>NC_133771.1:48887417-49190775 GCF_003597395.2 Chelonoidis abingdonii
TGGCAGCCCAAATACCCAAGCTGGTAGTGAGCTTGGGGGAGTTTCAGGTAAGCCCCCAGACTTTTGGACGCAAAAGTCCAGGTTTGGGACAGGACCAGATTGTGGACGCTAAAGTTCAGGTCTGGGACTGGGAGGCTAGATTACCACACCTTCCCATCCAAATAGATCCAATTTCTTTGTTTCCTTTGCCTTGGGCATAGGAGCTATCTGTTCCTGGTGATCTCTTTCAATGGCAGCCACTAGAACCAGGGTTCCTGGGGAAGGGTGAGAAAAGAGTAATTTGTACACCTTGGCCAGTATAAAATATTTGCACTCTGTGCACTTTGCTGTAAGAGGGAGGGAGGCACGAGTTTGCCACAAGACCTTCATTGGGTCCATGATGGCTTCACTTAGTGGTAGGGCCACTCTCGAGGGGTCTACTGGTGACAAAATATCCAGAAGACCATGTGCTGCCTCTTTGACCACCTCTGCCTGGACTCCCAAGTTCAAGGCTATCCGTTTTTACAAGTCCTGGCAATCCTTGTAGGCATCCTGTGGTGGGGAGATCCCTGGTGTTAGTAGTGCTTTGTCCGGAGATGAGGATGAGGAAGCTAAAAAACGGGTTGAGGAGTCTCTGCTGGTTCCTAAATGTCCACAGGAGTCTGCTAGGCTTCCTCGCAAGTCTTGGTGATATATTGGGTACCAGAGTCCAGATACATAACTTTTCTGCATGGTGCCAGGGTGCCTGGACCTCCGAGACAACAGAGTATGAGCATCTGGAGGGGGTGCCCTATATTGGGATAAACCATCAAAGGTTCCAAAACAACCATTGGATAGCTGGCAGTCCCCATGGACCTGGTGGCCAAATGCCTGGAGGCATCGTGTAAGTCAGGGTCATGGTGGAATATGAATGATGTAGAGAGCAACAAGATTGGCTGTGCTGAGAAGGGGAATACAAGCCCACCTCAGAGTCCAATGAAGATGGAAAGCTGTGGTGAAGAGACCAGGGTGGTGCTGGGCCACTGGGTGCTGGAGAGGGTCACCGAGGTAATAATGGGAGGTATTTCCCTGGACACTGGGCATGGCACCAGGTGAGATTCTGGGCTGGATCCCTGCTACTCGGTGGCACCAAGTCTTTATCCTCCAAGGACCATGGTACCAACAGGATAAGAAGGTCCCTGGCAGATGCAAAAGCTTCAGGAGTTGACAGCTGGTGCATTTGCTCTGAGGCTTCTCCCTTTTGTAGGTTTATGAGGGGCTTGCTGCAGCGCTGGAGTTGCAGGCACCTGATGATGTGGTGCCGGGGAGGAAGAGCAGCCTGACGCAAATCTCGCTCTCTCCCAGTATTCTTTCGCCCTTGGTACTGGTACCGCTTGTCTTGATGTTTGCAGTGCTTCTTCCTGAGCACCAGGGAAGATGCCCAGTGCCGAGGGTCCTGGAAAGATGGAGAAGCACTCTGCACCAGTGTTGAGGTACTTGGTGCCAAGTTCGAGTGTGGCTCTGACAGGGCTGACTCTGGCTTTTTTGCCGCCCCAAGAAGGAAAAAAAAGGGGGGGGGCGGGGCCACCGGAGCAGCAAAATGGGGGGGGGAACTGCGTAGCTGGAGCGGCAAAGCCGGGGGGGGGGGCCACACGGCGTGGCTGGAGCAGAAAAGTGGGGGGACAGGGGTAGAAACAACAGTACAGCCAGCAAACCAGGGGAAAAACAAAACAAAAAAGCGTACAGGGTGACCAGAGCCGGGGGGCTGCAGAGTGCGCACCCGGTCTAATGGAGAGGAAGGGGAGGGAGCAGGGGGGAGAGAGAGAGGGGGGACGGCCAGTGCTTCAGCGGGGCACTCACCCCACAGCCCTGATCGCCGCACTGCCTGCCAGGAGGGATCCACTCCACTCTGGTCGGCAGGGAGGGAAGGACGCAGGTTGCCCTGCCGAGTTTGCTGCAGGGTGCTCCCCTCCTCTGTGCCGCCACCCTCTATAGGGTGGCAGGAGCAGCGAACAAAAAAAAAAAAAGCAGCCGTGCCGCCCTAGGTTTGGGCAGAATGGTGCCCCATAGAATCTGCCACCTCCAAGCAGGAGCTTGCTCAGCTGGTGCCCGGAGCCGGCCCTGGGCTCTGAGGTAGGTCTTTAAGGCTGCCTCCATGAGAGGACCTTCAGTCAAGTGTCTTGGTCCTTCTTGGTCCCTGGTTTACACTAAAGACTGGAGGAAAAAAAAACATCAAGACAAGGATTTCCTGAGCACTGAGGGGTTCCAGCAACCATTACTGGTGATAAGAAGGAATTGAAGGGGAGTGGGGTTGGCAGGGCGCTTTATAGTGGCGCTATCAGTAGGTGGAACCAGATGGCACTAGAGCCAACCTGACAGATACTGGTAAGGGAAAAAATAACAAACTGTGCTAGATGCGTACACACACTTACATTGGCATGGACATGTGCAAGCACTCGAAGAACAACAATTCTCTTCTGAGCCAATGTGTCCATATATTATTCTTGACAGAATTCTGTGCCAATTGTTAATTATTCTATTGTTAGTTAACTGTTCCCATTATCAGTCAATTCCTCCAGGAGCATAAAAACCTGTAGAAGATTTAAGGCCCTTACATTGCCAGAGTGATGGAAAGCCTTATAAATGACAGTAGGGGAATCAGCTAGGAAGATCTATGCACTTTGGCACAGGGAAAAAAGTGAGAAAGTGGCACAATGGGGTTAAATTTTTACTTACCCATTTAACAAAAAACAAACAAACAAAAAAAAGACTTTTGAGGGCAAATAAAACATTTATCAAGCAGTAAATAAAATGTCAGGACAATCAGAACCAAGCACTTCTCAAAGTAACCAGCTAAGTCCAAGACAATGATTAGCACAACTGTATAACTTTCATTGTGAAAATCTGAGCAATTTAAAATGACAGTCTACTGTGTGTGTGTGTGTGTGTGTGTGTGTGTGTGTGTGTGTGTGTTCTGTAACGTAATTTAAATGAAAATCCAGGATTATAACTGAATGCAGGGTATTAGTTACCAAGTATTTGTAACTTATCATTCATGTGTTTAGGAAATGCTGAATAGTTATTGTGACTTTTCTGCATTGTAGTTTAAATAACTTATTAAAACAATTGAAACTGGTGTGATTATATTGAATGATTCTGACAAATAAAATGTGCAAAATTTTGCAATATTTTTAATTTTTTGGTGCAGAATCTCCCCAGGAGTAATATATAACAATAATTGATATACGTGGGAGAGGGTCTAATAGTGGGTAAAAAAAATAATAATCTGTCAAATATTTCATTGAAATATATTCATGAAATTCATTTAATAAATTTGCTGAATATGTTCATTAATTATTCAGCCAGCTGTGTACTTTGGGTGAATGATAGGGAAAATATTCAAATAATGTATGTGAAAACTGTCATAAAATTGGTTAAATAAACTATTATTCAGCCAGCTCGTAACAGATTATTTTTAACAAAGTTTTTCTCAGTTCATTCCAGAAAAATACGTTTTAAAGAGAGACTTTGAAACACAGAGGCTTTTCTTGATGTTTGGTTTTGAGTGACAACAAAGTCCAACAGCTCAGAGAAATGCTGGTAGACAGCCATATGACAATCTTGTTTGAGATGCTGATCATATTATCGGCAAATTTAATAAAAAAAAATAAAGTGTTAAGATAATTCTCTAAGGAAACTTACTTCATTTGGGCAGAAAATAAAGTTTCACCAGTAACCATAGTGAGTTCATATTATTGCCATTGTTTTTGTAAGTAGTTACCGTGACTTTTTTGACTTTTGGGCTAGAATGGACTTAAAACACAACAGATGGCTACAATTATGCATCTGTAACTTCCCCCCCCCCAGAATAACTAAACAGAGTACAATAAAATAAACAGATATATTCCAAAAAGACACTGGCCATTTAGGATAACCATGCATGGTTATTTAAAAAAAACAAAAAAAACAAAAAAACAAACACCCTGCCCCTCAATAAGATATGAATGAAGCATAAAAAAAAAAAAAGATATTAGTTTTGAAAATATAACATAGCCATTCAGTAAGTGATGTGTTCATAAAATTTTCTTTTTGGATTAACAGTCTTACAAGCTCTCATTACAATGAAAGTATATTTTATAATTTGGGGCCCGGTACTGCATACCTTGAATCAGGCAAGACTCCCCCACTGCTGTCAATGAGAGTTTTGCCTGAACATGAAATGTAGCTCAGGCCCTTGATTTTAGCTGGTTATTTTTAAGAAAGACAGATTGCATTGTTACATTTATTATTTAGTATAATTAGTGTCAGCTTTAAAGCGGACTTGGAGCAATAGCTTTTCTTTTCAAAAACAAACAAACAAAAAAACCCACTCAATTATTCAATAACCGCACAGGTCAATTTCTGTGTCAGACATCCAGATAATTTAGTAGGCAGAAAGGGGGCAGAAAAAGGCAGGGACTAAGCAACAACCAAAGCAATTTCCTACTAAGTTATATACAACTTGTATTGACATCAGGTCTACTGGCAAAATCTACCAAAATGCTAAGTACGGTGTGACTCACCTATGTCCTGAATCCATCTTGTTGTATCTAATAATGAATGCAGAGATTACCTTAACAGAGAGTAATTTTAGGGATCTGAATGGTAGTAGTTGTTACAGTAAGAAAAACAGGATGGATCTGATTGGAAGTTTCAACTTGGACTTTAAACTTTCTGGTTATGGTATTTTTTAAAAATCATGTCTAACAGTATTTAATGTATTTCTTCTATTTAACTTCCCATGCCCTGAAACCATATTTAAAAAACAAAATTTAAAAGACATTCAAAAGTTTCTCAAGGCTGTGTGCAATATGTGCCAAATCCTCATGCCAGTGCTGAGAGAGGAACTGAGCTGGACATATGCAACCTTTATCCCTCCCCTCCTAGGGGTGGAGTCTGCATGAAGATGGGTCCTTAATGACGATATTAGGGAAGGCAATCCCTTAGCTTTTGCGGGTTTATTTGTTTGTTTTTAAAAGACCTCTCACCCTCCATAGGATTCCGTGCACTACAAACAGGTTAAATTGGAGGAAGTGAGCTTCTGACATGATGCCTAGTTAACAGTATGTTGGAGAAAGCAAAGCTACTCTGAAGTAAACAGCTTCTTTACTCCTGCATAAAAGCAGCTCCATCACTTCAGTCCTTCCACACACACAGCCGTTCCAGTCAATCCCTGCACATCTTACTTCTTGGCTCTGCTGTAACATGGCTTTCACAGGACAACCACCTTCTTACCTTGCAGTGCCACACTTCCCACCCAACGCAAAGTACCTTCAGAGATCAGAAACCGTGTGAAGCTGTGAGGAACAAAGGTGACAAGCACAAGAAATAGGTTACAAAGTGTGATAGAAACCATGTACAAATCACACACCTATTGAAGGGCATGACACAAAACCAAAAGAGTAAATAAGGTCCCTAATCAGCAAAGTACTCAAGCACCTGAAATCCTGTGACTCCAGGCCCAGCTGGGGAAACAAGTCAGTCACAAAAAAGCCAAAAGGGCACTGTGGGCTTGGGTCGTTTGTTTTGGTGGAGGGATGTTGTTGGTTGGTTGTTTAATTAAACTTAGGTATGTGGAATTGCTACGATTGCAAACACAAAGCAAGTTATTGTGAATGCACATAGGCCAGAACACCCAGCTTTTTACAAAAAGACACCATGTTTCCTGTAGCATTATAATGAAATCTACAGGAAAATACATCGTAAATTTGAACATACAATAAATGTTTATCAGCATGGCTAATTTATGTGTCACTGATAATACTTCTCAATAATTATGAAAACTGCAAAATAATATAAAGAATGGAGAAAGCCAAATATAGCACCAATTTAAAACCAAAAAAGCAGATAGCTGTTAAGATTGAGCAAGCTTAATTATGAATAAATATTTAGACTTATGGTTTGAAAGTATTACAGTGATTTTTGTGTGTGTGACTGTTGCTTGTAGAATGTGGAATCTCACATGTACTTCCAAAGGTCATTGTCCATAATCCCTACCCTAACCATTTTCAATCAGGTGGGGTTTTTGTTTGTTTGTTTTGTTTTTTAAGTTTGGTTGTTTTTTTAAACTTTATATTCACTTGTTATTTGTTGAACATCTATGGTTGCTGACTCCATTCTAGGGGATAGTTTTCTCCATTGTCACTGGCATATTGTAACTGGCCAGTCAGATGCTGTACAATCTCTCTGAGCAGTTGAGGACACCATTTCTGTGGCTGAAGAATAAATGGAGGACACAAAATGAGGATGAAAGATTTAACACCACGTCTTTTACATGGTAGCAATGATTAGAACACAATTCAGTGGCACTGCACATCTTTCATCTTCCTCAGCAAAAATATAGATGACATACCTGAAGCCATATACCCTTCAAATGATTGATTTTTTTATACAGATTTGAAACAGTCATGTCTTGCATCATTCTAAAATATAGGAAAATTCCCTTACAAAACTAACTGGGAATGGCCAGATTTCAGAGTTACATGCACAGAATTTGTGTTTTGACTGACTAAAGTATAATACCTGAGCTTCTCTCTCCTACAAGAGTCCTAATGGAGAAGTTTTATGCAACTTGCATAGAACACATTATGGAAAGGAGATTAGTTCGGTTTTAATTTAGCCAGCTAAATTGAGTGTTGTTAATGGAAACAGCTCTAAGCTTTACAATTCCCTTAAGGAGGTCCAAATGTCTACAAACGCTACCACCTGAGACTACTGTAATGTTTTATTTGAATTTAAATCTTTAAATTAGCAGCATTGCTGAGTCTCCGTGGACACCTATCATTTTGGTTTTATATTCTCCCAGGTGGTTGATTACTAACCCCAGTAACAGGATTCCTTTTCACATGGAATATGGTTCTGTTCTCTACCCAAGGAATATATTGAAACTTGAGTAGACATGGATGGGATGGTGTTTTTATTTTATTCTAACTATCAAGACCAAAGCAACCAGCATGCATTTGATTTATTTGATATGATATTTGCTAAGCTTCTTTGATTCTTCACGACAGTTGGAACTAATGTCTTTTGCTAACAAAAGAGCAAATTGAGAGTCAACACTTTTATGGGAGCAGGAAACCTGTTTAAGGGAGGGCTGTATTATTTTGAACAGTGACAAAAAGACTATAGGAAAATAAAGCCCCAGTTGACCAAGCTGAATTTTTTTTCCCACTGGTTTCTAGCTCAAGTCTTCTCAGGGTGTTTATGTGGTGTGAAAGGCACCAAAATCTGCTTACAACTGTATCACTGTCAAAGAGTCTTCCAGTGCCCTTATCTTCAGTCATAGAGGACTCAGTTCTGTAGCCACCCCATGCATGGAACACCAACTGATCTCAAATGAAATAAAAATCTCATGAGAAGGAACTCTCATAGGAGGTCCATGAACATCCTGAAAACTTTCCTGTGATGGTCAGGGATGGAAGAAATACCATTAGTCGATTTCACCCAGATAATTATTCTTAATTAATTTGTTAGTGAAAAGAAAAAAATCTTTAGGTCCAATACTGTAACCTCTTTCACAGAAAGGAATTCTACTGAAGCCACATGCAACACCTTCAATATTTACAAGTATCTCTCAACCCAGTCTGTCTACTTGGATGAAAGATCTATTGTTGATCGGAGAATTAGATGCATATTCATGGATCAACGAATCATATTTAGTTCAATTAATCTTTCCTTATAGCCCCCAACTCACATTTTTGTTGCTTTATCTGAGTATCTTCTAATTCATCTCAGAATGTCTGGTACTGCCATGACCAAAAATGTACACAGCAACTCACATCTTTGTATAGAGTAATGATGAAACCAGGATACGTCACCTGCAGGATCACGGACAGGTTGCCTTGCCCAACCAGATAAAATCTCAGTTTCCCTCCCTGCTTCCAGGGGCACTGGAACAATCTGTATAGTGGGGGTGCTGAGAGCCATTGAACCAAACTGTAAACCCTGTATGTGATGGAAACCTAGTTCCAGAACCTATGGACCCACTCTCACTAGATTCCTTGTTACAGTCAACTCCTTTTAGGATGACCAGATAGCAAGTGTGAAAAATTGGCACGGGGGTGTATGTGTGTGTGTGGGGGGGGAAATAGGTTTCTATATAAGAAAAAGGCCCAAATATTGGGACTGTCCCTATAAAATCAGGACATCTGGTCACCCTAACTCCTTTCCCTCCACCCTGGTTTGACTTTTGTCCCCACTGCATTTGAATTGAATGGCTTCCTCCTGCATGCTCCCTGGGTGCTAGGAGGGGGTCACTGAGAGCAGAGGAAATAGGCCCCTGCTTTCAGTTCCAGTGCTCAGATCCAGCTCAGCCCAGAGCAGCTGGAAGTAGCCTCTGAAGGGAAAGTCCAGCTGTGCCCCTGTAGTCCTGGGCTGGAGCATGCTCAGGCGCTCTGTGGGGATAGCATATGCATAACCTTGTCTCATGGAGCTGTTAGGGGATGCAGCAAGCTTAGTCACTCAGTGGGGATAGCACATGTGCTCTGGTCAGCAGTGGGAGCTGTAAACAGATGGAGCACGCTCAGTTGCTCGTGGGAATGGTGCATACAGTCTGGGAAGCACTAGACATTGCAAAAGGCTGGAGCATGTTCAGTCAGGATGTAATCTTCAGATATTTTAGCTGCTAGAAGTTTCTACTGAGCATGTGCAAACTGGAATTTTTCAAGTGCTTATAATTTGGCCAAATTTGGGTGGATTCTCACAGGGATATCTAAAAAGCACATCCCTAACACAAAGGCTACCACATGCCAAATCTCATGTCCCTGCTTCAAAGCATGACGACACTAAAATTGTTCAAAGAAACGTTTGTTTTAACACACACACACACACACTAGGGTGACCAGATGTCCCAATTTTATAGGGACACTCCTGATTTTGGGTTCTTTTTCTTATATAGGCTCCTATTACCCTCCACCCCTGTCATGGTATAAAACCCCACTCTGAACCTTAGAGTCCAGAAGATGGGGTACTAGCATGAATTCCTCTAAGCTTAATTACCAGCTTTAGATCTGATTAGGCTGCCACCACCCAAAAGTAATAGTGTTTGGGACACTCTGACTCCCAATCCTTCCTGGGGACCACAAGACCCAACCCCTTGAGTCTCACAACAAGGGATAAACCATCCCCCCACCCTTTTCTTCCTCCCAGATCTTTCCTTCCTAGTTACACTAGGAATCACTGTGATTCACACTCCTTGAATCTTAAAACAGAGAGGAAAGTCCCTCCCCACTCCCTTTTCCCTCACCCAGAGGCAACAGATTCAAGCTCCGTGAATCTAAAACAAAGACGAAATATTCACCTTCCCTCCGCCTCCTCTATCTCCCTTCTCCACAAATTCCCTGGTGAGTACAGACTCAGTTCCTTTGAGTCTTACAAGGGGGCGAAACAATCAGGTCTTTAAAAAGAAAAGCTTTTAATAAAAAAAATAAAAAGTAAAAATTATCTCTGTAAATCAAGATGGAATATTACAGGGTCTTTCAGTATAGACACTGAGAGAAGCCTCTCCCCCAGCACAATACAAAATAAATCTTTCCAGCAAAATACAACATTTTAAATTCTACCAGCCAATACACATTTGCAAATAAAGAAAACAATCAAAAAGACTAAACCTATCTCTACTTGCACTTACTACTTAAACAGAAAATTAGAGAGTCTGTAGAGTCTGGTCACCTCTCAGATCCAGAGAGAACAACAGACAAAGACAACACAAAACATAAGACTCCCTCCACCGAGATTTGAAGGTATCTTGTCTCCTGATTGGTCCTCTGGTCAAGTGTTCCAGGTTCACTGTTTGTTAACCCCTTACAGGTAAAAGAGACATTAACCCTTAACTATCTGTTTATGACAACCCCCATCCTGATTTTTCACATTTGCTGTCTGGTCACCCTAACACACATACACACACACACACACACACACAAAAATGGGCAAAATATATTTCCCTAGGCTTGTTCTCAGAAATGGCTAAACCATTCCGCCTGAAAACTTTCAGAAAAATAATTCAGTTTGACGTAGACACCCACAATGTCAAATTTCAGCTCAAATGGTTAAAGTTTGGCAAAAAGTGATAAGCAGCTGTAAGCAGGGTCTAAGAATAGGAAGTGTTGGACAACCTTTGTAACAGGCCCTGCCCATAATATTCAATATATACAATAGCTAGGTTGTGGAGTGGGAGCCTAATTACCCAAAAGCACTAAACTAACTAATGGGTGAAATACTTTTACTACAGGAATTCTTTGGAATTGTGGGAGTGAAAACAGCATCTAAATCCAAAAATGCTTGGCATTTTCATAAAGCTCTTCTTTGTAATTAGGCTTGGAAGGATTACATCAGTAAATGTCAGTTTCCCTGTACAGATACAAACCAACAAACAAACATTTCCATCAATGATTATCACAATGTATAGATAGCATTTTTCTTAATTTGCCTGTTTGAGAACTTATTTGAGTTTAAGGATATTTACTCTGTATATTTTGACATGTGATATTGACAGTTTGTGTTTTAATGGTTATCAAATTTTAACTTTTAAATCTCCGGGTCTGTCATTAAATAATTGTCATACCCTTGCATAGTTACTCACAACTATTCAAGTATAGATTATAAATTTAAAAGACCTTAAAAATCATAATTTTGCTCAGCCGTGAAAATCTGAAGCAATAAAAATGAAAAAGGACTTAAAACAAAACATTGAGACCTGTCAAAATTATTAAAAAAGAACAACCCTAATTCTGCCAAGCCTCATGATGAGTTATCTTCTAGCCCAAAGTGTCTTCTGCCACCTAGTGGACAGTCTTTTAATGTGTATTTTTTGCAGCTTGATAGTACAATATAAAAAGGGACGCAGGCTGATCAGTATATATTTGAAAGCAGTCCTAAATTTCTCCAGAGTCAGTAACAAAAGAGATTCTCTTCTAAAATCCAAATATTTCTGTGGCTAAATTTTGGTGGGGGGAGAGTTGAAAGGATGGGGGGATAATAAGGGGAGCTACTTAGTCTCAGAGGTGGATGGGTGTCCCCTGTATTCCTGTCCTCCCAGTGGCTAAAATCCTGTGCTCTCTCCCACCATACCTCACCATACCCCATCTCTAGCAGCTAGTGCCCTGCATGCCAATATGCCCCTGCTCCTCACCCAGGTATTAGTATCTCAGAAGTTATTTCTCAGAAATACGTGGACACAGATGTACTAAGTATATTTTTTCATCATTTCATGCTTGACTAGGTCTCATGCAGAAGTACATTTTTCATGTGCTGTATCCTCAGACTGACATAATGAACTTCAAGTATTTTGAGATCTGGATGTTCTTTAATAAGTGAAAAATTCTGTAGCATTTTTACATTCATGCTTCTAATTTGAAAGCTGTCAATACATTTCTAATGTATAAAAGCATAGAAATGTAGGGCAGGAAGGGACCTTGAGAAGTTGTCAAGTCCAGCCCCCTGCTCTGAGACAGAAATAAGTAAACACAGACCATTTCTGCAGGGATGTGTCCAACCTGTTCTTAAAAACTTCCAACAATAGGGATTCTACAAACTCTCTTGGAAGCCTATTACAGAGCTCAACTACCCTTATAGTTGGAAAGTTTTGTGTAATATCTTACTTAAATCTCACTTGCTGCAGATTAAGCCCACTACTTCTTATCCTCTTGACATTTTCCATTAGCTCCTAAAATTGTGTGCTTCTGTTTTCAAAGTGCTGAACTGCATTAAGCAGTAAGTTTACTTCAGATAATATTTACAAGGATCTGGGTTCTGTTTCCATTTCTGCTACAAGTTACCTGTGACACCACAGGCAAGTCACTTAATTTCTCTGCCTCAGTTACTCCATTTGTAACATTAAGTTGTTATATTACTGCCTTCTAGCATGCTGCAAAAGTGAACTACATAAGAGTTAAGTATCAGAGGGGTAGCCGTGTTAGTCTGGATCTGTAAAAGCAGCAGAGAATCCTGTGGCGCATCTGACGAAGTGGGTATTCACCCACGAAAGCTCATGCTCCAAAACGTCTGTTAGTCTATAAGGTGCCACAGGATTCTCTGCTGCTTTTACATAAAAGTTGCAAAGAGCATGAGGATTAAAACTAGCCAGCAAAGAGGTGGAAACAGAACTGAAGACATCGTAGCTTTTAGCCATGGACACACTCCTAAGTAAGGAGGCATTTTGGTGAGAGGAAAAAAAATGCCTTTTCATTCACTCCTCATGTGCCTTACAAGGATGTAGCGGGGAGGGAAATTATGACTTGCTGTAGTATTTATGATCATGTAATTAAAAACTGTTGTAATTCATACAGACAAGGAAGCAGAGTTAAAGTTGGGTGCTCAATCTGAACTTTCACAGTCACTTTAACTGTTTCTTAAGGTAGGTTTTTAAGCTGAATTTCCTAATTGGGTGGTATTTGTGTCTTCTCTTTTCTTGCTGTATCCTTCACAAAGGTGCACATCAGAGTATGTAATAGCCCAAGCAGATGCAGCTTTAAGGAGCCAGACTTCTATGGGATTATGCCTCATTTAATGCACACTTTAGAAGAGGCACTAATATGCATGCACTGATACACAGCTGAGCCCATCTTCCCCTGGACATGTTAATCAATCATTCCCAAAATATTATACATCAGTAGAGTCTGACTTTCAAATGCTCAGTTCAATTTTGATTACGTTATAATTTTCTCTAAGACATGCCAAGTCATTTCTCTTTATTGAAGACTATTTTGCTTCCCAATTTCAACTTTCTACTAGTTATTTCATGACTAGAGCTGTTCAGAACATGTCACAAGTTTCACCAATGATGGCAGTGACAAGAAACAAAAGTATTCCCCAAGCATTGTAGATACTTAAACTGATGGTGACCACTGCTTTAGCTCTAGATTGTAAACTCTTTGAGAAATTGACTGTGTTTGTACAGCACTTGGCACACAGGGATCCTGGTCCATGACGAGGGGCCTTGAGTACCAAAACAACGCATATAATAAATAGTAATATATATGGAGTCTTAAGGCTCCAAAAGAGTCATACTGATCTATGGGAAGGTAAAGAATTGGGGTTTAAGGATGAAATTTTGTTAAGTTGTTTTCAATACTTTTAATTAGTATTTAATCAGAAAATATATTTTATAATATAGTCCACACCAGATTAAAGCATACACTCATCACAAATGAGAGTTGTGAACCTTACTTTTTGTGACCGCTTTTGTAAACCATTAAGTCACCACAGATAAACATAGAACTAAGTTTGTAAAACCGAACAGATCTTGATGGATAAATGAAACAAATCGATGTTTGTTGTTAGAAGGACCAGAGCCTAACTCGGTAACCCTATGTGTTTGTTCAGACTCCCAAAGAAGAAAAAAGGCGCAACCTGCTCCTCCAGCATTTGTCTCTCCAGAACGGGGCATGACAGAACCCCTGCTGGAGGCCTTGGAAAAGGGGCCACTGTACTTCCCCTCCCCCCATCACTGCCCAGTAGGCTCTGGCTGCAAGAAAAGCCCCTAGTGGCCACATGCAGCCACAGTGGCCCTGTCACGGACTCACAGATCATGCCCGTTCTTGGCCCTGTGCTGTCCGTGGGGGGTGCCCCTTTTAGTGAGACAGTCCTTCTCGGGAGTCCACGCTCTCTCGGGGTCAGGCCCCTCCACCTCCTGGAGCCGCACCTCTCTGAGCCTTAGCACATCTGTCTCTGCTGTGGGCCCCCTCCGGGAGTCCATGCACTCTGGACCCCCGGGCCTCTTCACCCCCCCAAAGGGGCTGATGCAACCCTATTCTCTAGACCAGAGTGACTCTCAGCCAGCATAAAACAGGAGGGTTTATTGAGAGTTGAACACAGCACAGGAAACTCTCAGGGCCTCAGGCCTGGCCTCTCACAATAACAGCACATCCCAGTCTCCCTGCATCCAGGTGGGCTCTGCCTGCTTCCCCTCGCCAGCCCGAGCCCCCCTGCTTCCCAGCTGGGTCTCTGATATCCCCGGCCTCAAGCCCCGCCTCAGTCCATTGTCTTCTCTCCAGGTAAACAGGGTCGTAAACAGGAAGGCCTGAGTCCCCTTTCCTCGCAGCTCTCCTCTGGCTGGAACCGGCTGGTCAGGTCACCGGGGTCCTCTCTCTGCAGCCCATTGTCCTCCCACTGGCCAGAACCGGTTGTGTCTCCTGGGCTGGGGTCCCGAGTCCCTCTCCGGTCCTCTGTAACAACAAACTCCCTCTCCCCTCACCTCATTAAACCAGTAACACCCAGGTACATTGAGTCCCACCCCCTGTGCATGCAAACCCTGGAAAAGACAGAAAACTCCAAGAAAAAACCCCAACTTCATCACAGGTCCTATCTGAGAAACACTGTTAGAGATACAGTGCATTCAGCAATAAGAAACACACACACACACACACACACACACAGAGGAATCATTGTTTAAAACAAAATTCTTTTCACCTTATGAGGACAGTTAAATAGGATTCTACATCCTAGAAGTTAGAGGTGGTCCAGTTCTGGACCCTGGAACTGGTATTTCTGGGTTGAGCCTCTCTGCCGAAAGCAGATCCAATCTCGACTTTTCAGCCAATTCATATTTTCATTTCAAAACCACTTTAACAGGTATTATGCAGCTCTTCCATTGTATCTCATGAGCACATATTCTTAGCAGGATAAGCTCTAGGTGACCATCAATAAAACATTCCAACAACTACGTTTCATTTATCCAACTCTCTCTTTACTGCAATCATTTATTACTGATATAGCATAATTTATGACTGATATCTTACACTGGACAGTCACTTTAATTCAACATCTTGTAACTTCACAATTGCTGACATTCACAAGGGTTCCCTACACATATTTGACTTTATGGGCTTAAGCCAGTTTACTCTGAGGATCTGTCCCCATATTTTTAAGTGTCACTGTCCAGAATGTGGAGGAACTTTGGTTATACTGAAACCCAATTCAATTCCAACCGTTATCATGCTCTGGCCAATCTATAGTCTTCCTAGAAGCATGGATTAGGGCATTTATACCAGGCAGGGTTCAGGGTTCCTTACATTGTCCTCTCAAATCATAGATAACCAAGAGATAGCTACAAAAAAGTTACTTTTTAGCCAAGTAGTTCAGTCACACAGAGATGCTGTTTAGTTTATTATTTAGACTCACAAGTCTTTAGGGGACCCTGATGACAAGACAAACACTGAGAGCTACAGAAGATGTTGATAAGAGGGTCAAATGGTGGAAGATACTCTCCTCAGAGACAGTACCCTTCAAATTGTAAAAGCAAGAAAAGTTCAGCATTTTGTACACCAGGGGGCAATATATTCTTTAAAATGGCCAACTGAGTTGCATTTTATGTGAAAACCTTGTTTTTGTCTGGAGAAGCTGGCTAACTTTTCAGAGAACAGTATGTGCTAAGGTAATTTTGGAAAAATTGCCGCTTATTCTTAAATCCAGATCAACCCACTGATGTACTGTAATAGTTACTTAAAGAAGTCAAAGCATTTACTAGAACAGTGCAAGTAACAACTTGAAAACACTCAGGCAGGATTGAACTTTCTCCAAACCCCTCCTCTATCCCCCCTCCCCGTTGAACCAAGACAAACATCATAATGTCAATAAAAGACAACAACTTAACAATAAGTTCCATCTATTGGTGGAAATGCTGCCTGCACTGATCATGACAATATGATGGGAAATGAGGCCAAACCAAAACACCTGATCCATACAGCCTCGACATTTGGGAAGATCTAGTTTTAGATCTGAACTTCTCAGCACAAGTCCATCTCAGTAGGAGGGATCCTAATACCCCATCAAGCTCTGGAGATCCCGCTCTTAATCTGGATCCATCTCTAGATAGAATATAAAATTCTAGTTGGTTAACTTGCAAACTCTGACTTGTATGGTCACTTGTATTGTAGGTTTTTTCAAATAAGAAGCAGAATCTGGCTAAAACGAATCTCCAGACATAGGAATGGACTAAAACAGAAGTAACATCTCAGCAGAAGGTGAATTAGTCCAATGAGCTTCACTTTGCAGAGATGAATTTAGGGCTTCTCTTTACAGTCAAAATCCTTGTTGCTCAGTTTTCATTTGTACTGATATTTAGTCATAAGTTATCAAATCATTTCCCTAATGGCGGATGTTGAAAGCTCTAGTCCCTCTATGAATGTTTCCTTGAGAACCATGTTGATGGTTTGATAGGGCCACATTACCCCCTTTCATGATCCACCTGGCAGAGAAAGATGTGTAGCAATGTGTGCAAGGGGAAGGTGGCAAGGCGTGCGATGGCACGTGGAAGCCTCCAGCCATGGATGTGGAACTTATATCTCTATAAGCATTTCTTAGCCCTTCCTCCACCAGTGGCAGTACAGCTGAACCGTACTGACACTGACAATACAGAAACAGTTACTTGTCTGTCATCCCTTCACTTACTAGAAAGCTACAGATGGAAGCCTAGTGATGAAAGCCAATGTAGTAATGTATGTAAGGTGAGCAGAGACCAAGTGTGAAAAATCAGGACAGGGGGGAGGGGGGAGGTAATAGGAGCCTATATAGGAAAAAGCCCCAAATATCGGGACTGTCCCCATAAAATCGGGACAACTTGACACCCTAAATGTATGTAGTACACTGTCACATTAGTTAGGCCTATTTTTCACAGAACTCTTACTTTATCCCCAAATAATGCCTCAGTTTCTCTTAGTCTCAATCATCTTTAGCTTGCTAAGCATGACCACAAGAACCACTTCAATGCCAATTGGCAGAGGTTTCACTCTTCTAGAACACCAACTCTTATCAGGCTTGCCAAATTCACTACACGTAGCACGAAGCTTTCACAATCTTTATCTATAAGGAATGTCATAAGTTCTTAAATGAAAGCCAGGATCTCACAGATCATCAATATCATTGTGAAATATACATATTGACATTATTTAAGGAGTTAAGTGTATATATACACTGGAATATATGTTTTAAAAAGTCAGAATCAAAGCGCTATTGACAAACAGATTTTTGCCGGACAAAGGATGTATATTCAACTGTCTGCCTCAGTTCAAATGTAAATTAAGCATTGCAAGCCAACACAATGGAAGCCATGTTTGTATACAAAGTCAACACGAGTACATGAAGGCTTCATGGAGTCAGCACACCAGGAAATAAACAACAGGGTCTTCTTGACTCTGGAGACAAAACAATGAATTTGGGGGGGGATGTCAGAAAAAGGCAAAAGGACACCTCTTGATCCTTCACTGAGGAAGCAAAAAGGATAGCACTTTCTGCACTCATGAAAGAGAGATCCCAGGCATGTTGGCTGGAGATGTTGGAAGATTGCATTAGGTGAGATTAACAGGCTAAAATCCTTGTATAAAATAGTTTAAGTTTATACTCTAGGAAGCATGTTGTACTTTTTGTTCTCATCGTTACCCTTCTTACTCTCTCTCAAATCTCAGCCTTTGAAAACAAACTTATGATTGTTTTCCCTATAAATATATCTCAGTGCTGTGCTGTTATATAGGGGTTGATCCTCAGCTGAATCAAACAAGCAAGTGTGTATACTATCCCTTTTGTGATAGCACACCTGGTAATTTCTGCAAGCATCCAGTGGTTAAGGGCTGGACACTGCCAAGAGAGCTCCAAGGACTTGGGGGTTGGTGTGTGCCCATCGTTAATGTGCATAGAGAAAATGAGGTCTGCAGAGGACTGGAAGGCAGTGCTTGTGTTGCCACAGGTTGTTGGTTTCGGGGAGCTAGCCACAGCAGGCACAAGCAAGACTGCTTCATGCTAAGGGCAGGTAGTGGAGAGATTGGAAGGCATCAATGAGTTCACTCCATATCCCAATGCACATCCGTCCATATCACATGACATCTGTATGACAGCTGAAGACTAGAATAATAGGGTTGCTGCAGGTCAGAAATTAGGTATAAACTGACAATTATATTTATTTTTAATGGAGAAAGCTTACAAAGTGCCTTTACACTGGCAACTTAAATAAGGATCCTATCCTCCAAATTCAAGGGACTTCCTTTGTTTTTGTTTTTTCTGCCACTTTTCCACATATCAGCAAACTGAGATCTTCTACTTCCAGTTCTTTTGCTCCAATAAATTAATATTAAATCTTGAAAAAAAATTGCACTTATGAACCTAGTTCCAGTGAATTCTGTTCTCCTATTTTAGTACTATGGTAGCTAATGCTTATCATTTAGTTGAGCCAATAAACTAAGTGCTCTGGACTTCTTTATAAAAAATAAATGCACTAAACATCAGAAAAAATGCATTCTAATACAACAGCCTTATATGTCAGGACAGTGGAAACACCATCTCTAAGCCAGTGTACACATATATTCACCATATGAATGGGAGGTTTGGATTGCCCTGAACACTTAGAAATATTTTCCAATAAATTCCCTGTTGTACCATAGTTCTTCATTTTATTTGAAGACTAAATATAAATTTTATTGTGCCTTTCCCTCTGTGCAGCAATTAATAATAATAATAATAAAAAAAAATTTGACCCAATTTTGCCTTCAGTTATGCAATCAAGAACTCCCACTGAAATCACCTGGAGTTAGCTCTTTTGATAGCAGAGCTAGCCCTATTGTTCATAGATTTTATTACAAATGTGCTAAATATGCATTGTAATGTTTGCATATTTTGCTTTCTGTATCATTTCCCATAATCCCTCATTTTCAAGTTTCAAAATAGTTGTTAAAATATGCATTGAATGTCCTCTAGCGACACCACCAGAGGACCCAACCACATCAGCCACACCATCAAGGGCTCATTCACCTGTATGTCTACTAGTATTATATGCGCCATCATGTGCCAGCAATGCCTCTTTGCCATGTACATTGGCCACAGCAGACAGTCCCTACGTAAAAGAATAAATGGACACAAATTGGACATCAGGAATGGTAACATACAAAAGCCAGTAGGCGAACACTTCAACCTCCCTGGACATTCTATAACAGATTTAAAAGTAACTTTAGAAACAGACTTCAAAAGAGAAACAGCAGAACTAAAATTCGTCTGCAAATTTAACACTGTTAATTTGGGCTTGAATAGGGACCAGGAGTGGCTGGCTCATTACAAAAGCAGCTTGGCCTTTCCTGGAATTGATGCCTCCTCATCTGTTATTGGGAGTGGACTACATCCACCCTGATCGAATTGGCCTGGTTAACACTGGTTCTCTTCCTGTGAGGTACTCCCTTCTCTTGATGTGTCATTATATAATGCCTGCATCTGTAATTTTCACTCCATGCATCTGAAGAAGTGAGGTTTTTTTACCCACAAAAGCTTATGCCCAAATAAATGTTAGTCTTTAAGGTGTCACTGGACTCCTCGTTGTTTTTGTGGATACAGACTAACATGGCTACCCCCTGATACTCTAAAGATTCCATTGTCCTTAAAAACCTTTTTTCTGGCTCCTATCTCTATATTTTAGTGCAATAGTACCTCCTGAGAAGAAAACATGCAGAGTTTAGGTGAAGGATGTTAAGGAGTTAATAATGAATCCAATAGAACACTGCCTTGCCTGTGGTTATTTATGTTTATGCAAAGAAGATGTAAAATGCAGTGGTGTGGCAGAGTGGAAAATTCTAATTTGGTAGTATTTGACACTCATTTGCAGAGGTGTGAGAGACTGCTCAGGGTGCAAGGCAGTGTAGAAGTATACCCTACATTGTGTCAGCTGTGCCTTCTAGACAAGGAATTGGTGCTGTCATGTCTTTTATACTATATTATCCAAAAAAGGGCTGCTGATAATAGTTACAGGAGTTCAGCTGCACCATAGAAATCATGGTTAGATGTTACTATGTTTGGGGACACAACATTGTCAATCTTCTCTCAGCCCGGATATTCGGTATATTTTTAAAATAAATCACTTATCATGAAGATAATGGTAGATATTTGATATTGCAACTCTAACTGATTTCTAGTATTAAAAAAGCAAGTCACAGCTGCTTCAGTTGTAACAGGGTAATGAAAGGTATATTATTTAAGGCATAACATACAGAATATTAATCTCAAGGAAACACTCTGCACTTCCAGTGATGCTATAAATTGAGATACAAATTGAAGAACTTGATAGTTTTGTTAAGTCTATAGATTTTTCTGATGTGCAGAATATTCACTTACATATATACCTTTCCCTCACCTAACTCACCCATTACCATTGTTAAACATATTAGCAAATGAGCCCATAAACAGAAAAAAGTCAGCGAACAACAACAAAATACACAATATATGTTTGTAACTTGCAGAAGTTTTCACCCACATCCAGATTACATCAGTCATCAAATAACCACAAAAGAAAAATGTCTCAGCATAAAGTTAAGTGAAGAAGTGTACTAAATTTACTTGTATGGACCATGTAATAGCAGTTGATTGCATGTCTATCACTTGAATTCAGTCATCTCTCACCATTCTGTTCAGTCCATACTGTAACATTACCTTACTTTTGCTCTAACTCAATAAAATTCCATCTTCTACTTCACTGCAACTTACAATAAAACAATCATATGTAATGCACTTTTCTTTAACGTATAATATCTAACTCTTATACAGCAATGTCAGTATCTCAGCACTTCAGTCTTCAGTTTTTATAGTCAGAGGAATTATGAGACAAGTAGGGAAATATTAGCCCCCTTTTACAGACAGTGAACTGAGCCACAGAAAGACTACATGACTTTCTCAAAGTCAGACAAATGACCATGATGGTTCCTGGGTCTCCCACATTCTAGACTAATATGCTGACTGCTGAACCATCCTTCCTCTGTTTCTTGGGCTTGGCCTGCCTTGCTCTCTTTTCTAGCCTACTTACACTACCAGCAGCAGCCACATCAGCAGTATATTGAACTAGCCCAGTGCCCCATAATCAGTAGCCAAGGACTGCTCTGTCCAACTCTTTTCAGCTGTCCCCCTGGACTTCTCCCAGCTCACCATCTCTAGGTTAGACCTGCTTTCAGGGCCAAGCCTCAACAAAATCCCAACATCAAATTAAAAACTTAAAACCACTTTCACCCTCTTGGGGCTTGACCATTCATCTCTCTCTCTCTCATTCCGTTACTCTGTTCCCACTTTCAATACTTCCCAGGGCTCTCCCTGGAAGTCCAGTTCCTGTCCTTTTATCCAGTTGCTTCATCTCTCCCCTGACCTCCTGCCAGACTTCTCTACTTAGGAGAGCATCCCAGGTCCTACTCTCACACCTGGGCATGCTCCTTGATTCTCCTCTAAATTTTCTGAAGTTGAGCACCAAAAATTACTGCTCACGTTTGAAAATTCAGGCTGTGATAGAGACTGACATGTAGAGACTCAAGAGAAGACCTGTCCTTTTGGAATCTGCTTCTGTTTTTATTGTTAATAGATTTGATTTATTCCACCTTCCAAAACCTTCTGCCTCTGCTACAACGAGATAATACAGCTGAGCTTGTAGTCAGAAATATTCCTGTCACTAGTTAAGATCAGAAGTGGAGGATGTCTGACTAGTGAGGTATCAGAAGCCGAAAGTATCTAGGCTATTTATTCATTAAACACTTTGGTAGGTGGTGTTCACAACATGGCATTTACCTAGAGTAGCTCAACATTCACATCACTGTTATTTACCAAACCTTTTTAGGATCAGATTCATTTTGTACAAAATGAGCATCTGAAGAAAGAATGTTTCCTTTCATTTTAATCATAAAATTATGTTGTTTACCACTCTGCATCATGGCAAAATGATGTAACCAGTGCTAACATTGGCACACAAAACCCAATGATTTACTGTAAAAAAAAAAAATAATACCAACTTTTCCTAATTCAAAAAAATACCACAGTGTGATATAGTATTTATCTCAGAAATCACATGTTCAGCCATGATGAAGTCAAATATGTAACATTGGGGAAAAAATTCAAATGTGAGTTTTTAGAAAAGGATTTGTGGCCTATAATGTTCCAAATAATGATTTCTTGTTTATAGATTATGACCATTCTGACTGCTCTTATACTAGGAGCATTGAGGGTAAACACCAGATCCTTCCCTACAAAGTTATCTGTAAACAATGGCTTTTCTTTCAGCTATCATATGGTAAGACCAACAGAACAATTACTACTCTTCTATAAAGGGAATAAGGAAAGCTGACCCTTGTGAATGGCTGTGTGAGACATTAAAGTTAAATAGCATTGACTGCAGTTTGTTGCACTCTGACCTTCTAGCTGGTATCAACCATGGCAGTAGACGAAGTCTAAAACACATCTAAAATGCAATAAGATTTCTAGTTAAATCAAATCCAGTACAGTCCACAGGAATGCTACATCTTTCCTTCCTGTCTCCCCTCTCCACTTACAACATTCTAAATTCCCATCACCTGCAGAAGAGTTCACAGTGGTTCCCTGAAATGTGGTACAATATGCGAGTGCACAGAAGAAATCATTCACGAAGTGAGACTTTGGCCCCAAGGTATCAATGGGAGTTAGGCACCTAAAAATATATTTAAAAGACCTGAGCTTCAATCTTCCCTTCAATTTCCTGGCTGCAGCCCAATGCAAACTATAGTCCAATCCCCTCTAAATTCAGTGGTTGCCATTAATACATCAGCAGTGGCAAACACAACTGTAGCTAAAATAAAACATTTTTCCTCTATACATAAAATATGAAGTATCTGTGGTAACTGGGTGGTATCTTTTCAGCAAAGGTTGTCTTTTTATCTAGTCAACAACGTAAAGGGAAGTGGCAAAAGGAGCTGATATGGTGGAGACAAACACTTGTCCACATAAATATTTCATTTAGTCTTCACATCCAGGTGAAAAGAAATGTCCTGATTTTTTGGCACAGTAGAAAAGATTATTGCTTCTTAAAAGCTGCCTTTGACAGAAAAATATGACAAGTTTGGAAAATGTCGGTTTCATGTACAGATGCTTCAAGAAATTCTTAAACTGACTTAATTTGATTGGAGAGATTACATATGAGCCTATATGTACCCTAAACCTCCTTTGGGACCATGCTTATGGGAACATGGTCTTGTGTTTGGTCAAATAGCTTTGCTATCTGTTGGACACCAATTTCTTTTCCAAAAGTTTGGGCCAAGATTTTAAAAAATTGGAATCTAAGGCTAGGTTTCTATATGCATATTTTCACATCAAATAAGGGCCTGTTTTTCAGAAGTACTGAGAAGCAGTCAGCAGATCCCATTTAAAAAACAATAGATATTGCCTAGTGCCAAAATATGATTCTCAGACCCCAGCTTGAGATTCCAAATTTTCAAAATCTGAGCTCTGATTACTTGAGACAAAACAATTGCAGGTTGGACTCCAGGTTACAAACAAAATGAAATAATGAACCCAAAGCCTATATATTAAAGATAAAATATCATATTACAACTTAATTTGCATTATTTGGGTCAGACAGCAACATCACATGTAGTTTTGTTTTGTGTGTGGAAAATGTGCATTTGTTTAGGCCCCTGAAGAGGTGTGATATATTTCAGTTTGTTTTCAAATAAAGGAAGAAGAGCCTGCAAAAGTCTAGTTCATTTTATTAAACACTGCCAATAAAATGATAAAACCATGAAAATCTGCAGTTATTATTTTGAATATATACTAAGTGCCTGATCCTGAGAACACTCTGCCATGAGTCAGTAGTGCAGATGTGGGCAAACTATGGCCCATGGGCCACATCCAGCCTGTGAGAC
This sequence comes from Chelonoidis abingdonii, assembly GCF_003597395.2. Taxonomy (NCBI): domain Eukaryota; kingdom Metazoa; phylum Chordata; order Testudines; family Testudinidae; genus Chelonoidis; species Chelonoidis abingdonii. The sequence continues at coordinate 48,911,030 of NC_133771.1, forward strand.
CATCCTGCCCGGCTCCCAAGCTCCTGGCCAGGGGGGCTGGCCCCCAGCCCCTCCCCTGCTGTCTCCCCTCCCCTACAGCCTCAGCTTGGTCACTCTGCCTCTGGCGCAATGGTCTGGGTGGCAGAGCTGTGAGATCCTGGGGCAGTGCAGTGGCAGAGCCCAACCTGACCCGGTGCTCTGTGTTGCATGGTGGCCTGGATCCAGCCAGGCATCGTGGCTATAGCGCCACAAGACACCAGTGCTCCAGGCAGCGTGGTAAGGGCGCGGGGCGGAGGGGGGGTTGGATAGAGGGCAGAGGATTCGGGGTGGTGGTCGGGGGCAGGGGTGTGGATAGAAGTCAGGGGTGGTAGGGCGTTGAAAGGGCAGGGGCTGGGGGTGGGGGGTTGGATGGGGCAGCAGGGGGCAGTCAGGGGCAGAGGTTCCAGGGGCAGTCAGGGGACAGGGAGAAGGGGTGGTTATATGAGTCAGGGGTTCCAGGGGGGCTGTCGGAAAAGGAAGGGTTGGATGGGTTGGCGGGAGTCCAGGGGCAGTCAGGGGACAGGGAGCGCCGGGGTGTAGATGGGACAGGGGTCCTAGAGGGGCCATCAGGAAATGGGTGGGTTGGGTGGGGCAGATAGGAGGTGGGGGCCTGTTCACGACCCCCTCCCCTAACTGCCCCTCCATACAATTTACAAAACCTGATGCGGCCCTCAGGCCAAAAAGTTTGCCCACCCCTGCAGCAGTGTTTACCTCCAGGAGTAGCTGCAAAAAATTCAATAGGATCACTCAAAGCAGAAAGCACTTTGCCAATAATGAGTATCTGCACAGTTATAACCATCTCTCTCTCATTTTGATGGCTGATTCCTATACTCCGGTCTTTTCTCTTATTCTCAAACTGTGTTAAGTTTATTTTAAAATAGGCCATCTGGGCTTGTTTGGATTTTTTTCCCATACCACATCTTCAGAAAGTGACTTGGGCCCAGATCCTCAGAGATGTTTCAGCCCTAAGGCTCTAGGCTACCTCTGAAGTCTTCATTGGGCCCACCAAGGTAAGTGCAATGTAAGTCGATCAGACACATATACATACTCTACAAATATCATCTGAGGTCTGGCTATCTGCCCATTTATTTTTTTCTGTGGTAGAGAGAGGCTCAGAAAGCTTCATTAGAAGGCAAAAAGAGGAACAAAGCAAATTTACTATATGGCTCTTCATTATATAACATTTGTGATCTATCATAGCAAGTGATACATATCAGTACTACTACTTCATTGGGTAAACAATAAGTGGCAAAGCCTTCAGTTTCTCTTTTCACATCTTCCCAAGAATCACAGTTACAACGGTGTAAAGTTTCCATTCTGTGAGCAGCCACCTAGTTTCAAGTTTCGTTTTGAATTAAAAATCTCACCCAGGTTAATGGAAAGGCTTAGATGATCTTTGCTAAAGTTCTCAGAAAATTAGCCCTAGTTTTGAACAAACCAAGGTTGAGTTATGGATTCAAACTGAAGCCAGGTGAATCTCTGCAGTTTCCACTACGTTTCACTTTCTGAAATTTAAAGCAGATGGATTGTTGTGAAATTACCTGCATTAGAACAAAAAAGACAACAACATTCTCACAAATTCCCATGAACAGAAACTATCCAGTTTCCAAAGAGATCTAGTTATAAACCCTACTACTTTATTAACACTAACCTTGGCTCACAGGGAGTTAAGTATACTCAGCATGTCAGACGATAAGGCACAGTATTGATGTGCTAATTTGGTTGTAATTACCAAATATTACACCAAACGTGAAACATTAGCTTAAATTATTTTAAAATGGATCCTGGGCAAACAAACTAACTAAACAGCTGAATAATATTTTACATCCACTTTGGACTTAGAACCACATAACAAAATAAACAAATCAAAGCCAGAGTCAACTCAGCTGCGTAAGTGCAGACAAGTCACACTCCATAAGTGAAAGAGAGAAAATACCACTAAAGAATAATAAAAACAAAGCTACTTATACTTGATAATAAGATATTTATGTTGCATTTTATTTTCTATTCCCAATCACAGCATAAAATTATATATGTATCAAAAGTCCTAATCGCTCTTTAAACTTGTTTGAAATATTTCTTTAGTCTTTTAAAAGGAGGGTAAAAATGGATCCATTCAAGTAATTCAAGATCTGCCTTGTTTACTGCCAAGATTTCTTTCCATTTTATTAAGAGGGTCCAAAAATTTAGCTAGGCAAAATAAGTGTGTTAGGCAGAAACTAGTGGTCCACTTGAATAAAATACGCTTCTTGGCAATGAGAAAGGAAACCAATGGAAGATGAGAGAAACAGGTGAAATACCTCCTTATAGAAATAGGAATGCATGAATGTTGACATCAGAATCTTTATATCCAGAACACACAACCTAAAACTATATTAACTCCTTGTGTGTTGCCCAATGTATCTGATAGTTGGAACCCCACCATGAACAAGAAAGTCTCAGATAAGGAATCTCGAAAGAGCAAGTTAAATAATTAACCTAAAGCATTTAGTCCACCTTTCCACAAATAACTTATAAAAACTTTTCCATGAATCAGAGTTCATTAAAAGTTTACAAAAAATTGGAACAAAATCTGTCAGTTTTATTACTTTAATCATTTCCCTTTTATCCTGAAAAACATCTTGACAAGAATGCTGAGAAAGCTGGAGCATCTACAAGAGTTGGAAACAGGAATCTGAACAATGTCAGATTTGTTAAAAATTATTGTCCATTGGGGAAAATCCCAAGTTGAACTCAAAGCTCAAGTACGAAAGGATACAATGTCTGAACTGAAAATCAGCACATAGATGGGACAACGTCAGAGGTGGAGAACATCTAGAAACAGTGGCCAAAAAAACAAACAAACCAAAAAAAAAACTACACCCCACACACTTTCATCTTCCACTGTCAGCTCAGAAGTGTATTACAGTCCTTCCATCATTTGTATTATTTTGTAAACAAATCAGCAAGACCAGAAGACAAGAGTTGCTATGAAGGGCTCACACAGTCCTCATTTTAGTGCCATTGAATTTAATGGGCCAGTTTGTGTGCATAAGAGCAAAGGCTCAGGACAGCCTTGAGAAGACTAAGAGGAGACAATTAGTTCTTCCATAACACTTGTGTTATAAGCTTTTCTCCCATGTCCATAGTGAAGGCAATGCTGATTCACTCCTTCAGACAGCGACAGGTGGAAACTCTGGATACAAGTGTAACCCATGTGCCTAATAGGGAGATATCTCTCTGAGGCCAATGGGTGAGGGTTGGGGAGGTAAGGGTCAGTTGTGTCTGGGTCATCGTTGCTAGGCAGATTTAGCACTCCACATCCCAAAGCTTCTGGAATTGGGTGTGGTAGTTTTGTGTATGCTCCAATAGGTTTCCTGTTGATGGGGTCAGACTCCATGAGGGCAAGCGGTCAGGGCAGCTGCTTTTCAAATGGCCATGTGTCCTGTGTGAGCTGGCAGAAAGAAGGCTGTCCCTAACTCTGAAGCAGGTCAGTGATATTGTTAATCCTCTAACAGGGAAGCAAGGAAAATAACTTCTATTTTAATTGTATGCTTTGAATGTTGTTTTGATTTTAGCCAAACTGTTCTAGTTAAATGGTCTCAACTAGTTTGATTCACCAACTTTTATTTAAATGTAGTATTGGGAAAGAGTAATTTATATTTTGCTATTCTCAGTTTTGTATTTTCTTGTAACAGGGTTTTCTTTAAATGTATATACTAAACTGAGTGGTTGGCTAGCAGTGATTTCAGCAGAGGAAGAGTCTGCATGGAGTTCAACAAGCAAGTGGAGGAAAGATGTTGTTTCAGACTCAGCAGACTGTATAGATCTGGTGATCAAAGACTGAGACTGAACTAAACCTAAGCTTTTGGGAACTCTCAATTTCGTCTCACTGTGTTTTCTGTGGGGACAGAACTGTTCAGATTTTAATTAGTTTCTATATTTATGTATAACTCAAGATGTCTGGATTATAAAATTGCCATATTATGCTGTAAAAATAATTATTTGTTTCTTTATCGTAAGATTTTATAAAGTTATTTAATTAAATTGATTTCTTTAGTTCCTTTTGGGATTTGAATGTGGGGTGGTTGACCCTGTGCAATCCTTGCTGAAAATCCTTAGAGACTGAACTCTGGATCTGCAGCTCCTTTCTATGGAAGTTGGGCTTTTTAGGCACTGAAGAAGTGCAATGAAGTGAACTCTAGCCCCCACAAGGTTACACAAGGACAGCACAAAATTCAGTGTGTGATGGGGATCGATCACAAACCTGACTCTGCTTTTAAATTGCTCTATAACAAAATTAGGATAGTTTGCAACTGCCCACAATATTTTTAGTTAATAGAGTGCTCTGGAAGGGTCATCCTTAGAGAATTTTTTTTAGGGTACGTCTATACTACCCGCCAGATTGGTGGGTAGTAATCGATCTATCAGGGATCGATTTATTGCATCTTGTATAGACACGATAAATCGATCTGCAAATTGACACCCGTACTCCACCTTGGCAGGAGGAGTAAGCGGCGTCGACAGGGGAGCCGCAGCAGTTGACTTGCCGCCATGAGGATGGCCAGGTAAGTCAAACTAAGATACTTCGACTTCAGCTATGTGAATAGCGTATCTTAGATCGATTCCCACCCCCCAGTGTAGACCAGCCCTTAATTTTTCACCAAACAGATGGTACAATACAACCAGTGGCTTCCTCACACTGCCATAGCAGTATGCCTCATCTCTGCCTGGAAGGGCTACCAGTAAAGATGAGGGAGTAGCTAAGGCCTTGTCTACACTACAGATGAAATTCAAGCTAAGCTACACAAGTTGAGTCATGTGAATAGTGTAATTCATATCGATATAGCTTAGATCTAGTTACCGCAGGGTCTACACTACGTGATGTTAACAGGAGACACTCTCGTCAACTCCCACTACTCTTCTCAATCCGGTGAAGTGCAGGAGTCAATGGGAGAGCAACCTGCGGTCAATTTAGCGGGTCTGGTGAAGACCCACTAAATCGACCGCAGATGTGTTGATTGCTGCTCGTCGATCCGCCGGTAAGCATAGACAAGCCCTAAGTCATCTTGTCTCTTCACTTCTTGGGCACCAAGAAGAGACTTCCCAACAAATGTTACAGTTAGACTGTAGAAGTGGTGGCTTTCAAAGTGGAAGTCTACTAGGAAGCAGGGCAGACACTACTATATCATTTTATGTATGCTTCTCAAGAATCATGTGAAAATGTAGGTAATCACCAAACAGAGACCCAATTTAAATGTATACCCCAATTTAAAAAACACAGTAAAATAACTAAAGAAGAGCCACCAGGGCCTAACAACCATGTAAAAGAAGCAGTGAGAGATAAAAAGACTTCCTTTAAAAAGTGGAAGTCAAATCCTAGTGAGACAAATAGAAAGGAGCACAAACACTGCCAGTTTAAGTGCAAGAGTGTAATAAGAAAAGCCAAAGAGGAGTTTGAAGAACAGCTAGCCAAAAACTCAAAAGGTAATAAAATGTTTTTTAAAGTACATCAGAAGCAGGAAGCCTGCTAAACAACCAGTGGGCCCCCTGGATGATCGAGATACAAAAGGAGCGCTTAAAGATGATAAAGTCATTGTGGAGAAACTAAATGAATTTTTTGCTTCAGTCTTCACGGCTGGGACGTTAGGGGGATTGCCAAACCTGAGCCATCTTTTGTAGGTGACAAATCTGAGGAATTGTCACAGACTGAAGTGTCATTAGAGGAGGTTTTGGAATTAATTGATAAACTTAACAGTAACAAATCACCAAGACCAGATGGCATTCACCCAAGAGTTCTGAAAGAACTCAAATGTGAAATTGTGGAACTGTTAACTATGGTTTGTAACTTATCCTTTAAATCAGCTTCTGTACCCAATGACTGGAAGATAGCTAATAACGCCAATATTTTAAAAGGGCTCTAGAGGTGCTTCTGGTAAGTCTAACATCAGTACTGGGCAAATTAGTTGAAACAATAGTAAAGAATAAAATTGTCAGACACATTGAACAACATAACTTGTTGGGCAAAAGTCAACATAGTTTCTGTAAAGAGAAATCATGTCTTACTAATCTATGAGAATTCTTTGAAGGGATCAGCAAACATGTGGACAAGGGGGATCCTGTGGACATAGCATACTTAGATTTCCAAAAAGCCTTTGACAAAGTCCCTCACCAAAGACTCTTACGTAAATTAAGTTGTCATAGGATAAGAGGGAAGATCCTTTCATGGATTGAGAACCCATTAAAAGACAGGGAACAAAGGGTAGGAATAAATGATAACTTTTCAGAATGGAGAAGGGTAAATAGTGGTGTTCCCCAAGGGTCAATCCTAGGACCAATCCTATTCAACTTATTCATAAATGTTCTGGAGAAAGCGGTAAACAGTGAGATGGCAAAGTTTGCAGATGATACTAAACTGCTCCAGACAGTTAAGACCAAAGCAGACTGTGAAGAACTTCAAAAAGACCTCACAAAACCAAGTGATTAGGCAACAAAATGGCAAATGAAATTTAAAGTGGATAAATGTAAAGCAGTGCACACTGGAAAAAAATAACCCCAACTATACATACAATATGATGGGGGATAATTTAGCTACAACTAATCAGGAAAAAGATCTTAGAGTCATCATGGATAATTCTCTAAAGACATCCATGCATTGTGCAGCAGCAGTCAAAAAAGCAAACAGGATGTTAGGAATCATTATAAAAGGGATAGAGAATAAGATAGAGAATATCTTATTGCCCTTATATAAATCCGTGGTATACCCACATTTTGAATACTGCATACAGATGTGGTCTCATCTCAAAAAAGATATACTGGCATTAGAAAAGGTTCAGAGAAGGGCAAGTAAAATTATTAGGGGATTGGAATGGTACTATATGAGGAGAGATTAAAGAAGCTAGGACTTTTCAGCTTGGAAAAGAGGAGACTAAGGAGGGATATGATAGAGGTATATAAAATCATGGAGTGGTGTGGAAAAAATGAATAAAGGAAAGTTATTTACTTGTTCCCATAATATAAGAACTAGAAGCTACCAAATGAAATTAATGGGCAGGTGGTTTAAAACAAATAAAAGGAAGTTGTTCTTCACACAGCACAGTGTCAACCTGTGGAACTCCTTGCCTGAGGAGGTTGTGAAGCCTAGAACTATAACAGGGTTTAAAAGAGAACTAGTTAAATTCATGGAGGTTAAGTCCATTCATGGCTATTAGCCAGGATGGGTAAGGAATGGTGTCACTAGCCTCTGTTTGTCAGAGGGTGGAGATGGATGGCAGGAGAGAGCACTTGATAATTACCTGTTAGGTTCACTCCCTCTGGGGCACCTTGCATTGGCCACTGTCAGTAGACAGGATACTGGGCTGGATGGACCTTTGGTCTGACCCAGTATGGCCATTCTTATGTTCTTATGAAAAGTGCCACATTCCACACCAAATCCCCTCCGTTATGCAATCCTTCAGCCATGGTATTAGGCCCTGATCAAAGCCCATGGAGTTTTTCCTATGCCTTCAGTATACTCTGGGGCCTGATCCAATTTTGTCAACAGAATTGACAAGGAGCTCATACTAGAGCAGATTGCCTAACGATCCAGATGAGCTGCTCTTTAATTCCCCATGCTTTTTTCTCTCTTTTTTCCCCCCAGAGAGGACACCTCTCGAAATCAGAAAGAATCATAGAATCATAGGACTGGAAAGGACCTCAAGAGCAATCTATTCCAGTCCCCTGTACTCACGGCAGGACTAAGTATTATCTACACCCCTGGCAGGTGTTTGACTAACCTGCTTTTAAAAATCCCCAATGATGGAGATTCCACAACCTCCCTAGGCAATTTATTCCAGTGCTTAACCACCTTGACAGTAAGGAAGTTTTTCCCTAATGTTCAACCTAAACTGCCCTTGCTGCAATTTAAGCCCAATTTTCTCCCTCCTCCTTGTAACAACCTTTTACATACTTGAAAATGGTTATCATGTGCCCCCTCTGTCTTCTTTTTTCCAGACTAAACAAACCCAATTTTTTCAATTTTCCCTCACTGGTCGTGTTTTCTAGACCTTTAATCATTTTTATCACTTTTCTCTTGATTTTCTCCCGTTTGTCCACAAGCTTCATGAAATGTGGTGCCCAGAACTGGACATAATACTCAAGTTGAGGCCTAATCAGCGCAGAGTAGTGCGGAAGAATTACTCCTCATGCTTTGCTTACAACATTCCTGCTAATACATCCCAGAATGATCATTTTTTTGCAACACCATTACACTGTTGACTCATATTTAGCTTGTGGTCCACTATGACCCTCAGATCCCTTTCCACAGTATTCCTTCCTAGACAGTCATTTCCCATTTTGTATGCATGCAACTGATTGTTCCTTCCTAAGTGGAGTGCTTTGCATTTATCCTTATTGAATTTCATCCTATTTACTTCAGACCATTTCTCCAGTTTGCCCAGATCATTTGGAATTTTAATCCTATCCTCCAAAGCACCTGCAATTGCTCCCAGCTTGGTTTCCATCTGCAAACTTTATAAGCATACTCTCTATACCATTATATCATTGAAGATATTGAACAGAATCGGACCCAGAACCGACCCCTGCAGGACCCCACTCATTACGTCCTTCCAGCATGACTGAACCACTGATAACTTCTCTCTGAGAATGGTTTTCCAACCAGTTTTGCACCCACCTTATAGTAGCTCTATCAAGATTCCTTCCCCACTCTGAACTTTAGGGTACAGATGTGGGAACCTGCATGGACACTTCTAAGCCTAATTACTAGCTTAGATCTGGTATCGCTGCCACCACCCCCAAGTACCCCCTTTTTCCCTGGGTAATCTTGAGGGACTTCACCAATTCCCTGGTGAACACAGATCCAAACCCCTTGGATCTTAAAACAAGGAAAAAATCAATCAGATATTAAGAAAAAGGCTTTTAATTAAAGAAAAGAAAGGTAAAAGAAAACCACCTACTGTCACAGACAACAGATTCAAAACACAGAGGATGTTCCCCTGGGCACAAATTTAGTTACACAAAAAATACCCAAATTTGATAATTCCCTTAATGGTACCAAGACAATAAACCAAGAAAATAAACATAAACCTATCTATCCCTTAATGGTACCAAGACAATGGTACCAAGAAAATAAACATAAATCTATCTATCCCTTTCTAAAACTCACTATTCTGATAAGAGGCTGGTTCCTTGATCTTTTTCACTCCGGCTGAAACTGAGGCCAGGTCTACACTGCGACTTTAAATCGGTTTAATGGCCGATATACCAATTTAACGCTGTACCCGTTCACACGACGTCATCATTAATATTGAGTTAAACGGCTCCTTAAATCGATTTCGGAACTCCTCCCAGACGAGAGGAGTAGCGCTAAATTCGAAAGTGATAACTCGGATTAGGGTTCGTGTGGATGGAAATCGACATTATTGGCCTCCTAGAGGTTCCCAACAGTGCACCACTGACCGCTCTGGTCCGCAATCCGAACTCGGATGCGGAGTGCCAGTAAACAGGAAAAGCCCCGAACTTTAGAATGACATTCCTGTTTTCACGTGTCCAGCTCTGATCAGCACGGGTGGCGATGCAGTTCAAATGCAAAAGTAGCTCCTGCATTGAACCTTACGGGAGATACTAGATCTGATCGCTGAATGGTGAGACAAATCTGTTTTATCAGAGCTCCGTTAAAGAACAGGAAATGCCAAAGCGTTTGAAAAATAAACTCCAGGATACACAGCGGTGCGTGACAACCGTAACGGGAAGCCAGAGTCTCAAACGGATGCTCATGGAGGGAGGGGGTAATGAGGACTACAGCTACCAGTCTCCACAGCAGTCTCTGAAAACTATTTGCATTCTTGGCTGAGCGCCCGATGTCTGTAGCTTAATACACGGTGTCTTGCGTGGTTCACGGAACAGCTCGTCAGTCTCTTCCCCCCCAGCACGTGAAAGAGAAGTAAAATAAATAATTCCTTGAGTACTGTAATGTCACCCTCTGTGTACTGAATGCTGCTGGCAGGAGATCGCGAGGTGTTGACAACGGTCAGGATACTGTTTGTGATCTCAGGGTCCATGATTGCTGTGCTATGGCGTTTGCTCAATGCACTCCGGGAAAAAGGCGCCAAAGGGTTGTCTGCTGCCTTCACAAAGGGAGGGGTGAGGCTGTACCCAGCACCACCCGGGCAATGTTTTCTGCCCCATCAGGCACTGTGCTCTCAACCCGGAAGTGGGAACTATGGGATAGCTGAGGAACAGCTACCCACAGTGCACCGCTCCTGAAATCGATGGTAGCTTTGGACCATGGACGCAAACAATCGTTTCGTGATCCCACTGTGGACGCGCTAAACCGATTTTATACTGTTTTGTAATATCGGTTTAAGCTAATTCGAAATAATCGTGCAGTGTAGACGTACCCTGAGAGAGTCTAAACCAAAGGAAAATTTCTCTCCTTTCTTTTGAAACATCTTGTTCCCCCATTGGTTCCTCTGATCAGGTGTCAGCTAGGCTAGGTGAGCTTCTTAACCCTTTACAAGTAAAAGAGGCATTAACCCTTAACTATCTGTTTATGACAAGCTCCATCTAGGTTCCATTTCCCTAGTTTGTTTATGAGAATGTCTTGCAAGACAGTATTAAAAGCTTTACTAAAGTCAAGATATACCATGTCTACCACTTCCCCCCTATCCACAAGGCTTGTTACCCTGTCAAAGAAAGTTATCAGGTTGGTTTGACATGATTTGTTCTTGACAAATCCATGCTGACTGTCACTTATCACCTTATCATCATCTGGATGTTTGCAAATTGATTACTTCATTATTTGCTGCAATATCTTTCCGGGTACAGAAATTAATCTGACTGGTCTGTAATTCCCCAGATTGTCCTTATTTCCCTTTTTATAGAAATAGACCTTCTTTTTTATAGCTTTGTATTGATTTGATGATTTGTTTAGAGGCTATTTCAAAAAGTCCAACATGCCCTCAGCTTCTACAACAAGAATAGGCACTATTATTACCTCCAGAGAATAATTTTTAAAAATTGCATACTGAAGAAAAGTACTGAAGACACAGTAAGCTGCTGAAAGCCTGCCTTCCAATGTTGAGTTCCAAAAACGTAAGCAACTGATGCTTAGTGAGGCAAATATCACCACAAAGTCATAATAATTTAATAAGGATGTTCCCAGGAAATCCCCCTTGAGACCCAGCACACACTGAAGCATAAACCTCCTACACTTTCCAGCAGCTCACACTGTACATGAAAAAGAACTTCTGCTTTCCACAGTGGAAATGATTTTGCAAGGCATGATCTGGAAGTTGGAAACTCAATCTCATTGCTAGGCTTAATTGAGCATGTCTCAGATTAGGTTTTACATCAAAAGCATCTGTGTCTGTATAAAGCCAGTGGGTGTGGGTGTGTGAAACCAAGCAGTGTCCCTAACCAATGCAAGAGATTTGAATTCTGTCTCAGTGAAACATTTGCAGCCTTGGTTAAAGCATAATTAAGGGCAGAAGTCAAGCCAAAAATTGTAAGAAGGGGAAAAAAAAAAAAAAAAGAGAGTTGGGTATAAGTGTCAGTAACAAGCCAAATTAATCTCCACTAATGCGGGGATTTGTAAATTACGGCATGGTGATTTCTTTCAGACATCGCCATCTGAATATTCATGTCTATCTGTTGTCTTAGGAGCCTACATATTTTAAAAATCTGACCCTAGAAGCCTAAGTTTTATTGAAACTCAATGGGACTTGGCCTTCTAAGTGCTTAAGTCACTTTTGAAAATTGGTGTAGCAAAACTGCTGCAACAACATGGCCTCTTGACTGCATCAACTTTGCTTCAGTTTCGCTGTGTTCGGCCTACCCTTGCCATAGGAATGACTAGGCCCTCCTTCTAAACCACTTTAGAGTGGCCAGACCCTTCTGGGGCCTCAGTCTTTTGACAACCAAAGCAGGAATAATTTTCCCCGTACAGCAAATTTGAAGTACGTCACACAGAATATTAATAGAAAGTAAATTAAGAATTTGTAATCACATGGATCTGAAACCCTAACTGATTTTAAGTTACTCTCATCTGTGATAAACTCAGGACAGACAGCTGCAAGGGAGGGGTAGGAATCAGTCCCAGAGGGTTAAAAGGCCCTAACCACAGGTCAATCAGGTTCAGCTGTGACAGGGTTACCAAGGTAGCAAATTAGAATTAGCTGAGGGAGAGCTACCTGAGATTAATTAGGATCAGCTGATTCCAACTTGGGGCTGCCTGAGACCTTTTTAAACCCTTCCCTGGGAAGAAGGAAGGGGGGAGAGTGGAGAGAGAAGGAGTCCTGCTCCCAGAACAGCAAAACAGTGAGACTCACCAGGAGGGGAGGCAGTACTCTCTCCCACAAGGGAGTAAGAATACGCTAAACAGGACTGGTGGAGATAGGGGGAGCAGACTTCCCCTGTGTCCCAAGGGGGACTGCATTACCCAAGCCTGTCTCACCAGGGCTAAAAGCAGCAGAGGCTGGGGAGACTGAGAAGGTGCCTTGCCACACATCCAATAAGGAAATGGAAACAACCTAATGTTCATCTGTATCTAATTTAAACTTTTCAAACTTTTGATCATCAGACACAAAACAGACTCATTGAGTACAAGTTACAGACCAAATATTATTTGCAGAAGTTACTTAGTACATAGTTCTGAATAATGAATCCATTTGAGAAAATGACAGCTTGTTTGCAGAGACAAGGTGGGTGAGGTAATATATTTAATTGGATCAACTTCTGTTGGTGAAAGACAAGCTTTCAAGCTTAGCCACAGCTTATTCTTTCACCCCCCTTTTGTCTCTCTAATATCCTGAGTCCAACACAGAAAACAACTTATTCACAGACAATTCGTGAAATAAAGCAGGAGACAAAAGTTTATTTAATAAAATTTTTGTTCCAAAATCATTGTCCTTTGCCTTGTTTTATCTCTGTTTCTGAACCAGGCTACAATACTGCAGAGTCTAACACCTGATACTGCAAATTGCTCTACACGTAGGGAGGATTATTTAAATATCAGTGAAGTTCCCTATGACTGCAGTGGTTTAGACTCAGGCATAGCACAGTTCTAGAACACACTTGGGTCTTATCTACTCTGAACAATAGACCATATTATAACGTTGTCATGAGACAAATGTGGTGTTATCAGTCCCTGGACATGATGATTTTTATAGTATAGGATGGAACAAAATTACTTGGCTCATTCTGTCCTTAGCAGAAATAGACAAAGTCAGCTGGCAGTTTTGGTTCATATACACTCCCCCCTCAGTTTTTCTCCACTTGGATTTATGCCCCTGAGTTTCGGAATCAAGTTAGTACATTCAAATGAACATAAAATTGCAAATGAAACTCCGCCAGAAACCACTAATTCTGCCTGGTTTCAGATCAAAACCAAATTTTGAATAAGTCCTGCCTAAAACCATAAGTTGCCCAAAGGTTTGATCAAAATCTAGCTCAGGCTTGTGTAATTTGGCCCAAACTTATTGAAACTTGAACCAAAAAGACACCAAAAAACTGGCAATCCTCAGAAACCTGGCTTCAGTCCATAATTAAAGCCAAAACCAAGGGGTTTACCTAGCTGTAAGTCTTTAGTTTCCTGAGGTGCCCTTATTGTTATATATATTAAATGTCACTGCCATCTCATCCACATATACACTTCCCAGCTATAAGAGCAGTAGGCAAAGGCAGACAATAATTGAACAATACTACTTAGCTCTTATATAGCACTTTTTATCTACAGGTCAAAAAGTGTTTTATAAAAGGGGATAAGTATCACAACTATCCCAATTGTTACAAACAGGGAGACTGAAGCAAAGAGAAGTTACATGACTTGCTCAAAGTCAAATCCACAGGGGGAGTAGAGCCAAGGTCTCCTGAGGAAGAATCTGTGCTGTAGCCACCAGACCACATTACTTGTCCCTCCCTGGAAATCATGGAGAAAACAGAAAGGTGCACCAATATCTACAACCTTTTAGAGTGCTCAGTATATGCTCCTCATGCCCAGGGCAGCCAACTAGTACAGAAGGGGGGCTGATGCCATGGATACACTTACCTGGCCCTACAGGGGTTATTTAGCGCCATTATGTGCTCTGTGGCCCCAACTAATTTTAAACTTGCACCTTTTATACATCATATTGCACATCATTTACATCAGTGCAAAGTGAATGCAAAGAGAGTGGCAAATATTGCCATTTTGATTTTGGTAGTACACCATACAGCTATTTTACACTGCAGTAAATAACTCCGGCTGGTGAGAGATAATGATAAAATGGTCCAACTGAGCATTAACTGTGGAAGAGTCAAAGATTCTGGCTGCCCCACTTACTCATAATTGTAAAAGGTATAGTTCTTTTGCACTCCCTCAAAAGCAGCTAGAATCAGGCCATGTCCTCAAATAACCCCTGGCAGTATTACTTTTTTCTTCCCAGACTAGTAGTAAGATTTTAACAGGCTATCTAAACCATTATGGATTCAAAGAATTTAGTTTAAAATCTTGGTTTCTTTAAAAAGTCATAATGGTATTTATAAAAGCTAGTGTAACGGAGAAAGACAAAGAAGTAAAGCAAACTTTACTGCTTGTTAGCCCTGTTACAAAGGTAGTTCTAATTATAAACACATCAGCGCTAGAAAACTTAAAGCACATTTTGCTAATTTAGGCCCCCCGGCTATATCATCTCTCAGCAAGGGAGTTTCCAGTTCTTCTTACCATGTTTACAGCATAAATTGTCATGTTTTAACATTAGGCAGAAGAGTAAAATTTCCAAAAGCAATGACCACAGCAACAAGATGCATTTTACTAGCCAACACATGTGGTAGTTCTATTAGCTCACAGGTTTCAAATGAGAATCTCCTAAGATCAGCTGCACACCGAAGCTCCTTAATTGTGTGTCAGCTGCATGTATTTTTTCCAATTCAACAAACTGTGCAAATAATTTGGCTAGATATTAGATGATTCCTGGCAATTTCAAGTGTTTGAAACAACACATGTTAAGTAACTTTCTCGCTTTTTATCAATGTGTTGGAGCAGTTAAAGAAAAGCAGGGGGAGGGGGCAGAAATATATTAAGAACAAATAATCTAGAAGGTGAAAGTTAATAAGAATCAAAGGATTATGGTTATTTCTAAACCACTTGGAGAATTATATCAGGTGTTTAGAGATTAATTTTTAATTTTCAGTCACCTTATAACATTTAATCATAAACTGATGTTTAAATATTAACCTACCTTCCTCTGCTTCACTTCACATAAATTCTCTACAATTAAACTGGATTAGTTTGTCAATACTTAAGTGGGAAACCTCTAAAGGAAACCATACTGCTATGAATCCTGTACCTAGTACTGTCCTCTCTGTGCCAGTAGTGAACCAATGCCCAAGCATGCTGCTAAAGCAGGGGTTCCTAAACTTGGTTCGTGGCTTGTTCAGGGTGAGCCCCTGCAGACTGCAAGACTCTTTGTTTTCCTGAGCATCCACAGGTACAGCCGTTCGCAGCTCCCAGTGGCTGTGGTTCACCATTCCCAGCCAATGGGAGCTGTGGGAAGCAGCACTGGCCAGGCCACTGCTTCCCGCAGCTCCCATTGGTCAGGAGTGATGAACTGTGGCCATTGGGAGCTGCAAGCAGCCACACCTGCAGACGCTCAGGTTAGGGTGACCAGACAGCAAATATGAAAAATCGGGACGGGGGGGGGGCGGGTATGTGTAATAGGAGCCTATATAAGACAGACTCAAAAATCGGGATTGTCCCTATAAAAATCGGGTCACCCTAGCTCAGGTAAACAAAGCATCTCACGGCCCGCCAGGGACGTACCCTGAACAAGCCGTGAACCAAGTTTGGGAACTCCTGTGCTAGAGGCACTGGGTCTTTGGCTGCTCTAAATTTTACCTTCAGACATGGAAATGGAGTCCTACTGGATATTTTTATTTGGGGCCAGATTCTGATTTTAGGTAAAATTGGAAATAACTGACTCAATTGAAAATAACTAAGTGCAGAATCGGGTTAGCTAACATCAGAATCAACACATGCTTCCCAAAAAGTTTGTACAATCTCATGAAGTACTGATGTTTGTAATAGGTCACCTGCTGACTGACCATTTACTTACTCCCTTCCCACCCCCAATGAATGTGGTACTCTGATTTATTATGTGTGTGCTGAGTACATAAAAAGAATCAAATTTGAAGTCTGACCTTTTTTCCATCAGAAATCATTACATAAAAATTTATTTTTCTTTTCAGATGCCTTTACATGTGAAGTTAGAGGCAACAATTCACAAAACTAATATTAATTCCTTCTGTGAGGCAGGCATATTAGCTATAAGGCTACCAGTTTGGAGAAATGAAGGTCATCTTCAGGTCACCGGTTGTATTTGTCAAATGTAAGTTACATCCCAAGCAGACTGCAAAAAGCCACAAAAGGATCTCACAAAACTGGGTGACTAGGCAACAAAATGGCAGATGAAATTCAATGTTCATAAATGAAAAGTACTGCACATTGGAAAAGATAATCCCAACTATACATATAAAATGATGGTCTAAATTAGCTGTTACCACTCAAGAAAGAGATCTTGGAATCATTGTGGATAGTTCTCTAAAAACATCCACTCATCATGCAGCAGCAATCAAAATAGCAAACAGAATGTTGGGAATCATTAAGAAAGGAATAGATCATATTTCCTCTATATAAATCCAATGTACGCCCCACATCTTGAGTACTGGGTAGATGTGGTCGCCACTTCTCAAAAAAAAATAAAGATATATTGGAACTGGAAAAGGTTCAGAAAAGGGCAATAAAAAGTATTAGGACTGTGGAACGGCTGCCATATCAGAAGACTTGGACATTTCAGCTTGGTAAAGAGACTACTAAGGGGAGATATCACAGAAGTCTATAAAATCTTGACTGGTGTGAAGAAAGTAAATAAGGAAGTGTTATTTACTCTTCATAATACAAGAATTAGGGGTCACCAAATGAAATTAATAGGCAGCAGTTTTAAAACAAAAAAAAGGAAGTATTTCTTTACACAAGTTACAGTCAACCTGTGGAACTCCTTGCCAGAGGATGTGGTGAAGGCCAAGAGTATAACAAGGTTCAAAAAGGAACTAGATAAGTTCATGGAGGAAAGGTCTATATTAATGGCTATTATGCAGGATGGGCAGAGATGGTGTCCCTAGCCTCTGTTTCCAGATGCTGGGAATGGGTGACAAGAGCTGGATCACTTGATTGTTCTGTTCATTCCCTCTGGGGCACCTGGCACTGGCCGCTGTTGGAAGACAGGATACTGGGCTAGATGGACCTTTGGTCTAAGCCAGAATGGTCGTTCTTATGTAACTTTAGTCAAGAAGTTCTCCATAAGTATTCTGGGTAATTGATTATATAGTTACATTAAAATTAAAAAGACACATTGCAGCAGAGCATATTTACTCATGATTAGATATTAGAGTGTTAGTAGCAAAATATTGGTGGAAGAAAAGGGACATTAAACACTGCCAATACTCACCACAACTCTTAAGCAGGCACATGCAATAGCATGTTCTTGTGACACAGATTATCTTTATCAGTTTTATGTGAGTTTTAAGTTATGGTGAAATTACAAAATAAGCAGCATTATTTTTAGGCTTAACTCTGTCAGTTTATGAATAAAGGACCAATTATGATACGATTCTATGTTTTTATTAAAAATAATTACCGGTAAATAATTAACTAGTGCCCCAGCATTTATAAAAATCAGAACTTGCCATGGGCAAGCAAATGTACCATAGGCAGCAACATTAGGAGCAGTCCATCCTTCTGGGGCATATGACCTATCAATCAGTATACAGTAAATCTAATTTTAGCAGCAATTTACATTCAGAAGCTGTCACCAGAACTAGAAGTTTAGGAAAGGGGAGCAGGGGAGGGGGAGGAGGGAAAGAGAAAGGAATATTTTAAAAGCAAAATATTAGATTATGTAGAAAATATCAGTCCTCAGGAAACAGTCTCTTACAGCTAAATTGAAAACCACCCATCTAAAACCAATACATGTATTATAAAATAATGGTTTTCCTTCCAAGCCACAATCATCATTATACATTAAGGATCTTCCTATTTAATAGCCTCCGCATTTATTGCTTTTTAACAGATAAAGT
Organism: Chelonoidis abingdonii; assembly: GCF_003597395.2. Classification (NCBI taxonomy): domain Eukaryota; kingdom Metazoa; phylum Chordata; order Testudines; family Testudinidae; genus Chelonoidis; species Chelonoidis abingdonii. The sequence goes on from NC_133771.1 coordinate 48,929,135, forward strand.
TAACTACTGCAATACAATTGCAGAATTTTTCATGATTATTGGAGTATTAGTTCAACATGTCAGTTTCAAAATAAGAGACAGCTACTTGAAGTCCTATCTTAATCAGAAAAAAATAGGCAGACTATTTATAACATCGCTAAATACCCACACAGTGTCAATGCTAGAGGAGTCCTTAAAGGAACTGATTTCCCCTCCCACCCACCTCCATTTGACAAGCTACATACTCTTAGTGAAGTGCGGGATAGGTGGACACTTAGAATTTGTTCATATGGTTTGACATGTGAATGCCCATCAGGAGACCATCATAGCTATTTCTTTCTCAAGGGCAGCTTAAGTTACTCATAGAATATCAGGGCTGGAAGGGACCTCAGGAGGTCATCTAGTGCAACCCCCTGCTCAAAGCAGGACCAATCCCCAACTAAATCATCCCAGCCAGGGCTTTGTCAAGCCGGAGCTTAAAAACCTCTAAAGGAGGAGATTCCACCACCTCCCCAGGTAACCCATTCCAGTGAAAAAGTTTTTCCTAATTTCCAACCTAAACCTCCCCTCACTGCAACTTGAGACCATTACTCCTTGTTCTGTCATCTGCTACCACTGAGAACAGTCTAGATCCATCCTCTTTGGAACCCCCTTTCAGGTAGTTGAGATCAGCTATCAAATCCCTCCTCGTTCTTCTCTTCTGCAGACTAAACAATCCCAGTTCCTTCAGTGTCTCCTCATAAGTCATGTGTTCCAGCCCCTTAATCATTTTTGTTGCCCTCCACTGGGCTCTTTCTAATTTTTCAACATCCTTCTTGTAGTGTGGGGCCCAAAACTGGACACAGTACTTCAGATGAGGCCTCACCAATGTTGAATAGAAGAATGATTCAGTCCGTCGATCTGCGCAGTGCCCCTACTATACAGCCCAAATGCAACAAGGGCACACTGTCAACTCATATCCAGCTTCTCATCCACTGTAACCCTTAGGTCCTTTTCGCAGAACTGCTGCCTAGCCATTCGGTCCCTAGTCCATAGCACACATACCACCCCACGGTCCGATTCTTCCATCCTAAGTGCAGGACTCTGCACTTGTCCTTGTTGAACCTCATCCTCTACTTTGTCTAAGTCCCTCTGTATCCTATCCCTACCCTCCAGTGTATCTACCACTCCTCCCAGTTTAGTGTCATCTGCAAATTTGCTGAGGTTGCAGTCCATGCCATCCTCCAGATCATTAATGAAGATATTGAATAAAACTGGCCCCAGGACCAGCCCTTGAGGCACTCCGCTTGAGACCAGCTGTCAACTAGACATGGAGCCATTGATCACTACCTCTTGAGCCCGACAATCTAAGCAGCTTTCTGTCCAACTTATAGTCCATTCATCCAGCCCATACTTCTTTAACTTGCTGGCAAGAATACTGTGGGAGACGGTATCAAAAGCTTTGCTGAAATCAAGGAATAACACATGCACTTCTTTCCCCTCATCCACAGAACCAGTTATCTCATCATAGAAGGCATTAGGTTAGTCAGGCATGACTTGCCCTTGGTGAATCCATGCTGGCTGTTCCTGAACACTTTCCTTTCCTCTAAGTGCTTCAGAATTGATTCCTTGAGGACCTGCTCCATGATTTTTCCAGACCCGAGGTGAAGCTGACTGGCCTGTAGTTCCCCGAATCCTCCTCCTTCCCTTTTTTAAAGATGGGCACTACATCAGCCTTTTTCCAGTCATCTGGGACCTCCCCCGATCACCATGAGTTTTCAAAGATAATGACCACTGGCTTTGCAGTCACATCTGCCAACTCCTTTAGCACCCTTGGATGCAGCACATCTGGCCCCATGGACTTGTGCTCATCCAGCTTTTCTAAATAGTCTCGAACTACATCTTTCTTCACAGAGGGCTGATCACCTTCTCCCCATGCTGTGCTGCCCAGTGCAGCAGTCTGGGAGCTGACCTTGTTCATGAAGACAGAGGCAAAAAAAGCATGTTCAAATCAGCCCTTTTACCACAATTAAATCTGCATCTAATACACCACAGATTCCTGGATCCAGTCATATTATTCAAGCGTTTTAATTTTAGAAAGACTTCTATCGGAAGATGAGCAATTCTGATTTTATTATACTCTAGATCCATAAGGGGAGTTAGATGCCAAACTGCCACTTTAGGTATCAAAATTTAGATCCTCAAAACCCTCAAAACTCCCATTCAGCTGCTGCTTGAAGACAAAACTATCACATTTACGGTGTGTGAATATATTAGATACATCTCCCAATCACAGAGTAAACTAGCTGCAGTTAGAGATAAAACTGAATTATCTTAATACAAGACACCACTTGAGGTTTTCTATGGAAAACAAAATTGATGCTCTCCACTGAAATGAAGGGAAAATATTAAAGATTTATGGGTTTAAGATGTTCTGAGTCTCTTAATTGCCTTAAGTTGGATGATTAGTATTTTATACTTGAGGCAGTTTTATGGGAACACTTGGAAACTTCTGTTTTCAGGGGACAAATATTGTTTACTATTTTCACACTAGGAGTTACAACAGTTCCAGCAGGGATAAGTAACATGAAACATCTTTACAGAGAAAAATAAAAATAAATTGAATTACCAGTACAACAAACTTCACCACTGATAGCCATTATTGTTTGTACTGCAGTAGTGCCAGCCTGGACTAGGACTAGAGCTGTGCAGAGAAAGAACTCCATTTCATGGAGGACTTCACTTCCGCATTTGGTTTCTTTCCAATTCAGAAAGAAAACCAAAACTTTTGAAATTCTTTGCAGAAGGGAAAGTCCCAGGGTCCCCAGCTCAGAGACAGTTTGCCAGCTGGGCTGCTCCCTGAGCCACAAACTCTGGAAGCCAGGAGTTCCCAACTCTGTTCCTGGAAGTTTGAGCCCTCCAACTGCCTGCCAGTGAGATGCTGAGTAGGCAGGTTGGCAGAAAATCAGACAGGTTTCAAAAAGCTGTCTGGTTTCCAAGGAAGTTCATCAAAATCAAACCAACTCCCCAAAGTGTTTTGATTTCAACAAATTAGTAAATTGCAACAAAAAATTTTCACTGGAACTTTTCCAACCAGATCTAACCAAGACCCCATTGTGATGGGCTGTACAAACACATGCCAAACCACAAACATTTTACAATCTAAGTCATCCAAACTACATCTCCCCACCTCCTTAGACATAATTTTTAACTGCTTACTTTTTCAGCCATCAAAACTATATTCTTCAGTCAACTGAAAGCCTGGATTTGCTTCATGTTTCTTAGCCTTGAACAAAAAGTGTTGTTTTTTTGGTTTTGTTTTTTCAGTCTAGTGCTGAGATGCAAATACTGGGGAGTAAAATGCAAAAGAATAATGAGATTTATCACTTTTGACTTTTTTTATCCAGAGCTTTGTCTGATTTGTCAGGTGAATTAAACTAATATTTTTACACTCAAATGTAGATTCGTAGAATGCCTTTTAAATAGGCCTAATTCTCTCCTCAGTGATTTTCCTTCATCTCTTGTCTGCTAGATTGCCACATGGAGGAGTCCTTCTATTCTATGCTACCATATTTCTAGTACTATTCACCAGAACTTACAGATTCCTTTGTGATGAAAGAGGAGTCTTGTAGCAAATGAAGACCCAGAAACAGATTAGAACTGAAAAGGGAGATCTTTTTTCCAGTATTGGTTCACATAGACCAGTGTTTCTCAATGACCCTGTCATAAACAGATTGTTAAGGGTTAATGCCTCTTTTACCTGTAAAGGGTTAAGACGTTCACCTAGCCTAGCTGACACCTGAGCAGAGGAACAAGATGTTTCAAAAGGAAGGAGGGAAGTTTCCTTTGTTTAGTCACTTTCAGTTTCAGCCAGAGTGAAAAAAATCAGGGAACCAGCCTCTTATCAGAGTAGTAAGTTTTAGAAGGGATAAATAGGTTTATGTTTATTTCTTTTGTAACTTGTCTTTGTGCAATTAGGGGAATTATCAATTGGGTATTCTTGTGTGTATTAAGGTTTTTGCCCAGGGAACATCCTGTGTTTTAAAATCTGTTTCTTGTGAGATTAGCTGGTATACTGTCTCCCAGAGGTTTTTTTTTCCCTTTTACCTTTCTTTTCTTAATTAAAAGCCTTTTTTTAAGAACCTGATTGATTTTTTTCCTGTTTTTGAGATCCAAGGGAATTGGATCTGGACTCACCAGGACTTGGTGCGCGCGGAGGAAAGGGAGAGGGAAGGAGTACTTCTTCCTTGTTTTTGAGATCCAAGGGAATTGGATCTGGACTCACCAGGGATTGAGGTGGGGAAGGGAGAGGGAAGGAGTACTTCTTCCTTGTTTTTGAGATCCAAGGGAATTGGATCTAGATTCACCAGGGAATTGGTGGAGGAGTCTCTCGAAGCTACCCAGGGAGGGGAAGGTTTTGGGTGGGAAGAGAGTTTTCCAGATAACTCAGAAATCTGGATGGTGGCAGCGAGACCAGATCTAAGCTGGTAGTTAAGCTTAGAGGTGTTCATGCAGGTCCCCACATCTGTACCCTAAAGTTCAGATTAGCGGTGAGACCTATGACAGACCCATCCATGGTTGGCACCAGTCCCTGAGATCTCCCTGACAGTTTAGGAAGGCAGCAAGCCAGTCCCTGGTATCAAAAAGGTTGAGAAACACTGACCTAGACCACAAAGCAGCCTCCATCTTAGAAAAAAATTCTCACACACTGTCTGGAGCAAGCTTATACCGCCTAGGACTTCTAATGGTAAATAGCTATTCTCACATTTGTTATGCTTTGGTGGCCAAAATACCTACAACATTAGAAGTCTCCTACCACAAACTACTTCACGTTTGAGCCAGGGTCTGTTTCTGGTTGTTTCTCTGACAATAGATCTGTGAGGGAGGGCTTTACAGGGGCTGTAGAATTAGAGACAGGCTATTATTGTTAGATATCTGCCGTTGGGAGCTCCTGTTCTAAGACAGCAATAAGGGACATTTCTTGCCTTAGGTACACAAGATATCCCACTACCTTCCAGAGGGGATTTCCTCCTTATTCCTCTTCCTACGCAAACAATGTAAACTTGCCATTGTCTCCCCTTTGACAAGAGAATTGTAGAAATCTCCCATGCGCTAAAGTTAGCTCTCATGTTACTGCTGAATGTCGGATTATTCTTTTGGGATGCTTGCTAGAGGCAAGGAAGAGATCAACAAGAAGGCAAGCTTGAGCCTGTTTCAGACCTAATGTAATGAAGAGGAAACCTTCTCTTAGAACTTCACTCAGTCTATCTATTCCATGAATTCTCCAGCAAATGCAACTCTCAAGCTTATACTGCAGCATTTGATTAAAAAAAAATTAAACCCAAAGGAGGGAGAGAAACAGTGGGAAGCAGACATGGGAGTTGTCTATCTGGAGACATGTAGAGAATGAGCATGACAGTTGAGCAACAAGAGCCCACAGAAATCTAGAGAAGGGGAGTAGTAGTTACTAGCCATGCTCAATAGTACAGAAAGTTTCCATTACAGGCAAGTGCTTTTACAAGTTTCATATATTCACCATCTGACAGCTGAGCCAATCAGCAGAAGGGATTTATAAATATGGAGACAGCACTGTGGGCTCAACTGCTGAGCAATGCAGAACCAAGAAATGTGTGTGCCATGAAGGCTGCATCTCAGTACCCTTAATCTGAATACAGGCTGCAGCTGTCCTGTCCTGCTGAAAACCAGGGAGACAGTCACCTGTTAGCTCAGGGACTGGAGTATGCTGCTGTCTGCAAGATTCTTTGGACCCTTGTTTTGCTGAAGATTGTGAAGATCTTGGTGGGGGAACTAAAAACTATGGCCATTCCCCTCCAGCTCTGGATAATCTAGATGACACCCACAAACACTGTACCACCCTATAGAGACTGAGAAATCATTTCTTTAAGTGAAATGAAGTGTATATGCTCTGTTGAAACCTTCCATTGCTCATGTACACTATTTCACAGATGTCCGGTCAGTTTTGATATACCTCTCAGGTGACATTTTACTTGCTTGCTCTGCTGTCTTCTTGACTATTTCATCCTCTACACCTGGGAAAGTTTCATCTCTTGTTTCCAGTTTGTCTGGCTTGTATTTCTTTCTTAAATTATTTACCTTTAACTGTATTTTAAGGTGGAAGGGGTGTGTAACCTCACTCATAGCATTGTTAACTGACTCTCTCACTCTGGATCTGTGTTATACTCTATTTTCAAGGGAGACCAACTTAATAGCTTAATCTGGAAAGGCTAGACACAGAATTCTACAAATAGCAAGTTCCATCACCAAGTGCCCACTGCTAAATCCTGGGAACAATCCCTGCAGTATTCATTCAGTCCCAAGTTTAAGGGGCATTTTAAGTTCTGTTGTTTACAAGTAGGTTTTAGAGTAGTTTTGCGTTTCCATATCCTGGGTTTGTTTTTTACATGAAATGGAACATACAACTGTAGACGTCGTATCCCAGCAGGATTTTACTTAGTGGGAATGAGACAAAGATCAAGAACCATTGAGTGGGAAGATGTCACATTTCATCCATTTCAGTTTCCAGGCAGATATCTGCAAGCAATTTAGTGTAAGATCAAATTCCGTTTCAAATAAGAATTCCGGATCTGTTATAAAGGCAAATAGAGCATCTGCATTGACAACTGCTTTACATACATGGAATATGTTATTGGAGCTGAGTGAATGCTGCAAAATAAATTCTGAGAATATATTTGTTTTAAATGCATGTGTTGTAACTGTGTTCGTTGCCCTCTGTGTTCATTTCTTGGTGAAATTCACAATTGTGTGGAAGGTCCATATACTTCGTAAGTCCCAGTCGAGTTCTCAGAAGAAATTCATCTCTCTGTTAAACCTGTGCTTAGGGATGAATTTCACACTCCTTGAATATTAGGACAAGTGAATTTACTAACAAGGATTTTTGCTAAAATATCACAACAAATATTAAGTCACAGAAAGTGAATTTCCAGTTCATGATGTTGATTCTAGGACTCTCACCTTATCCAATCACAGAGCATACAATATGACCTGACTCCAATTTAAACAGCTCATATTTTGAATATTAAGTACTTGAAGATCATGAACAATCTCTAATAAGGACATTCAAGAAAATTCACACATTTGTGAACACTTCATTAGGAGAAAGAGGTGACAGTCCAATCATTTTGACTAGTTGGCTCAGATCTAGCTGTCATTTACTCAATAGGCTATTCCAGGTGTTGTCAACACAGAGGGGAAGGGGTCAAGACATTTGAGTAGACATCAAGAAGCAGTAGCTACTTCGCCCTTTTTGGATTGCTGGTTGGAGGTGTGCATGGGGTGGGGCGACAAGGATCCCGGCATACGAAATGTTGAGAATCTTTCTGCTATTCAGACAAAATGATATAGTAGCCATCTCAGTGCATGAACTCTGCCACAGTTGTGAATTAGCAATGAGTCTGTTGACCCTTGTCATAAACAGATAGTTAAGGGTTAATGTCTCTTTTACCTGTAAAGGGTTAACAAGCTCAGTGAACCTGGCTGACACCTGACCAAAGAACCAATCGGGGGGCAAGATACTTTCAAATCTTGGTGGAGGGAAGTCTTTGTTTTGTGCTGTTTGTTTTGTTCTTTGTTCTCTCTTGAGACTAAGAGAGACCAGACATGCAACCAGATCTGTCTCCATTTTTTCTAACACAGTCTCTCATGTTCATAATAGTAAGTACTAGCTAGAAAAGGTGGATTAGTTTTTCTTTGTTTTCTTAATTTGTAAATGTGTATTTTGCTGGAAGGATATTTTACCACTGTTTGCTGTAACTTGTACTTAGGCTAGGGGGGAAGGAGTCCCTCTAGTGTATGTATAAGCTTAGACCCTGTAAACATTTTCCATCTTGATTTTACAGAGATAATTTTTACCTTTTTCTTTCTTTAATTAAAAGCTTTCTTTTTAAAGAACCTGGTTGATTTTTTCCCTTGTTTAAGACCCAAGGGGATTGGGTCTGAACTCACCAGGGAATTGGTGGGGGAAAAGAAAGGGGGGGAAAGGTTAATTCATCTCTGTTTTAGGATCCAAGGAGTTTGGATCAGTGTACCTCTCAGGGAAAGTCTGGGAGGGGGAAGGAGGGGGAATGGTTTATTTCCCTTTGTTTTAAGACCCAAGGGGTTTGGGTCTTGGGTCCCCCAGGGAAGATTTTGGGGAGACAGGGAGTGTACCAGACACTGGAATTTCTGGTTGGTGGCAGCGCTATCAGATCTAAGCTAGGAATTAAGTTTAGAGGGGTACATGCAGGTCCCCACTTTCTGGACGCTAAGGCTCAAACTGGGAATAATACCTTGACAACCCTACAGAGTGTTCCCAGAGTCTGCAATGCCGGGGACTCTTGCGAGCCATCAGACTGGTAACTCCATGAAGATTTGAGCACAAGAAGAACTGTTACTGTACTCTTGCCAATGTCTGTCCTGCTTAAGGAAGAAGGCAGTCTATATACTGCCCTCCTCCAAAGAGCTCGTCCCAATTGGCTAGAAGAAAGGGGAGTCTCCTCCACCCCACATTACAGGATTCCAGATCCTGGGCCCTTAAAGTGTGTCCGCCCCCACCCTCCACCCCACATCCAACTCCTAATTCCCTGGGATTGCTTTCTCTCTTTCACTACCAGGTTATTCCCTGGTCCTTTGTTCATTCCAACTCCCTGGAATGGAGTTGTCCATCCCCCTCTACTCTTAACATGCCAGTAGGCCCAATTACACAATCTCAATCAGGGACGGGCAAACTATGGCCCACAGGCCAGATCCGACCCACCAGTCATTTTAAGCCAGCCCTTGAGCTCCCGCTGAGGAGCGGGGTATGGGGCTTGCCCCGCTCCGACACTCCAGCCAGGGGCCGCTCTACACGGCTCCCAGAAGCAGCCACATGGCCCTCCTCCGGAGTTCCAATGCAAGCTGTAGGGGTGATGCCTGTGGATGGGGCAACATGCAGAACCACCTGGCCATGCCTCCACCTAGGATCTGGAGAAGGAACATGCCGCTACTTCTGAGAGCTGCTTGAGGTAAGCGCCACTTGGAGCCTGCACCCCTGAGTCTCTCCCCATGCCCCAACCTTCTGCCCCAGCCCTGATCCCCCTCCTGCCCTCTGAAACCCTTGATCCCAGCCCAGAGCACTCTCCTGCATCCCAAACCCTTCATCCCCAGCGTCCGCACCCCCAGCCAGAGCCTGCATCCCCCATCAGACTCCGCCCACCCCAGCCCAAAGCCCCCTCCCGCACCATGAACTCATCATGTCTGACCTCATCCCAGAGCACACACCGCCAACCAGAGACCTCGCCCCCTCCCACATCCCAACCCCAATTTTATGAACATTCGTGGCCCACCATACAATTTCTATTCCCAGATGTGGCCCTCAGGCCAAAAAGTTTGCCCGTCCCTGATCTAAATACTTGCACTGACCAATCTCACTGACTTCCCCTGGAGTTGTATATGTTCATAACTATGTTTCTAGACTTGGACACCCAAAAGTAAAGGCCCCTGTAAACATCTAGTAACAAACCACAGAGGCAGATTAACCCTTTCTTGGCAAGATCTGACATTAAAATATGGCCCACTCCAACTGAGGGGAGGAAGTATATTCATTGCCCCTTGTAACTTGGTGCGGACAATCAGGAAACCATCCATAAACTCTAACAAAACACACAGCCAAGTCAAATAAAGAGGAGAAAACAATTATTCGTGAAAGCAATATGTCTTTTCAGTATGTTAGTCTAAATTCAGCCACCACAAAATTAACCAGGGCACAGAAGAAGCCAGTGTCAGAAATACATAATCCATAGCGTATGTCCTCATGTTTCAATCATCTGCTCAAACACAATACAGCTTATTTTCCCCAATAGGAATTTATTGCCTTGAGTGAAACTAGCCATAAATATGCTCACCTAGTGGTTTCATTTTTTGGTACTGTGCGCACGGTTACATAAACTCATCCAAACTCCTCTCAGAAAGTGATCAGAGAGGCTTAAAATGGTCTTAATTTCTATTTTCTTCCACTATCCTCCAACCTTTAACTGTAGATTCCGTCTAGACTTCCACCCACTTATTGCCATTTAATTTACACTTGCACATCCTCAACACATCAAATCTGAATTTCCACCACTGTAGTGTAAGAGAGCTTAATGGAGTCCAAGCTGATGTATGCAGAAGAGCTACAAAAAGGAGCAAACAAAGAAAAATCAAGTAAGAGGAAGTTTAGTAATGCAGATGTGAAAATAGGCAACCCCTTATTTCAGCTTGGAACTTCAATAAGTTCCAAGTTAGGGGCTCAAGACTGAGTCCTAAGAGCCACTGAATTAAAAACCAGTATAGGAAAATATGGACTTGTTATTTTCTCTTTTGATAAGTGTTTGATGAGAAACAGATCCTGTACAAGGGAAAAAGCAGATGAGTTTATTATTTGAATCTGGGGTGCAGAAGCAGGTAGCTTTTCTTTATAATACAGCACTACAAAGCAGGTCACCGATCATCACTGGCATGCTGGAACATCAACCACAGCCATAAGATAATTCCCTTGATTAAATTATGCAAAACACATTTTAATTTCTGAACACTTTAAATCTGGGCATTTTATCTGTTAAAGTGTTTAAACATTTGTTTTAAACATTTATATGCAGGAACATTTTGTTATGTGTATATATGAAGTTGTACAGAATCCAAATATTTTTTCTGGAAATTGAAGTTTAACTTCTTCCAAGCTCTGTTTCTTTACTTGACATACTGGCACAACAGCTTGTGTAAAACTGAGACATGTTGATAAAAAACCTTTTTATAGCATTCTGGGAATAATTAAAACAAGATTTATACTTCTTTTGCCAGTGAGAGGTTGGTGGCACTTGAAGTAACAGCACACACTGTATGACATAATGCATAAACTACGTGGGACAGATACTTACACTATCCTAAACCATATATAGGGTATATGAGATATCACTTGGGTCATTGTTTTAGGATGATCATAAAACTTCTCTCCTACAGGCATTTTAGTATTTCATTTAACTAACTGTCCTGTGTTGTTTTACTCAGGGTTGTCTACCAATTTCAAAGCCAGGACTTACACACTTTGTGCAACTTTATAAATTAATCTTTTAATGTTGAGAATAAAGATGAGGCACCAGATGCGCCAGCGATAGAGTTAATCAATACAATATTAGAGAATATATTATCCAGAGATCAATGCTTCTTAGGACTAGATTGCCAAAGACTTCTTAAAAACAAGTTCAGTCTGGAAGTAGGTTTCAGTGGAGTCCATATTGCACCCAAAATATCCAAAATATTAGAAGTTCTACACTTAACATTTTTTTAAAAGTTAAAAGGTCCAGAGAGAATTAAGGGATCCAGATGCCTCCTTCCCCCATACCCTGAACCCCTCATTTCTGGTCCCACCCTACAGCCTGCACCCCCAGCCAGAGCCCTCACCGCCCCCACATCCCAACCTCCTGTCCCAGACTCAAGCCCCCTCCCATAGCCCAAACCCCTCAACCCCAGGCTTGCCCTAGACACTGCATCCCCAGCCAGAACCCTCACCCCAACCCACTGTCCCAGGGCAAGGGTTTTCGGTTTTTTGCAATCAGAAAGTTGGCAACCCTATCCTCTAGCAAATGTTATAAGGCCCATCAATGTGAGGCTACCCCTTCTTGCAGTTAACTAATCCACAGGAGATGCATACATTGAGACAGCAGTTATACCTGAGCTGTACACAGGGCTTCTGGACTTTGGAGGAGAATGGACAGGAGTTGGGAGATGCTTTCGACTACAGTAACACCTTTAAGGGATAAAGTTTCGTGGGTGATATTTTGGTCCCTTTGAAGTCTATGGCAAAACTCTCATTGATTTCGATGGAGCCAGACTTTCAACTTGCATTTAGAAAATGTAAAGTTTTAAAGATTTTGATGTTAATAAAAGGCATCGACATTCTGTGTTCTTTTCTGTGGTTTCTTTAATCTGCTGTGCCCCCTCTCCATGCCCTATGATTCCCTGCATCTTTTCCTTTAATGGCCTCCAGTTTCCTGACCAGTGTGTCTACCCTAGGGGTCGGCAACCTATGGCACGTGTGCCAAAGACGGCACGTGAGCCGATTTTTAATGGCACACTGCGGCCTGCCAAGACTCCAGTGTGCCATTAAAAATCCTGCTGGCTCGGCAGGTCGCAGAGTCCGCACTTCCAGGCCGGAGCATCTGGCTGAGGGCAGCAAGCCGCAGGCTCCTTCCCCACCTTCCCCTGGAGCCCTGCCACCACATGCGTAGCGTTCTGGAGGCCAGGGCTGTGCACGCCCGCGGGGCAGTGTTTGGCTCCACGGGAAGAGGAAGATGCTCCCCACTCATCCAGAGCCCTGCCACCACATGCACAGTGCTCTGAGGGGCGGGGCTGCATGCTCCCATGAGGAAGCATATCTGGCTCTGCTTGGAGCCTCATGGTAAGGGGTCCAGGGCCAGGAGGGTTGGATAAAGGGGGGTCAATCAGGGGACAGGGAGCAGGGTGGGTTGGATAAGGGGTGGGATCCCAAGGTGGGGGTGGCAAGGGCATGGGAGTCCCAGCGTCTGTTAGAGGGTGGGAGGGTGGATAGGGGTCAGGGCAGTCAGGGGACAAGGAGAAAGGAGGATATGGGGGGGACAGTTGGGGGGGGTCTCTGGAGGGGGTGGTCAAGGGACAAGGAGCTGGGGGAATTGGATGAGTTGGGAGTTCTGGGGGGGTGCTGTCAGGAGGCAGGAGTATGGAAAGGGGTTGGGGCAGGCAGGGAGTGGGGTGTATGGGTCCAGAGTTCTGAGGGTCCTGTCAGGGGGCGAGGAGCAGTTGGATAGGCATGGGAGTCCAGGGGGTCTGTCTGGGGGCAGGGATGTGGATAAGGGTCGGGGCAGTCAGGGGACAGTCAGGGAACAAGGAGCAGGGAGGCTTGGATAGGGTCCTGGGGGGCAGTTAGGGGCAGGGTTCCCAGGAGGAGGTAGTCAGAGAACAGGGAGCAGTGGGGTTGGGAGTACTGGGCGGGTCAGTCACCCAGCCCTCTGCCCTGAGCACTGCACCCCCACAGGCACCTTCCCTGAGCCCCATACCTCCCTCATATGCACCCAGTCCTCTGTTGACTCCTTCACCCCCCCCCCACACCAACCCTTACTCTGGCATCCCCACACATACCCAGCCCCCCCACCCTGATACCTGCACCCCCCTCAATGCCCCCAGCCCTCTGCCCTGACTCTTGCACATCCCCACATCCCCAGCCCCCCCCAACATCCCATGCACCCTGCACATCCCCACCCTGAGTACCAAACGGGAGCTCCTGCATCCCCCCTCACATTCCCACCTGCACCCCTCACACCAAATGGGAGCTGCCCAGGTAAGTGCCCCCACACCCAAACCTTCTGCCCCAACCCTGAGCCCCCTCCCTCATTGTAGCTCCTGGCCAGACCCTTAACCCCCAGCCATGGGCTCAGTGCACTCCCACCCTCAGCTCAGTGCAGAGAGAGGAAGAGAATGGGCCAGAACCAGGGAGAAGGCCTGTATGTGTGCAGGGCCGGGACCCCAGACTGGCAGTGGGCTGAGCGGGTCCGGCAGCCGGGATCCCGGCTGGCAGAAGCCGGCAGATGGAACTGCTGAGCAGCAGTGGGCTGAGCCGCTCAGCCCACTGCAGGTCTGGGGTCCCGGCTACCGGCCCCACACAGCCTGCTGCCAGTCTGGGGTTCTGGCTGCTGGACCCTTCCCAGCTGGGGTCCCGGCTGCAGGCCCCGCTCAGCCAACTGTCGGCCTAGGTGAACAGAACCCCAGACCAGCAGCAGGCTGAGCAGGCTGGCAGTGTAAGATCAACAATTTAATTTTAAATGAAGCTTCTTAAACATTTTGAAAACTTTGTTTATTTTACAATACAACACTAGTTTAGTTATATAATATATAGATTTGGAGAGAGAAGACCTTCTAAAAAACATTGAAATGTATTACCGGCACGCAAAACCTTAAATTAGAGTGAATAAATGAAGACTCAGCACATCACTTCTGAAAGTTTACCAACTCCTGTTCAACCCTCTCTCACAGAACCTACTTCCCACAAAGCTACACTATTGCTCTGCAGAAAATAAAGCCTCCAAATCGTCTCGTCACATGCCCTCAAATCCAGGTCTCTTTTAGTACACTACACTCCTCTATATCTGTGTGACCTAGAACATACCATGCACGACAGGAGAGGAGCAAAAGGGCACAAAAATCAAAATTACTGTGTCCTTCCACTTTTAGACACACCCACATTTTTGGTCATTATTTACGCACCCTGGCCAACATGTCAGGGTTTCTGCAACCTTATTTTCCTTTTCCCTCTCTCCACGCCCAAAAAAGAGCAAGACAGCAGTCAAAGGCTAGGTTACTATGGCTGTAGAGCAAAAGTTCCAAGCAGTGTTAATTCAGAAAAACTCTGGTAACCAATAGGGTCCATTTGCCATTTCCTTTGTTCTTCTGGGCGTAGGCACTTCCTGACTAGACAGAAGCAGAAAAAGTACACGCTTCCTTTTCTAGTGCCTCCTTATTATATCCCAGCTCTGATGAATCCTGAATTAGCCCTTCCCCAGCCAGCTTTACTACTGAGAATGTACCTCCATTCATGATCTCTATCATTCCTCCAGTGAACCATCTGGTAAATCCAGGCACCTCTAGTCAAGAGTAGCAAAACAAATATAGTGTTTTATCCAAGCCATTTTGAATATTTGATACAAAAACATGGCTAAGATTCTCAAAGAGGCAGAGACACCTAAAAACTCCTAGTTGCTGCAAGTCAGTGTAATGCCACTGAAGCAAATGGAGCCCCCTAGTGGCTGTCTACTCCCACTCCCATTACCCATTGACTCCCAGCTCTCCTTTATGGTACGCTGAATGGTGACAGATGTACAGACCAGGAGATAGGAAATGAAGAAGAGAGAGCACATGATGTTGAGAGCAAGGATGGTCCAGTGGTTATAATACTGGTCTGGGACTCAAAAAATCCAGGTTGAACTTCCTGTGTGATTTAGGATTAGGCACTCTGTACTTCCATTCCTCCTCTGTAATATGGGGACAGTGGTAATAATGCTTCCCTGCTTGTCTGCTCTGAAGAGAGGTTCTCAGATAGTGTGCTAATGGGCATTATATAAATACATGAAATACTGAATTGGAAGGAGGAATGCAGAAAGGAAAAGAGTGAAAGAGAAATACAGCACACAGAAGCTTAAAAAAAGGAAGAGAAGAAAATTAGGATGTAAAAAAATAAGGAATGGGGAAAGACCTCAATGAGTCAGAATTAAAATAAAAAGTAGTATCTTTGTGATATGAAGAGAGAGAAAAATAAAAATAGTGTTTTTTTTATTAAAAAAAAAAACAAAACAAAAAATGGACAGCTTCTGACAAGATGCAAAGCCTTGAGGGAAAAAGATGTTCACTGAATAAACTTCTATGGCCTGTTTTACACAAAAGACTAGATGTTACATCAGGCCTTGAAGTCTATTGCAAAAAAAGAAGATGTAAGCTTTGTTAATATTTGCTTGAAAGATGTTTTTTAAACCTTTATCATGTTATACTAACATCCCCAATGCTGCCTGAAAACTGAAAAAAAACCAGACAGTCCACCCAGCAGAGATATGGAAAACACCCCCTCTCTCCCCCGCCACACAGAAATACCACCACTACTTCCCTCCCAAGCAAGAAAAAAAAAACTTTCCTTCATTCTTCTGTTACATACCCAAATCCATCTCATGCTGCTACGGGAGGGCTGGTGGTAACCAGGGCCAGCTCTACATTTTTCGTCACCCCAAGCAGTGCACCGAATTGCCACCACGGGCGGCGAGGGTAGTCCGTGTGTCCTTAGGGCTGCAGGTGTGTTTCCGCTGAGGCAGCAATTCAGCGGCCGCTTCTATGTTTACCTGAAGCCACCACGGACAGCTAAACATAGAAACTGCTGCCAAATTGCTGCCGCCACAGAAACTCACGTGCCACCCTAAGGGCACACGGACTGCCGCCGCCATGATGGCAATTCAGTGCACTGCTTGGGAGCAAAACAAGAGGGACTGCCGCCCCTTGCAGAATGCCGCCCCAAGCACCTGCTTGGAATGCTGGTGCCTGGAGCCGGCCTGGTGGTAACATAACAATGCCAGAGAATGAAGGTCTGTGGTAATCGTCTCCAGTCCCAAACCTGGACTTTAGCGTCCCAGACCTGGGACCTTACCTGAAACTCCCCCAAGCTCACTACCAACTTGGATATTCTCGCTGCCACCAGGTCAGGAATTATAGGGCCTGACCCCCCTTTCCTCTCTCTGGTGTCTCCAAACCCTTCTTGGGGGACCCCAAGACCAACCCTGGTCTCTCTCTCTCTCCTTCCCAGCTTCCCCCCTTCTGGGTTAGCCGGTGCAATGCTATACTTCATCCTTGAAACAACCAGAGAGCAATCTAGCTTCCCCCGAGCTAGGCATTCACCTAGTCAGCTCACACAAGAGATTCCCCCCTTTGTCCTGCAGCCTTTCCGCCCGGACAATAGAAGGTAAGACACAGAGTTTGGCTTTTCCCTCCCCCTCTGCCTCACTAGGAAAGAAACTTCCACAAGGTTAAAAAGAAAACTTTATAGAAAAAAAAAGAAAGAAAATATAAAACAATATCTTGCATTAAGAAACTCAATACAGCTCTGCTATAACAGAAAATATGAATAAACAGTCTGATTAAAAGAAGCCGATTAAACCAGTCCAACAATCCACTATACAATTCAAACATAACAAGCCATCATAGCGAGTTATTCTTGCTTTTCTTTGTACTCACAGGATGTTAGGAGAAACTTTGAGATATAATGGAGTTAGGATCAAAAGCTGTCCCTCACCGCGAGGAAGCAAAAGACACCTCAATCCAACATCTGGTACATACAACACAAGAAGCTCTTCAAATAGCGAATTACGTTGCTTCCTTTGACGTCACAGATGTTTAGGAGAAACTTTGAGATGATGAGATAATAGAAGGAAACTGATTTACTCATAGCCGAGAAGAACAACAGAAAGACCTCCGATAACGAATGCCCCGGCCCCTGACTAGAACAATCATGATTGGCCTGATCTGGTGACATAGTGTTTGTTATCCGCTTGGCCAGGTAAAAGAAACTTAACCCTTACCTTACCTATCTACTTATGACAAGGTCATTTACCATATTGATAACAGCCCGAAGCTGGATTTGGATGAAAGAGAAATACAATTGTGTTTTATGTCTATGGGTGAAAAAATTATTTTACTTTGGGAGGGAAGGCAGGAGACAGAATTGAAGGACAGAGCAGTAAAGATAAAAAAAAATGGCATACATTAGCCCCTGAGATAGAGCACACAGTTTCCCTATCAGGATTGATGCTGGCAACACTGGGTTGAGAATAGAGATGGTTAGGAATTTTGTTGATTACTCTTTTTAACTGAAAAATGCCATTTTGTTGAAACTGGTGTTTGTTTGAGGAAAGGGTCAGTTTTGACTAAACTTCTATTGGGAAATGTTCAGGTCCAAAATGGAATTTTTGGTCAAAAGAGGGACCAGGGATTTGAATCTAAGTTGCCCATGTTCTGGGTGAGTGCCTTAACCTTATGGGTATTGGCTATTCTGGCAGTCTCTTTCTCTCAGGATCTTTGAAAGATCTCAGGTTTGTCCTGATGCCAAATAGGATAGGTTTTTTTAAATCACTATTAATTTTGCAGAACAGGAAAACCATTGAGAATGGGGTGGAATCCCCAGCCCTAGTTGAGAATGGGGTGGAGCAGTCTAATATTAAATACTGAATTACTTTAAATAGTGAATAATGTGGGTCTAACTTCTTAATTTTTCTCATTATTTCCTGGTCCCATAAGAGCTCAAATACCTCTGTAGGATAACTATTGGCAATGCTGCTTGTTTAATAGCAACCACTTTTCTAGTAAAGGATCTGCATGAGTTACCTGAAGGCTGAACATAAATACCCCTTGTAACTTCAAGTATTCTAGATACCAAAATATTCTGCTTCTTTCAATTACATTAAGAAACGCTTTTGTTGAAGTCTCTTTACTGACCAGCATCAAGATATATACGACTGCTCCCAGGAACATTTATCTATAAAGGGACATACCTATGTTACAGTTTAACTCTGAAAGTGTCATACCTGCTTAGCATTCTCATCTAAAAACTGAGCTGACCAAAGAATTCATAGCAAAAATTCATGCATAGAAAGAATCTAAGTTCATAGAATTCCATGTGAGCAGCTTACTTTATTTGTTGACTAACAAATGATTTCTTACAGCATATCACGTAATATACCATATGGAAGAGCCCATAGAGCTATGACTTTTGCCTAATCTCATATTACAAGGGGCTATAGTCACTTGGCAAGTGTTTCAACACTTACATGACTCTTTCATGGAAAGTTAGCACAGGATTTTAGGAGTCTTTTTAAGTCCTTTGCAGAAGCCTTAAATTTATAATTATAAAAATATTTCATGCATGTTTCCCCCTAATGCATTCCAAGTACTACAAAGTCAAGGCAAGGGGCAGATCTTAATGGTAATGATTTGAAATATGCTTAATAAAAGCCCTAAATAACAAAATCAAACTTTTTTACATATGGTAACTAAAGGTTTCTTTTATACACTAGCATCAACTTCACCAATATTATTATAATCCATTGTAGTCTCATATGCTGGTATGTTTGCTCCTGATAGCATATAGAAAAAACACTACAACTAGATATTCATTTTCCAACATGTTCAGATGATGTAAGGGTCTGCCAAGAGGCAACAACAAAGAGGAAAGTTCACCACAGGCTCATGATTGAACATAAAACCACTGTCTCCACATTCTGTAGTGTTTTATTGGAGAGTTTCTGCTACTAACTCAGAATACTAAATATAAATTTGGCAACAGTCTCTAGTTGCCTTAATAGAAAAGGGGGAAAAAACCCAAACTCACCTGTTACTACAGAGGTCCTTACTCTAGTATCTAATCAGCACAACACACTAGCCTCCAGCTCTCTTCTCTGACTGCATAATACCCTTCTAAATTGGCTCAAGTGTGCTAAATCAGCTCCCAGCTGGCAGTGCATTCTTGATCTGCCACAGAATCCTGGCTGGAAATTAACCCCTCAGGCTTCATGGCATTTGCAGGGTTGGCAACAGCTCCTTTTAGGGACACCACCAGGGTGAGCATAGTAAAGCCTGCAGTATCACCTCCAGGAGCCATCAAAAGCCAGTCATCATTATCAAATTTGTCTCCAAAAGTGCTGCCTGATCATCAAATGTCTTTTTTGTATTTGTCCACCCACCCTAAAATCAGGCCATCATAAAAGTGAGTTGTGATACAACATGGGATAATGTACTTCTATCAGTGTCCTAACCAGGGCTGGTGCAACCATTTAGGTGGACTAGGCGGTTGCCTAAGGCGCCAAGATTTGGGGGCGCCAAGAAACGGCACCCCAAAATTTTTTTTTAAATAGTTGAGCAGCCACTGCTGCTGAGACAGAGAGGGAGTCTGAGCTGCTGGCGGCAGTGGCAG
Source organism: Chelonoidis abingdonii (assembly GCF_003597395.2). Classification (NCBI taxonomy): domain Eukaryota; kingdom Metazoa; phylum Chordata; order Testudines; family Testudinidae; genus Chelonoidis; species Chelonoidis abingdonii. The sequence goes on from NC_133771.1 coordinate 48,948,597, forward strand.
CTGGCGGACCAGGGCCCCCCTGGGTCAGGGCACCACCGCGGCAGCCGGCGGACCAGGGCCCCCCTGGGTCAGGGTACCACCGCGGCAGCCGGCAGCCCAAGGGGTCCCCTGGGTCAGGGCGCCGCTGCAGCAGCCCAGAGGTTCGGGCTGCCGGTGGCGCGCTGACCCACGGGAATCCCTGGGCTGCAGGCAGAGGCTCAGAATCCCTCTCCCTCCCAGAGCAGGGGCTCCAGCCCATGCCATTTTTCTCATTGCCGGTGGGGGCACCGGCGGCTGGGCAGAGCTGTGCAGCTCTGCTTAGGGCACGTGGCAGAAGCCCTGAGAGGGCAGCACGACACCAGGGCTTCTGAAGGAAAGCGGGGGCTGCTCCCTGGCTCAGCCTCCATGTCAGCCTCAGCGAGGGGCACGGAGAAGAAAAGAGCCTCAGAGATGGTCTGATGGAGCAGAGGAAGAAAGAGGACCCTGATGCTCATGCGTTGGGCAAGGTAAGCAAGTGCTTCCCCACACTTGGCCTCAAGTGCCTGTGCTCCTGTCCCCTTGGTCCTTGGCTGGTCCCTGCTCCTGCTCCCCTTGTGCCTGGATGGCTGGAGAGAACAGCAGCCTGCAGAGCTGAGCTGCATCAGTGCCCCCAGGCACCCCCCTGACCCCATTCCCCCCACAGCCCTGACCCCCAGTTCCGAGCCCAGTCCCTCTGAGCTGGAAACCCCAGACCCCATCCTCGCCCCCAGCCCTGACTGCCAGCTGAAGATAGTGCCTAACATATTATTGCCTTCGCATCCTTTGACTCTCCATTTCTGTGCCAGTGGAGCGAAGCTTCTCGAAGCTCAAGTTGATAAAAACATACATGCGAACATCAATGTTGCAACAAAGACTTGTTGGGCTATCTACCTTGTCACTAGAACATGACATTGCTCACAGCATTGACTTGGAGGAACTTGTTTCTACATTTGCTAAACTTAAAGCGCGGAAACATAAATTCTAAATTATAACATGTTACTCTGTGACCGTGTATTGTGTATAATATATGTGATTTGGGGGGCGGGGGGCAGGGCACAAGATGGAAGTTTCGCGTAGGGCGCAAAATATCCTTGCACCGGCCCTGGTCCTAACCATTCCTACGTTAAAGTTACCCAGTATGTCATTAGCTCAGAGAGGGCAAAGCAAAGTTTCTTGTAAATGTCAGTTCAGCCCCTGTCTCTTAAAACATGAAAAGCAAATTAAAAGAGTTCCCCAGTTCAGTGGATTTTATATGTATTTAAAACAAGTTCTAGGGGATCATAATCACACAACCAGACTATTTTTTTGGTCTTACTTTTTTTTTCTGAGAAATATTATGAAAGGACTTACTGAATATATAAAATTTCTTTTTCAACTTTCATAAAACAAACCCCATTTGGGAGCTAGTATTTTCTTGCCAGTTTCCAATGTAGAAATTAGATAATACTAGGCTGGGACAGTTGTTCTGATTTCTTACACTGTAGTCCAGACCTTACTCCTAGATGCCAGGATTTCCCAACACTCAGCTCTAAGACAGTTTCCATTTGCAGCTGCCATTTGGGAGGCCCAACTCCTGGTGCCAAGGGGTTAATTATCCCCTTTACAAAATGTATGACTTTGCATTTATGGACCAAAAAAATGATACAAAATGTGTGCCACATTAGAGTTGATATGCAAACTGAAGAGCTATGACCATCTTTTCTTCCTTTACAGTATATACAGGTCACATTATATCTTCTTATATTTTTTCTTGAGTATCTTTCTCTTTCATCTTTGAAGCTTCATGAAGAAATCCTATGGAGGTCAATTCCACCTCTCGTGGTGGTTTGAGGAATCAAGCCCCTAACTGTAGCACGGCCTTCTAGTTGCTTAATCTCCTCAGCTAGCATTGTATTTTTCCCCAAAAAAGTCTTTTCTCCAAAACATGATTTTAATCATTTTCTATTTTTGTATGATATACAATATGCAATTTTGATGTGTCACTGAGATGCCACAGATTCTCTTCATGCTTCACAAAGGACAAACTGAAAAAACCCCAAAACAAATTGAACACAGAATGGAATTTATGAGGTTCTAAAGTTAAGGCAAATATTTTTGACCAACAATATGGATAGATTATGCCATGAAAGTCTCAAGGTTAAATCTTACGAAGGAGTCTAAACTATCATTCTTCAGCTGGAAGCAGAGTATGTACTTTCACTGGTTGCAAAAGATGATGATGTCAAAAACTGTGAGACAACCAACTCCGAGTACACAGAGAGTACGATAATCACATGGCAGACAACAAAGCTGCTCACATAACCGTCTGAGAGTGCCAAGCAACCAATTTCTGTGAAAATATCTTCTGACATTTGGCATTTTTGCCATCCAAAAAGAAAAAAAAGGAAGAAAGTAAAAAAGAAAAAAGTTGGAGTGATACAATATACTGGCACATCACCAAAAATGTGTTGGATTTTTTGTGTTTTTGGTTTTAATAAAAAGCACTAAATACAAATATAGTAAATATCAGGGGGAAAAAACTTGAAAGAAAAGAGAAGATGAAGAATTGCATAACAGCAGTTCAGCAACTGCTATATGGGTTTAAGTCCTCCAATTTGCAGGGAACAACTATTTAACTTTTATCCTGTGTCTGTTGACAGAGGAAAATCCCATTTCTAATGGGTTTTTCCTGTTAATTCATGTTGTTATTAATTCATCAACACACCCTTATGCATTGTAATAGTATTTGTGAAACTATTTCAGTTACATCTTATAACATGTCAAATGATTGAAAGAATGCCATAGAAGCAGCATTCCAGTACATAGTAAAATGGGCAGGAAATATTTTTTAAAGTGAATCTTTTCTAGAGTATATTTCACGTTTTCTATCTGGGAAACATCTAGATAGATTGAAAATGCAGTACAAGGTGTTACTGAAAGAGCATTATGAAATTAAAGAAGTCTTTTTTGTATCTGATGCTAGGTTCTGATCCAGCAAAGCACTGAAGCTCATGTTTAACTTTAAGCACAAGCAGCCATTTGAAGTCATCATGTGCGTAAGTGTTTTGCTGGATCAGGGTTCTAACGTGGATTTTGTTAAATAAGGGCCTGATGATTCAAAGCCCATTTAAGTCAATGGGAGTCTTTTCGCTGATTTCAGTGGATTTTGATCAGGCCCTAACTCTCCTCCCCAGCAACAGCTTCTTATCTGGATTATTGTGTTCACCTAATATAAATTCTTGACATGAAATCAGGTTCATCCTTCATGTTTCCTATACTGGATATAAAGATCCACTCTGCTTCTTGGGGTTTACTTAAAAGTTGTGTCTGAGTACACGGTATAAAAACGAAACTAGCGAAGGATACAGCCAAACCTGTGAGACAGGTGGTCACACTGGTTGAAAGTTTTATCCTATTGCATCCAGGAGGTAGGTAGTGAAAGCTCTCATCATATGCCACTCACTAGGAGTCCAATCAATGCTGAGCTGAGGGAGTTCAATCCCTCCTGTGAGTGACTGCTCACCATCCCCTCATTTTCTGGAGCAGAGAATGATAATCAACCTCTCACAAGATGAAGTCCAATGGTAGCAGGGCTATGCTATCTTGACAGTTAGTGCAAGATCCATACTCTTGATCTTCTTTTTTTTTTTTACTGGGAGACTGGTGTCTGCCAATTAAGCAATTTGAGAGTTGTGAACTACATATATGCCGAGTAAATACTTCACATGTAGAAGCCAACTGTGACATCTGGCCTTTTACTTATGACACCAGCCCATATGTATCTACTCCAAACTTTCCTAGAATGACTTCTCGGAGGCACAGAGGAAATAGAGAGGGCTAAGCTCAGCACAGCATTATGCTTTCAATAATAAATAACATAGCTATAATACTTTTCACATCTCCATAGTTCAAACTGTTAATGAATTAATCCTCCCAACATCCCGTCAGGTCTCTATGTTTTATCATCCCCATTTTACAGGCAGAGAAACTGAGCCAGAAAGAGTTGAAAGGCCTGATCCAAAATCTATTGAAGTCAGCTGTAGTCTTTCTACTCACTTCAATGGACATTGGATCAAACCCTCAATTTTTGGAAATGATCACACAGCCAGTTAGTGGCAGGGCTAAGAATAGAAGTGAGACATTCTTAGCTTCTAGTCCTGTGCTTAAATACTAGCCCATGCTCCATGTTTAAAGATGATCAGGATAAGAAGGAAATGCCAGTTACACTGGGAAAATCAAAATGTTTTATTTTGTTTCAGATCTGGTCAAACTAAACTGAAAGATGTTGTTTTAGGTCAGTTCAACATTAATCTATGTTCACTTGAGCTACCATGGTGCCTCATTTTCCCATATGGACTGGACTTCTTGGCTAGACTATAGCTTATATGATGCACTATAATCTCCCCTCTGATTGAACCACCACAATGCATCATGGAAGTAAAATAATCACAGTGCATCATGAAAGGTATTGTTTGGCTAGCGAGCCCAGTCCTTAGAGGGGAATGGGGGCATGAGGCACCTGAACTATAAGTCCCACGAAGTATCATAGTGGCTCTGGGAGATACAGATTAATATTTAATCAAATTGAAATGAAGTATATTGATTGACAAAACAAAGTGAAAATATGATTCAGAAATGTCATTTCATTTAGATAAAAAATGAAACATTTCAGTATTTCAGCATTTAACTTCCTCGAGCTTTTCAATGTGCCAAACATTTTAATATTTTGATTTTTGGTCAATTCAAGAGAAAATTTCAAAAGATCAGAATTTTCTGATAGAGCGATAGAGACTGTGACTTTTGACCAGCTCTAGTCATAACTACTGGACTTGGACAGAATTCTACCTAATATCCTTTTGTTTCCCCTTGGTGTCTTCTGGCCCTTTCAGGCCTCACCCTACAGGTGTGGATCACGAGGCGCAGTATGATATGAGACAGGTGACATCCAAGAGATCAGATTAGTTTTGGACACTTGGGAAGGTTCTAGGCATGCAATGGAATTCTGATTCTTGATAGATCTGAGAAATAACCATTTAATCGTGCCAGGTGAATAATGGATTTTCCAGTTTACTGGCAATTCCCTTCTGAAAAAAATCACTTTGGGTCAAACAAATATTTCATTTAGATTTTGAGAATTTTTTTAAAACAAAAAAAATTAAAAAAATAAAACTAAAGGAAAGTTATTTTGACTAAATTTGTTTGGAAAGCACCAAAACCAAACATTTTGATTTTGTTCATATTTTGTGTGCATGCACGCTTTTTTATCAAAGCCATTTGGAAAAATCAAAACAAATTCAGGAAATGGTTCAGAGTTGCCAAATCTGGCTCTTTATTATTATTATTATTTATTATTATTTTGCAAAAAAAAAAGTTTTGTTTGAAAAATTTCACCCATCTCTATTATTTGGCAATGAGGATCATCTTCCCACTCTGTTAAAATCGATGGGATTGGATAGACCTGTGAGATGTGCATGTAATGCTCTCCTTCAATTGATCTGACCAGCTCTTGTGCCTACAATCAGGTGCCAAAATACAGCGGTGGGCTGCTAAGTGTTCGGGTGTGTGCACAATAAATTAAGTCATTAATGTGGCTCTTCTGGGAAGAGACGCTCATACATGGAGGACAGCCCAGGTCTATTTCAGCCAGTATATGTGCATCTTTCTGCAGTTTGGAGATTTTCCATTTGCTCTTAAATTCATATTTGCAATCCAGCTTACTTCCTGTTACAAAGGGGGATGCCATTTAAGCAAGTTATTAGCGGCAGCTGTAGCAGGAAGTCCTTTCATGGGGATTATAGTTTTAGTAATCCTGTTTATGGTTGAATCCAGCAATGCTCTACCCTGCAGCTGATTAGGATGAATGTGTGCAGTTTGAGTAGAATTAGTGCAGTACGATTTTGCTTTAGTGCCATCTGCTGGATATAAAATAGAGATTAATAGGTACAAGAGTGGAGGTGTCTTCCACAGTATATATCTATTTTTATGTGGGGTTAGGAAATCATAGTTTTATTTTTGTTTGGTCATATGAGTTTTAATTCAGTTAAAGAAAATGTGTGTATGTGTTTGTTTTAAAAATGGTCCCCTTGATGCAATAGATTGGGTGACAAAGGGAAATAGTAAAGTAAAATGGATGGAAGAGAAAATCTTGAAACTATTTCTAATAGGTATTATCTATCCAGAAATCCTATGTTCTGCAGCTGCTGCCATTAATACTGGATAACCTGTTTTGGGGTTTTCAGAACGTCCTGCTGGTACACAACAGAGAATCAGTGTTAAGGCTGTAATTCTGGACTGATAGTCCATAACTTACTATTACACTGTACAATACAGAGTAATATTATAAACTATCCTGAGAACCTGCAAAAGTGGGTGAGTGTGGGCAACCTGAAGTTCCAGCTTTGACTTCAAACGTATTTACTTCATGGTTGTAAACCAAATTTACATTTCTCTGGCTCCTATATGTTCGCTTTTTTGACTGCCACTGCACACTGAGTGGATGTTTTTAGAGAACTATCCACAATGACTCCAAGATCTCTTTTTTGAGTGGTAACGGCTAATTTAGACCCCATCATTTTATTACGTATAGTTGGGATTATGTGTATTCCAATGGGCATTACTTTGCATTTGTAAATATTGAACTTCATCTGCCCTTTTGTTGCCCAATGACCTAGTTCTGAGAGATCCTTCTGAAGCTCTTCGCAGTCTGCCTGGGACTTAACTATCTTAAATAGTTTTGTATCATCTGCAAATTTTTCCATCTCAATATTTTTCCCTTTTTCCAGATCATTTATAAATATGTTAAATAGGATTGGGCCCAGTACAGACCCCTTTTTCTCCATTTGTTCCTACCCCTTGTTTCTTATCTTTTATCTAGTTAACATTCCATGAGAGGTTTCAGAGTAGCAGCTGTGTTAGTCTGTATCTGCAAAAAGAACAGGAGTACTTGTGGCATCTTAGAGACGAACAAATTTATTTGAGCATAAGCTTTCGCAGGCTACAGCCCACTTCATCGGACGCATAGAATGGAACATATCGTGAGGAGATATATATATACATACAGAGAACATGAAAAGGTGGAGTGCCACCATCTAAGGGCTAATTTTAAGATGAATGTTGTCAGCAGAGAAAAAACTTTTGCGTGATAATCAGATAGCCATTTAACACAGTTTGACAAGTACTTAACATGGGGGTAATAATTCAATGGTGTAATGGCTCAGCCATTCCCGTCTCTATTTAAGCAATTCCATCGTATTTAGTTTGCATTCAATTCAAGTTCAGCAGTTTCTCCTTGAGACTGTTTTGAAGCTTTTTCTGTGCAAAATTGCCACCTTTAAATCTGTTACTGAATGGCCAAGAGGTTGAAGTGTTCCTACTGGTTTTGAATGGTTGATTTCTGATTCAGATTGTGTCCGTTTATTTTTTTGCGTAGGAGCTGTCCGGTTTGGCCATGTACATGGCAGAGGGCATGCTGGCACATGGCATAGATCACATTGGTACATGTGCAGGTGAGAGCCCTGATATATGGCTGATGTGATTAGTACTATGATGGTGTCACTGAATAGATATGTGGACAGAATTGGTATCGGGTTTGTTGCAGGGATAGGTTCCTGGGGTTAGTGTTTGTTCTGTGGTGTGTGGTTATGGTATGTGTGTCAGGTTGGGGGTGGTCAGTTGGGGTAGTGAGGACCAGGTCTGTCTCCCAAGATCTTGAGGTGAGGGCATATCTTTCAGTAGGTTAGATCTTGATGATCGCGGAACAGTTATTGTTTGGCGGTAATGGCTAGGGCGTTCTGTGATTTTTGTTGGCTTCTGTAGTAAGTGACTTCTGGGTATCTTCGGCTCTCGTATTCTGTTTTTTTTCACTCGCAGGTGGTATCTATGTTATTAAATGCTGATAGAAGCTCTGTAGTCGGTGTTTGTCTTGTTGAGGAATTGAGCAATGCGGTTGTATCTTGAGGCTGGCTGTGAACAATGATGTGTGTGGTTGTGTCTGGATGAACATGGAGGATGTAAGTTGACTGTCAGTGGGTTCGGTATGTGCGGTGTTATTTGACCATCATTCTTGAAAGCAGTAGTTCAAGGAATGGGACACTTGTGCGGATTGGTCTAGGCTGAGGTTGATGGTGGGATGGAAATTGTTGAAATCATGGTGGAATTCCTAAAGAGCTTCTTTTCCATGGGTCCAGATGACATCAATGTAGTGCAAGTAGAGTAGGGGCATTAGGGGACGAGAGCTAAGGAAGCATTGTTCTAAGTCAGCCATAAAAATGTTGGCATACTGTGGGGCCATGCGGATACCCGTAGCAGTGCTACTGACTTGAAGGTATATATTATCCCCAAATGTGAAATAGTTGTGGGTGAGGACAAAGTCGCAAAGTTCAGCCACCAGGTTGGCCGTGATATTATCGGGGATACTGTTCCTGATGGCTTGTAGTCCATCTTTGTGTGGAATATTGGTATACAGGGCTTCTACATCTATAGTGGCCAGGTTTTCTGGAAGATCACCGATGGATTATAGTTTCCTCAGGAAGTCAGTGGTGTCTTGAAGATAGCTGGGAGTGCTGGTAGCATAGGGCCTGAGGATAGAGTCCACATAGCCAGACAATCCTGCTGTTAGGGTGCCAATGCCTGAGATGATGGGGCATCCAGGATTTTCAGGTTTATGGATCTTGGGTAGCAAATAGAATACACCTGGTCGGGGTTCTAGGCATGTGTCTTTACGGATCTGTTCCAGCGCTCTTTCAGGGAGTTTCTTGAGCAGATGGTGTTGTTTCTTTTGGTAATCCTCAGTGGGATCAGAGGACAATGGCCTGTAGAATGTGGTGTTAGAGAGCTGCCTAGCGGCCTCTTGTTCATATTCCAACTTATTCATGATGATGACACCTCCTTTGTCAGCCTTTTTTATTATGATGTCAGAGTTGTTCCTGAGGCTGTTGATGGCGTTGTGTTCAGCACAGCTGAGGTTATGGGGCAAGTGATGCTGCTTTTGCACAATTTCAGCCCGTGCACATTGACAGAAGCAATCTATGTAGAAGTCCATTCTGTTGTTTCGACCTTCAGGAGGACTCTTAACATTCTTTTTGCAATCCATGAGAGATCCTTCCCTCTTATTCCATGACTACTTACTTTTCTTAAGAGCCTTTGGTGAGGGACTTTGTCAAAGCCTTTCTGGAAATCTAAATACACTATATCCACCGGATCCCCCTTGTCCACATGCTTGTTGACCCCCTCAAAGAATTCTAGTAGATTGGTGAGGCATGATTTCCCTTTACAAAAACCATGTTGACTATACCCCAACAAATTATGTTCATCTATGTGTCTGACAATTTTGTTCTTTACTATAGTTTCAACAAATTAGCCTGGTAGTGAAGTCAGGCTTAATCGCTGGGGTTACCTCTGGAGCCCTTCTTAAAAATTGGCATCACATTAGCTATCCTCCAGCCATTTGGTACAGAAACTGATTTAAATGATAGATTACAGAGTACGGTTAGTAGTTTTGCAATTTCACATTTGAGTTCCTTCAGAACTCTTGGGTGACTACCAGCTGGTCCTGGTGACTTATTACTGTTTAGTTTATCAATTTGTTTCAAAACCTCCTGTAATGACACCTCAATCTGGGACAGTTCTTCACCTAAAAAGAATGGCTCAGGTTTGGGAAACTCCCTCACATCCTCAACCTAATCTTTTCAATCTCTCATCATAAAAATGTCTTGCTATGCCTCTAATCATTTTCATCATCCACCTCTGAATTCTAAGTTTCTGCTATGATCTTTTTGAAATACACAATATTTAAACTGAGTGTGTTCCATTAATTTATATGATGTAATATTTTAAATATGATTCTGTCTCATTCTTTTAAAATCCTAACATTTTGTTTCTTTTATTGAATGTCCTTTAATATTGAGTTGAAGTTTTCTTGGAGCTCTATACAATGGCATCATAGTCTTTGTCCTCAGTGGTTACAGTTTGTTTAGGTCCAGTAACATACAGGAGTAGGCTTAGCAGAAGGAGATTTTAATTTTTGATAATTTTGATGGATAACATTTATGTATATTTAAGAAATTTTATTATTTAAATTTTCATAGTTGTTCATAATTATGGGTCAGACAATTATATAAATACAAAAGACACTGAGATTCAAAAAGTTAGTTTTATAATCATTAAAACACGAATTGTCAACATCACGTCAAAAATTATGAAGTAAATATCCTTAAATTAAATTCTAGTAAGCAGCGTTTTTCTTACTTTGCCTATCTGTAAAATTTGATTATTGACAGAAATATTTTTGTTGGTTTGAGTGTACTGAAATTGACATTTGCCGACATATACGTATACAAATTAATCCTTCCAAAGCTATGTATAAGTAGTTCAAATATTCCTTCCAATGTGCATTACTTTATATTTGTCAACAATGATTCTGCCTGCCATCTTGCTGTCTATTCATCTGATTTTGTTGAGTCCCACTGTAATTCCTCACAGCTTTTTCTATTCTTGACTAATCTAAATAAACTTTGTCACTTGAAAATTTGACCGTCTTATTGTTCACTCCCCTTTCTGAATCATTAATAAATGTACTACAAACTGTTCATAGTATGGAACCTAGGCGCACCGCATTTACTCTTTTCCCATCTTGAATACAGATAATTTCTTCATGGTTTGTCTTCTCTATTTCTTAGCCAGTTCTAAATATTATATACTTTCTCTCTCACTCCACATCTATTTAGTTTGCTTGATATAGTGTTGTGAGAGCTGTGAATGCTTTTTGGAAGTCCATATAAATTATATTAACTAGTTCTCTTTTTCCTCTATTTTGTTGGCACACTCAAACTATTCTAATATAATTCAAGAAGATTACTAGAATGGCCTTTGTTAATTCTGCTGCAAGCGATGGATCCTGATATGTGGGGACTACTTAATATACGATATGAACATTAAATTATTGGCAGGGAGATAGAGAAGAAAGAATCTACTAAGAGTTTTCCTTCTGGCTTCAGTGATTCTATTTTCTTTTTAATCAAGTGACTGAAAATCTCAAATTGAAGTGAGCTCAACTGAAAAAGCAGTGACAGGTTTCAGAGGGGTAGCCATGTTAGTCTGTATCAGTAAAAACAATGAGGAGTCCTTGTAGCACCAAAAAGACTAACAAATTTATTTGGGCATAAGCTTTCCTGGGATATAACCCACTTCATCAGATGCATGAAGTGGGAAATACAGTAAGCAGGTATAGATGTACAGCACATGAAAAGATGGGAGTTGCCTTACCAAGTGGAGGGTCAGTGCTAACGAGGCCAATTCAATTAGGGTGGAAATGGCCCATTCCAAGCAGTTGACAAGAAGGGGTGAATATCAACAGAGGGAAAATTACTTTAGCACTGACCCCCACTCAGTAAGGCAACTCCCATCTTTTCATGTGCTGAATATTTATACCTGCTTACTCTATTTCCCACTCCAGGCATCTGATGAAGTGGGTTATGGTTATATCTCATGAAAGCTTCTGACCAAATACATTTGTTAGTCTCTAAGGTGCCACAATGACTCTTCATTGTTTTTACTGAAAAAACATAGCGTTTGAGGATATTAATATAAAAAACCTGAAAGTCGACAAATTAAATGGGAACTTAAATACTAAAATTAGGATTTTAATAACATATGGAATTATGCCATTTCTATGGGACAGATTCTGGTACCCTTACTGACAATGAATAGTACCTAATTCCATAGTTGGTCTTACTGAAGTCAGTGTGTCTGCTCAGGAAGTAATCAGTGTATCACATTCAGGTTCTACATGGTTGGATGGATTTTGGAGATTTCAAGGGTGAGAGGGGGGAGTGAGAGATTTGTTCTTGTTTTTAGAGAGTCTTCTGTTTTGGGTTTTGTTTAGAAAAGATGGAAGGAGACCAAATAGGAGAGCAGCTCCAAGGTATAAATACTTACTCTAGGAGAATAATATATATTATGTTGTGCTATTACAGAGCACAGCCAATTAAAAAAGTCTTGCATTTATTCATCACATCACCACCAAGTCTCTACAAAATTTTATTTTACCTTGAATGTCAAGCTTTCTATCAAATTTTTGTAGCACGACAACAGAAAAACAACACATCAAAGAAGTCATATAAAACTTTGGGTAAGTGCAGTACAAAGATTCTCTGAATTAATTTTAAAATGTATTCAAATTCTAATGGGAATTGTGCACTTGTTTTTTTTACTTAGAATGCAAGAAATACTTCTTGCTAGTGTTGCATACAATGAAAATGAACATACAAATGTCTTGCTTAAAATGGAAAACAAAACAACATAACAAACATTGCAGTTAGTTAGCAAGCACAAATATCTTTCTTCTTGTAATCCTGTTTTTTACGTTTGACACCTACATTCCTTGTGGAGCACAGCAAAGGGGATGGAGCAAGTCTATAATTTTAATGAATGTATTAAAATTGTTAAACTTCATTGTGAAAAACTGATTTTCAACGTTGGTAGACTGTAGTTGCAAACAAATTAAAGTTTATTTTTAAAATAATGCAATTTTTAATATCAGTTAATTTATAACTCATTTTGTTTCTTTAGTTAGAATGTGTCATTCTGGGGTGAAATCTCAGCCGCATTCCATTTCACCCTGGTCCTTCGATAAATTATGATTCCATTTAACACTGACCTTTAGATAAATTACTTGAAGACAGATTGGGTGAAATTACTGGCCAAAAGCTAAAAAAGCCAAACATTTCCCTCAATCTTGTAAAAATCATACACATGCTTTTGCTAATGGAAAGTCTTGAGCTATAAAATATTAAATGTACACAAACAAATGAAATTCACACAGATATGAAGTAACAGCTAGACACTTTCTTTCAAAATCAATACTGTATATGTAGGCTAAATGTGAAATATTTCACAGTGATTTACACCTGATCAATAAACATTTAGCGCCCAATCCTGCAGAAGTTGTCTAGCAATGTTAATGGACTTCAATGGAAGCAGGAGTATGAGTGGGCACTTAAATACTAAAAATCAAATGTCGTCATGGTTCATTTTATTCATGATAAAATTGACTGTCTCTCTGAAAACTCTTGATATTTAATCAAGGCTAATTATGCATCTAAAGGCCCAATATGAATGGAGATTCTTTTTAAATGGAATGTATAACCTTTGTAATCTTTATTGCTTTACCAAACCAGAGGTACTTTTGTTCCTGTTTAAGGGTTATTTCTGGTCATCTTCCTGAGACTTGAAAGACCATAAAAGACAAGCACCATACCTATTTCATGGACTAACTCATTGCAGATTAGTAGTTCGGGCCCTTTCTAAATGGATCTCTTCCTACAATTACACTAAAACATAATGATGGATCACAAATTCCCGGGGGTCCAGGTTGTCCTTGAATTCCAGGATTTCCACGATCTCCATCTTTACCAGGCTGCCCAGGTTCTCCAGGACGTCCCTCTTTACTCATTCCAGGTGGACCTTCAGGACCTTGATGACATATATACAGCAAGCAGTTAGACTATGCTGTATAATACTGTTAAAGATGGGTCTAAGATGAATACTGGATTCAAACACCCCAAAACTTTGGCTCCTATTTCTGTACTATGCTGAACAAAACTTCACTTTCAGAAGAAGGGACTTCTTTGGCATTAGAGTTTATATACCGTGAATTAAATGTTGGTTACAAATAATCAAACCACCTATATCATCTACTGAACTTGAATCAAGATTTACAAATAATCAAGGTGAATAGCAGAATAGATTGAAAATCAAATCAAAATTAAAAGCGATTTAAAAATAAACTTTTAAAAATTGGCTTTAATGTATTATAGTCCAGCTCACTGTGGGCCAGGACCAAAGTCCACAGGCACCTTTCCATTGACTTAACTGTACATGGATCAGGCCCTAGCATCTCTTCCAAAGGATCAATTTTATATTTTGACAGAGCATGCTATTGTTTAAAAAAAATGCTTTCCTTTCAAAAGAAATTGCAGTGTGATTTCATGAATAAATCAACTTGGATTTTCAGAGCCCCTGCAGCTCCTATAGGTGGGAATTAAGTTTGTAGGTTCTTAACATTTCTGAAAATCTGACCTGTTGAGTTTTATTTCTTCTTCCACTACACAAGGGAATTTTGCTAATTTTAAATCTCAGTCTACCATGAAATAGGAATTTGAGTCACTTATTTCTATAAATACCTATCCTATAGTAAATAATATATTCTGCTGCAAATGAAAAGCAATAAAACCACATATACCTACAGTGTTTTCCGATCTAGCAACCAGCATAAAAGGGATACTATTTAACTGTGTAAAATATAACTACTTAAGATTAATCCAATCATGATAAATTTAGTCACCAACATTTTCAAAATAATTTACATGCAATGAAATCTACATGGCTAACCCATGCCTTACCTGGAGGGCCAGGGGGGCCTTGTATTCCAGGAACCCCAGTTCCTTGGCTGCCCTTTTCTCCATTTTTTCCTGGTAGCCCTGTAGGATACCAAACACACACACATGCACAGTAAGCATTGTTTTCATTTGAGAAATTGAAAAGCAGATGGTTAGTGGGGCTGGGTGAGTGATTGTTCAATGCTATGGAGTGTAATTGCCTTATTTATCAGCCTAATTTCAACTAAAGAATGAATAGGAAGTAATTTCTGTTCAAGGGGTGTGTGTGTGTGTAGATAATAGGCGGGATTGGTGGTAAAGGCTAATTCTGGCTTGCCTTTCACTGGTGGCATTTTGATTAGGTCACATGAAAAAATGAATTTGAACATGGTCTCTAGTTGAATCAGAAAATATACGGGTGATCTTTCAAAATGTACATCAGAAATTAAATTCTCTCTCAAAAAAGAGATATCAAGCCAAATTCAGTGCTTACACTTGTCAACCTATGGCCTAATATGGTCAGTTTCTTCGGTGAAAAAGATTACCACCTTTTTTCACCCTTTGCTGAGTAGCCAAGAGGATTAATCAGTATTAATGGAAATAAAAGTATCTAACTGCTGAAGACAAAACTTCAATGTGCTCCTAAGTTAATTTGGTTTTCTGGATCAGAGACAAAAATGTCACAGAGGATTTTCAAAATGTGCATTGAGCCACAGCTGGCATCCTGCTAGTTGGTTTTAATTTACATACCCTCCTCAGAGATTCTTTTGATGCTGTAGAAACATAATAGTTACTGAGACAGAAGCTGACATATTTTGGACGTTACCATGTACCTTAGCCCTGATCCAATTTGACTACGCACTTAACATTAAGCATGTAAGTAGACCCATTGAAATCAATGGGACTAGTCACAGGCTTACATGCTTTGCTGGATTGTGGCTGAAACTAGAGGGAAGGAAAGGAAAAAGGGGACAAACTAGAAAAGCTACAGAAGAGGGTAACAAGGGTAGTAAAAGCTATTAGGTTGTAACTGCAGTAAAAAATTAAGAAAATTAGGCTAATGTTCATAAGAAATTAATTATGAGAAAATATATACAATTCAAAAGAGTATGCCACAAAATTATTCAGGAGTGTAATAGGCTCAAAACAAATAGCAAGTAATGGAGTCTGTGGTCTGGGATGGGGTGTTAGATGGGGTGGGATCTGAGTTACTACAGAGAATTCTTTCCTAGGTGCTGGCTGGTGAGTCTTGCCCACATGTACAGGGTTTAACTGATCGCCATATTTGGGGTCAGGCAGGAATTTTCCTCCAGGGCAGATTGGCAGAGGCCCTGGAGGTTTTTCACCGTCCTCTGCAGCATGGGGCGCGGGTCACTTGCTGGAGGATTCTCTGTAGCTTGAGGTCTTCAAACCACAATTTGAGGACTTCAATAACTCAGACATAGGTTAGGGGTTTGTTACAGGAGTGGATGGGTGAGATTCTGTGGCCTGAATTGTGCAGGAGGTCAGACTAGATGATCATAGTTGTCCCTTCTGACCTTAAAGTCTATGAGTCTAAGAAAATACTAGATAGTGAAGAAGTTTAGAAAACCAAATTCAGCCCTGCAGTAAAAAGGGATACAAGTCTAAATGAAATGCTCATGTACTGAATGTATTTACTTAGAGAAATTATTATTTCAAATGCAACAAAAGATAATTAGACACAGAGAAAAACTATACACCAGAGGAAAAAAATAGACATAGAAGTTGATTTTATTGGAAAAGTCACACTGTCTCCTTATATCCTCAAATGTTAGTATGGCACTTTTTATAAGAAGTGAAACACCCTAGTCTCAAATGATAATCATGTTCTTGAGAAATCTTCCACTAACTGTGTGCAACAGAGTATTTCAGAGTATTAGGGTGAAGTCTAAGGGATACAAGGTAACTAAATCACTTCCGTACATATTGTAGGAATACAGTACAAACTGCAGTTTCCTTGGAATCTTTTGCTGTCCAAAATTTGAGCTCAGAGGTTTATAAATGTTCTTTACAAGATTAAAAATACATTTTCTAGAGGTTTCTCCTTTTCCAAGATCATTCATTTTTTCCACATATTGAAACATTGTATCTTGGCTCTCACGCATTCGGCTGATAATGGCAATTTGCCCAGACTTTCCAAGTTAAAGAATCCCTAAGCCTAGCCGCTACAAATAAGTAGAATAGTGGAGGAAAATATCAATCTACTACAGAGATTTTAAAAAGTTCCCCTAAGAAATTGTGTGTATGGAAACTAAATAAGAAGCAAAGATGGAGAATGACTCAGCATTTTTAAGAGGCCAAAAGAGACTGCAAGCCTTTTAATAAGGGAGGAGAGATCAAAGATCACAAAGAAGGATCCAGATTGTGAAAAAACAAAACAAAAAAACTCCTTTGATAGTGGTTCAAATTCCTTCTTTTCCGCCCCTGACGGATTCATAAAGGTTAGGCCTAACTTAGTTAAGTATCTGAGATTTGACAAGATCACAAGCCTAGCTGATACAATTACTGAATAGTGATTTTTATTGCAGAATTTACTGAAACTGGTTTGATTACTGAAGTGAGAAATGGCAAGAAGAGCACGAATCAAACACAAGTGTCCCAATTAAAAGTACAGAGCATAACCACCAGACAAGATGTAAAGGACAGTTCAATCTTTCCAAGAATATAGGTGAGTTAGGCAACTATTTTCTTGAAACCATTCAAAAGTACCTCCACAATAGCAGAACTCTGACCTGACATACCCCCAGTGCTACCACCTTGAGTGCAGTAAGGTGACATAAGGTATAAATCAATTCAGAATGTAGCCCACTGGAGTACACTTCTGATCCACCTGTATTAGAAGATCTCTAGCAAGGAACCAATTTGTATTGTTCCTTGGAGTGATCAATTAAAGCTGGCTTCATTGAATATAAAATCTTTAAGAGCAGTCATTACTCTCATAGAGGAAGAACACTAGAATGACAGATATTCTCAGATACCCCAGAACCAAAAGGGCTTCATTTTTATATTCGGAGGTAATTTAGAAGGAAATGGCTATATCTGGTTGGGAATTTTCTGTCAAAATGTTATTTCCAATGGTAAACATGATTCTTGTCACACTGAAATTTGCCACAGGAAATTTTAATATTGCAGATTTTTTTTTCTGTTAGGAAACTTGAAACAAAATATTTACTTTCACTCTGGGTCTTCACAAATCAACAGAGTTTGATTTGCTGAACAGAATCAAAACATTTTGGGCCAGGTCATTATTAATATGTGGCTGCCTGACTTCCACAGTGCTTCATGCTCCTGGTTCTCAATTCTCTGTTGAGTGAGCTGAAATGAAATGTTTTCACACTTCCAAATCAAATTTTTCTGAACTTTTTATTCTGTGAAAAATTTCAATATTTTGACTTTTCATCCTGAGTCAGGACAAAAAGTAAATAACATAGCAGAATTTCCCACAGGACAGAACTTCTAATTTTTGACCAGCTCTAGCCAGAGGTAGATTATGCTTTTGGGGGACCGTGAGCCAGAGTAAGTGGGGGGCCCTCCCCACCCCTTCCAGTCTCCCCCTGTCCCCTACTCTGGTGCTCCTGGCGGGGAGTGGAGTGCGGGGGCTTCCCCCGCTCCACAGCAGGAGTGCCATGTGGGTGCGAGGAGTGCGGCAAGCCTCTGTACCCCGACCCCACTCCCTGGCAGGAGTGCTAGGAAGAGCAGGTCAGAGCACCCATTTTTCCAGGGCCCCTCAATTGGACAGGGCCCCTGGGCACTGGCCCCATTGGCCCAGTAGCTAATCCGCCACTGGCTCTAGCAATGGCTCATTATGCAGGTGAGCACTTTCCTTGCTGACAGGTCTATCTCTGAGGTCAGCCAAAGAAAAACATCTTTAAACGATTGCAAAGTGCTCACCATGCAAGTATCAGGCACAATTGCAGCTGTCAAATCTAGAAAGGTCCATATGAGTGCATCTGAGTGCAAGGACCATGCAAGGCTAGGTCATAGTTCCAAACACCCCCTTAAGGTGTGGTGCAGCAGATGAACTCCACTATATGCCAGGGAATTCTGTGAGGCACTCTCCCTCACAGAAATGCTGTTCTATACCACCCCTGATGTAAGACTGTGCCTATAAGGCATGGCTGAGCCCTTAAAGAGACAAACTGTAGGGGACTGTAGGCACAGGTCAAATCCCATATAGTGCAAAGTTAGGAGAAAGCCACAATTTTTTACTTCACCAAAAAATTTGGACCCAAACACTGGTTCTGAAACCACCCATCAAAAACCTGCTGACCCAGATCCAGATTTCAATTTTGTAGCCTCTCTCTAAAGTGGTCGGAAACAAAAAATAAAACCAAACATCTCTCAACTTTTGGAAATGAATTCTGTATCCAGAACCAGACTACACGGTGTGGACCCCTCTCGACCCTCTACTGCTACCCACTCAAGTACCATTCAGAACAACATGTAATAAAGTAAAAGCTATATGTTATTTGCTTCGTGAGATACCCATGCAGTTACCTTTTGCCCCACGGGCACCAGGACTCCCAGGAGCTCCTGGAAGACCTGGAACACCATCATTTCCTGGTAAGCCAGAAAAACCTCTGGGACCTTCTGGGCCTACTGGACCCGGTGGACCAGGAAATCCTGGAGAAGCACTTTGGGATTGACAATGGTTGCAGTTTTGTAGCCTTCCACTCCGAAGGATAACAGGCAACTGGGCTAGGAGAATTCAAATGAAAATGCTTTAGACTATTCTGAGAATGACACTGAGATAACATTACTATGCAAGATAAAAATAACCAAATGCCAAACTATATTAATAAGGATTTAAGATAAATCATTTGTTATTATAAATCACCAAAAGCAAAATATCTGGCGTTTTGTGGAGGAGAAGAAGTTGTTGGTGGTGATATATTAAGACCTACAGACTGGTAAGATTTGGAGACATTATCACTATGGTGTGTAATTGTATCGTGTAAAGCTGTAGACAGTCCATTATGTTAGTAGTTTTGATTTTTCTTAGAACAGGACATCTTTATAATTATCATAAAAGTAGCCAGAGCATTTTAAAGAAAGAAAGAATACATTGCAATCTTTGGGACTTACTTCTCAGTACATCTGCGCAAACCTGCCGAATAAATTCTTCTGAAAATTCCCTTCCCTGAATTGAATATAGAAGAGTTATAAAAAATGTATAGAAAGTTTTTTTTTTTAAAGTGCATGAAAACTGAATTGTCAGATTCTGTACGTACAGGTTTTCCATCTGCTCCAGGTGGCCCTGGTTGCCCTCTATCTCCCTGTTGTCCTCTCGGACCAGAAGGTCCAACCAAACCATTAACACCAGATTCTCCTTTTTGTCCATTGAGGCCTCTAATGCCAGTATCTCCTTTCTCACCTTTCTGAAATCAAAAGCAACAAAACCTGTAACTAGATTTTTCAAAAGTAATTTTCAAAATTAATCTTCATTGTGAGGGGCTGACAGCACCTTCACTGAGATGCATTCATAAAAATCAGTCTGAATTAATTAATCTGGGGGGATCATCTTGACAGGGTATGTTGATTAACAAGTCCACCTCTACAAAAAATTCATTGAATTCTTTGGATTTTTGTAAATAATATTTTAATTCAAGCATGCCTACTAGAAAAAGGTTAATTTTAAATAAATTATCATTACAGATAACAGTTTTACTTTTCTTTGTGAAGATCAAACTTTTAATCCTAGGCAGAACTATTTGATATAACAGTTAAATGAATAGAAAAATATTAAATGACTCTCTCCTCTTTTTGATGATACCACAGTTATATTAATACAGGACATTAAAATCTTTTTGGAAGATTATAGGACTCGTTTAAACTAATGGAGACATATAGAGTATATGTAGCAACACACTGCAGTAGGCTGCGTCTAAACTATGATGTGTAGTTACACATGGCAGGGAAAGACTCCAGCACTGGAGAGACAGTGGGACACTACACTAATAAAAACAGCTTGGGCATATGGTTGGGCATGTGGAGATCCGTGTATTTACCTGAAAGTTTTGGCGTGTCTTTACTCACTTAACCCATGCCTCATGTTTACACTGCTATTTATCCCATTCTAGAGGAGCTTGCATTATGTACTCTGCATGCAACCGCACGGGTAGACACAGCCTAAGGGTGAAATTTTGGTTCCACTTAAGTAAATTGCAAAACTTCCATTGACTACAATGGAGACATAATTTTATCCTACATCTTTACCATCCAGGATGGAGGACGGGACGGGGGGAGGAAATTGAGTTTGATTTGTGGTATTCTTTTTCCAAACCTCAGTTATTCTCAAATTAATTGACAATAACAGTAGACAATCTGCTAAGTAAGGTTAAGCCAATACTGGGAAACATTTTGAAATAAGAAACTTAATTAAAGCAGTGATTCTTCTACATTTGACTATCTACCGCATTAGTTAATTTGGACTACTTTCCAAACTTGGAGCCAACAAACCTCTATTGCAGTGGAATATGGTACACTCCCAGATTTAAAATTAGTCTAATCTTTGTTCCCTTATGAATTTTTCCGTTCAGTTTTTATATGACTTGTGTATATTTTCAACAGCAGCTTTATAAATCTATTTCACTCTTTCCAAATGTGCTATATGGAAGTGCAGAAACAAAGTGACAGACTATATATTGCTAAATAAATAATATTCCTTTGGGAAAAGGAAGAAAATTTAAGAGATCCTTAGTCAAACATTTTTTATACAGCAGTCACAGGTTTTATATTCTATTTCATTGTACAGTAAGTATACTAGATCACCCTACAACAGAATTTAGGGCTCACTCAAACCTGTTTGGCACAGCCCCATGTAGAAGCAGTACAGTTCTTCACCACCGTAGAGAAGGATAAACTTCCCAGAGCTTCCCTGCATGCTGAAAGAGCATGGCCATTGCACCTTCGTTTACAACAGTGTAGCATGCTTCTTCCTCTGTACCTGGCCAGCTCTGCTGGCCTGTGTAGAGCAGGTTGGTGGACAGAATCATGACCCTGCTGCCTTTAGGTGGTGTGCATCCCAAGGGCTCTAACGGGGATTGTGATTATGCTTGACCTCTGTGCGTGGAGTGCAAGAAGGATGAGGGGAAACGCTCCTGAAGCCCTGTTCCCTACAGACACACATGAGCCAGTCATAATCTGTCCCTTAACATTTTTAGAGCTAGTAAGCACTAGCGTTCAGTGAACCCAAAGAAAGTCATTTAGCTCAGGTTTTTCTGCAAATGGCAAGTCAAAAGCTTTTTCATCTCACTCATACATTTATTTGATAGTCTTATCCAGAAATGTAATTGTATAAAAACACTTTCCTACTCAGCAAAGTATCACTCTGTGTACATTTGAAATGAAATTTTGACTTAATTTTTGAAATTATGACTCTTTACTTGTTAGTTTTATGCAGCTAACAGAGTAAAGAGACAGTGTTGGTACTTTTCTTATGCAGCATCAACAAATGAATTGTTGACTAAGTTTCAATACAGCAGGCTTTGACAAGCATTCCACAGAATTCTACTCACTGTTCTCAGTTCAAAATTTGGTTTACAGAAAACAGTGCTCTTAGTTCAGACTGCTTGAATTTGTATTCCCTTTTGTATGATACAGTTATAAATCTTTATTTAACAGACACTTTAACACATTTTCACGGGACTGTTAAGGTTAGAGATTGCTAAGGTGTGGAGCACTTACAACTGCTTTTGACTGCAACAGGAGCTGCGTATGCTGACAACTGAAAATTCGGCCATTTTTTTAGGTATCTAACAATGCATATAGAAGACTAATTCTAGAAACCCATTTTTGGAAATATGATACAAGAAAATATTTATAGTACTTGGGAGTAATTTATTATTATTTTAATAACTTTATAAGCTATAGAGCATGTTTAGATATTTATAAATTACTTGTAAGGTGCTTTATTTTGAAATAAGTTTTAAAAGGGCTGTGAAATCTTAAAAAACAATGCAACCCTAGAGAAAATGGCATCTACTATAGAACGAAACAGCAGGCAGCAAGCCAACCTAAGAAACCAAGACAAAATACTGGAATCATCAGCACAACTGCCTGCAGAACCTGCCAAGAAATAAGATGAAACTGCTGAAAGAAGGTTTTCTACAGCAAATTTTGGTCTTGTAATGGCCAGCCACATCCAGTGTGTGGCCTTGTTTGTTGACCCTTGCTATTGGCAGAGACAATCAAGAACAAGAGAGGAGCTTAAGAAATGCTGAAACAGACTAGTTAGAGAGATTTTATATTAAAACAATTCCTTTAAAACAAGTACTAAAATAAAAATATTTTGTAAAACCCCAAAACCCTAAAATAAGCGTATATTGTAAATTGTACAGCTCTTATGAGTATACAAAATGAAATTGTATTTTTTTGGAAAAATGTATTACAGAGAGTATTAGAAAAATGTAAATAATGTCCATATCCCATGAAAGTATACCCCAGTATTATGGTGATTTAGAAAATGCAGGAGATCAGATGAGGAAAGCTGGATGATTCTATGACAATCTTTTACTGAACTAGGCCATGATTAAGCAAGATACTTAAGCACAAGTGTAATCGTAAGGATGGTTATAGTTCCATCAAAGCCTATAGTATTATTCAGTTGTTTACAGTTGCACACTTGCTTAAGTACTCAGCTCAAGTGGGGCCCTAAAGAACAAGTTCAGCTACTGAAATACAACAAACCTCCTTTAAGCAAAACCCAACAAGGGATTGCCAAAAACTGACTGAGTAAAGGAATTTCCTAATAAAGGTGAAACAGAGTTATACTGAACGGGCCCATGTACACTGATTTCATTTACCCTAGAGTCAGAACAATGAGCAACTACAATGAAGCTGATTAATTAGATTATTTTTTCTTTTTTAGTTTTTATAAACAGAACTATAGGCACCCATATAGTGGTATGGGCAGATGTCCCATAAATTAAAAAGCACAACATAAACTTAAAAAAGGACTGCCCATAAATATATCCACTTCAATCCATGTTCTCCTCTGGAGCCCAAGAGAACAAGAAAAAAAGATGGGTCTTGCAGTATACCTGTCAAGGTTTCTCCCCCACTCTGAACTTTAGGGTACAGATGTGGGGACATGCATGGACACTTCTAAGCTTAATTACTAGCTTAGATCTGGTATTGCCGCCACCATCCAGAATTTCAGTGTCTGGAGCACTCCCTGTCCCCCCAAAACTTTCCCCTCCCTGGGTAGCCTTGAGGGACTTCACCAGTTCCCTGGTGAACACAGATCCAAACCCCACTTCCAAGTGAAGCTAAGCTGAATTTACACTATCTGCGCTAAACAAAGCATGGGAAAACATGCATTTCTATAAAGAGAGCATATTTCACAGGTGCAGCGCTGGAATATACAGAAATTCCGTGCTGAAAAGGATCTAATACGCATGACGCTGAAGAAAAGCTGAGAAGACAAAAATTAAGCCAAGGCAGAGTATGAGTGTGGTTTCTCATACATTCTAACAGAGCAGTATCCCACCTAGAAACCCCTGCAGTATAACATAGTGTAACCATACAGAAGGCTCTAGTAGGAAATGCTCTTCTTTTCCATTTTTCTCCATCCCACTGGCATAGTTTAAAGTAGCCTTGATAAGTGCAAGATAACCTTCAATTAAGCCTAACTCCCAAATCTGGACCTTAGCGTCCAGCAATCTGGGTGCCTAGCAATGAACCCTTTCTAAGCTTAATTACGCAGCTTAGCTTTTGATCTCGCTGCCAGCCATGCCAATAAATTACCAGGTTTTGGCCCCCGGTCTCCCAAAACCTTCCCCTGGAGGAACCCCAAATACCAGAAGACCCTGAGCTTACTGCAGAAAGGAAATAACCCACTTCCTTCCCCCTCTCTTCTCCACCCAGAACTTTCTCTCTGGGCTATACCTGGGAGACTGTGCAATCTCTTTATTACATCACAATACCAAAAAGCATGTCTCCTCTATTCCACAAAAGACACCCAAATACAAAGAAAGAAAAGATTCCTCTCTCCTCCCCCACCAATTCCCTGGTGCCTGCAGAGTTTCACCTCCGTAACAGATCTAACACAAAAGAGAATTCCCTCCCCTTCGTTCCTTAGCCACCCAGAGAGAAAAAAGCTCAACAAAGTCTTAAAAAGAAAAAAGAAAGAAAAAAGACATAAGAATATAATCTCCTGGCTCAGTGACAATACAGGGCTATTGCTTTATAAGAAGAATATGAATATAACAGTCTGATTCAAAAAGATATCCAATCTGAAAACATTCACGCAAGCTACACACATGTAAAAACACAAAAACAAACATAAAAGCCTATATTGTTTTTTCTACCTGTAACTTACAATTGGAAAACAGAAAGATTAGAAGATAGCCAGTTAACCTTCTCATAGCTGAAGAGACAGACAAAAGACCAGACCCCAAAAAATTCCCTCCTGACTGTTTGAAAAAGAATCAGTTTCCTGATTGGTCCTCTGGTCAGGTGCTCGGTGGTTGGACTTTTAATCTTTACAGGTAAAAGAGGCTTAACCCTAGCTATATGTTATGACAGCCCCCCAAATCTCAGACAGTGGAAACTCACACTGGGGTGATTTTTTCTAAACTTTAGAAATAACAGATATAAAAAAACATGCACTTTACATAACTCTACTAATTGTAAACATCAGATTTACTTCATTCAAGGACAAAAGTTTTTTTTAACCATGTATTCCGGGAGTCTCAGGGAGAAGTGCAATCAGCTACTTTGTTAGAAGCTCCTGAAATGTGTTGAATTTCAAAATCAAAATCTTGGACAGCTAAACTCCATCGAAGAAGTTTTTTGTTGTTTCCCTTGGCAGTATGAAGCCACTTTAGCGCAGTATGGTCGGTTTGTAGCTGGAAATGCCGTCCCCAAACGTATGGGCGTAGCTTTTCCAGGGCATGCACAATGGCATAGCATTCTTTTTCACTGATTGACCAGTGGCTCTCTCTCTCAGACAGTTTCTTACGGAAAAACACGACAGGATGAAAGTCTTGATCCGGTCCTTCCTGCATTAAAACTGCTCCTATACCACGCTCAGATGCATCTGTGGTTACTAGGGATGGTTTGTCAAAGTCTGGGGCCCTTAGCACAGGGTCAGAAATGAGTGTCACCTTAAGCTGGTTAAAGGCCTTCTGACAATCATCAGTCCACTTAACTGCATTTGACTGTGTCTTTCTGGTCAGGTCTGTTAGTGGGGCAGCGATTTGGTTGTAGTGTGGTACGAATCACCTATAATATCCAGCCAAGCCTAAGAAGGATTGGACTTGTTTCTTTGACCTTGGGACAGGCCACTTTTGGATAGCATCCACTTTGGCCTGTAGGGGATTTATCGTTCCTTGACCCACCTGGTGTCCCAGGTAAGTCACTCTGTTTTGGACTATTTGACACTTTTTAGCCTTAAAAGTTAGTCCTGCCTGCTTGATGCACTCAAAGACTTTTTCCAGGTGCTCCAGATGTTCTGCCCATGAATCAGAAAAAATGGCCACATCATCGAGGTAGGCAACTGCACATTCTCCCAATCCTGCTAGGAGACCATCCACAAGTCTTTGGAAGGTGGGAGGTGCATTTTGCAGCCCGAAGGGAAGCACATTAAATTCATACACCCCTGCATGGGTGACAAAAGGATGACCTTTCCTTGGCAGGTTCATCTAGCGGTAGTTGCCAGTACCCCTTGGTTAAGTCTAATATAGAGATGAACTGGGCACGTCTCAATTTCTCCAATATCTCATCGGTGCGTGGCATTGGATATTTGTCGGTACGAGTTACAGCATTTAGCTTATCGTGGTCCAAAGCGTATTTCCCCATCTGGTTTGGGAACTAGAACCATGGGAGATGCCCATGCACTGTTAGAGGGGTGGATTATACCCATCTGTAGCATGTTTTGATCTCCCATTCTATAGCAGCTTAGGCATGAGGAGAAACTCGGTAGGTGGGGTTCTAATTGGGTGAGCATTACCTGTGTCAATGGAGTTGTATGCCTGTTCAGTCCATCCTGGGGTGGCTGAGAACATTGGTGCAAAGCTAGTGCACAGCTCCTTGATCTGTTGCCACTGCAGACATTCCAGGGTTGTGGAGAGGTTCACCTCTTCCACACCACCGTCACTTTTTCCTTCGTAGTAGACACCTTCAGGCCACTCAGCGTCATCTCCTCCCTGGGCTTAAACGGACAAAGCATTTAATTCCTGGAATAAAAGGCTTGTACAGAATAACATGGTACACTTTAGGCGTTAGGGTTGAAGGTGGGAAGGCTAGAGAATAGTTAATCAAGCTACCAGCGCTCTTGGACGCGGAATGGCGCACTTCCCATGAAAACTTCTATAGAGGGCCTTGTGAGACGTCCTCAAGACCAGAACACGATCAGGACACACTAACTAAATTGAAAGGAATGCTCTCTGGTAGTTAATCATACAAAGGCCTTTTGCTCTTCCTGACATCCTTTAGGTTTCGTTTTAGCAGGCTAAAGAGTAGCGGAGTGTGCTTTGTAGGTGTGCTTACAAAGTCTAGAATGTAGTCTGGAGAAGGCATAAACCCCTCATTGCTGCTCTCACCAAAGTAATGGCCGCAACCTCGTGGCCATACACAATTAGAACGGTGAAAACCCGAAACTGGATGTAGTAACAGGCCTATAGGCAAAAAGCAACTGCTGCAACACTAGATACCAATCATTGGAGTGTTCATTTTAGGAATTTACGTTATGAGCCCTAACGTTCGCAGAACCTCTCATAGGCCCATATGGTTGATGTGGTAAAGGTTGCAATACCAAGTGAATGCACACAAGCTTCCACAGAGTTTTTAATGGTCCCTGGAGGGAAATTAGTTCCGAATCTGTAAGAATGTCTAGAGGTGCCAACCTAACCTGGCAAAAATGTTCTGCTAAGCGCCTGGCACACACTTTTAGCCCTGGGGTTGCAAAGGGCGAACTGCTTCGGCCATGGTAGCAAAATCAGAAAGTCAGTAGTACTACTTCTGTGGGTCTTTGTTGGAAAGGACCCAGAATATCCACAGCTACTCGCTGAATGGGACTCAATTATGGGAGTGGCTGATAGGGGGCGGTGGACCTGGTACTTGGCTTTTCCACTCGTCGGGTAACTCACAAGACGGAAATATTAGCAACGCCCTTGCCATTCCTTCCGCATGGAAGACTTCACCCAACGATCTTGGTTCTGTACCAGAAACCCAAGGAAAGCTTCAGACACAATTATTGGCCAACGAATGACTCCACTGGGATGAACATCGGGATACACTTCAAACAGAGCTTACACCCAGCCACACGCACCGCACTAGCCGTCGGAGACTGACAGTACAGTATGGCGATGTTCTGAAACTTGTATAATTAGAAGGATCTGCGCACAATATAATCACGGGTGCTCCAACGCACCCAAGACGAAAAAGTCTCCACCTCATATAGATTCAGATAGTCATTCAATTCCGTTCACAAACACACCAATATCCCAAAGACAAAAGAAGGCCCAGAATGCCTCTCAAAGAACTCCTGGCTTAGAAGGAGAGAAGAGGGAGAGGCTGAGGAGAGTGGATTTGGCGTCAAAGAAGGTGGATGCGCCGCGAGCGTGAGAGCGCACCCAAGGTGGTATCTAAGTGGTCTGCGTCTAAGATCCTAGCTAACTCTATGCCCTCAGTGGACCTGGAAACTCAAAGATTCATCTAAACCAGTCAGGCAAGTGTACAGAGAATTCGACCTCCGAATGACAATTCTCAAGTGTCGTGGTCATTAGAACTAGTAGAGTCATTAATACGGTGTCCTAAGAGTGTGACGTTGTGCATATGCCTAGATGGTAGCATAGGGGTGGAGCTGGTGCAAGGTAGATTTTTGCGAGGTGAGCTGAGACGATGGGCTGCATATATCTATCGCCATACGCCCCACCAGCTACGGAGGAAGACTTGCTATTGATTTTCAGGCTCTGGCTGAGCTCTTGCGTAGGTTCACTGGTTCGTCCAGATCACGCGCCGGATGCCCTCAGTGGCAATTGAGAAGTGGTAGAAATGGATTGTAAGCGTCGGAGTCAGTGACTGGCAACGGTCCTGGTGCTGGTTGTGTTTTCCAGTTCGGATCTGGACTGATGCACATGGCTGATTGCAAGTCGTTGGCAGGGATCCGGTTCCACACCCTCTGTCGGTCTCTGAAGACAACAAGAACAGGGCCCAGGGTGGACGGCTAAGGAAACAGGGATAGGAAGCTTGAACTCTTGGCGCTGGCTCGTGTTAATCGCACCAACATTTGGCCAGCTTCACATGTGGATTTGCCAAGTTTCACTCCAAGTAGGATCGGGAATTGGGATAATTCATGAGACTGCAAGTCCACATCTCTTGACCAAGCCCTTGTACTGGACAGGCACTCAAGCTGTAGGCAAGTGTTAAAGATTTTGACATGAATGGGTGAATATGTCACTTGGCCTCTGGGGATGAGAATGGGGTCCATAGGAAGTGATTGATGGATAGCTGACAACTTGGCCTGTGCCTCTCCACGCGATAACTACCTTCTCCGTCACTCCAAGGTTTACCTTCATCCCGAGGGTATATTGAGAGCCATCTGGCCTAGGGATTATTTGGTGTGAATGTCGTGTAATGAACTTAATCGGTTGGGGGTTACTGGGGCATGGGCCTTTATAGGTCCCAGTTATTACATTATAAAAACATGCGCACTCAGCCTTGACTGGTCACTGGGACAGGTTGCTGGGAAAGACGGGTGAGGTGGGACAATATAGTGTCTGAAGCTTTCCCATTGGTGCGGTGGCGGCGAGTTGGTTGGCCCCAAGATGATAGGTTTAGTTTTGGTTTAGCCCCATCGGATAGTTTCGCGTCCAACTGCTAGTATTTTTACTTATCCTTTCAGCCACTTCCACCCATGTGGCACCAATCATCCCGCCTACATGGTTTAGACAGTTTGGGCTTCCCATACTAGGAGTACCTTTCTGTTCACTCAGGAACCTCATAAAGAACTGCACCATTTCGCATTAGGATGGCAAGCCTTCAAGAGAGTTAGCGCACTTGCTTCCTGAACCCAGGCATTCATCACCAAATCTTTCCAATGTGGTAGGCGTTCAGGTAAATGAACCCATGGGGTTCGCACCTTAGGGCTCTGAACCATCGACGGGCATTGCTCAGGTGTTAGCCCATTCTGATTGGACCTTGGGTTGAAAAGTTTTAATGTCTGTTTCCTTAGGCCATTTCAGACGCCCACTCTTATAGGCGACTGAGCCTGGCTCTAATCACACATATATGGTCTTTAGGGATCTGTCCATGGCAGGTCCTTTCGAAATTTTTAAGAAGGCCTCAGTAATCACCATGCTTTAGGGGGGGAATTTTTCTGGATGGGAAACAGTACCTGGAGAAGATTGTTAGGGTTTGCTGGTACATCTGCTAGCCCTGCTAATTCCAGGGCCTTTGTGGCCTCCCTCGGATTCCATAGCCTCGCGGTGGTCAGCCTCTTTGGCTTTCTCTCTTTCTCTCTGTTTTCTTTCTCCTCCACGCTCTTTTTGGACAGCCTCTTCTCTGGCCATCTGTCGTGTTGTTCTTTTGGCCCCTCAGCGGTTTGCTAACTCTTAGTGTTTTGTATGTTTTTTTTTCTTTGTACATTTTTCCCGTTCTGCCTGCTATCTTGGTGGTGAGGCAAAAAAAAAAAAAAAAACAACCCACAGCTTTTAACTGACTTCTCAGAATGAAAGAAACCAGAAAAATGGTTTGAACTGTCTTTTGCAACTGTTAATACCTCCAGCTAAGCTCAGCGGGAATCCTTTCTAAACGCTGTTGTAGAAAAACCTTTATCTGTTCACTCAGGGTTACTCTTTTCACTGCTTCCCAGCATCTCAAAGGAGGAAAAAAAAAATCTGGCTTTTGGGTTCAAAAAATCCTACCGCTGCTCAAATGTCAAGGTTCCCCACGACTGAACTTAGGGTCGATGTTGGGCCGTGAATGGAACTTCGTAAGCTTAATTACTAGCTTAGATCTGGTATTGCTGCCACCATCCAGAATTTCAGTGTCTGGAGCACTCCCTGTCCCCCTAAAACTTTCCCCTCCCTGGGTAGCCTTGAGGGACTTCACCAATTCCCTGGTGAACACAGATCCAAACCCCATGGATCTTAAAACAAGGAAAAATCAATCAGGTATTAAGAAAAGGGCTTTTAATTAAAGAAAAGAAAGGTAAAAGAAAACTCTCTGGGAGAGATTAGCATACCAGCTAGTTTCACAGACAACAGAATCAAAACACAGAGCATGTTCCCCTGGGCACAAATTTAGTTACACAAAGAAAAAATACTCAAATACCCAATTTTTGATAATTCCCTTAATTTGCATAACACAGGTTACAAAGAAATAAACATAAACCTATTTATTCCTTTCTAAAACTTACTACTCTGATAAGAGGCTGGTTCCTTGATCTTTTCCACTCTAGCTGAAACTGAAACTCTCAACAAAGGAAAAACTTCCCTCCTTCCTCCTTTTGAAACATCTTGTTCCCTCATTGGTTCCTCTGGTCAGGTGTTAGCTAGGCTAGGTGAACTTTTTAACCCTTTACAAGTAAAAGAGGCATTAACCCTTAACCATCTGTTTATGACAATACCCAGAAAGCAAAAAAATCTGAGCTCTAGCAGACCAATAAAGGGGTCGAGTTCCAAAATTCAGAACCCCACAACAGAGATTGTCTTTGAGCTCCAGATTGACCTGACTGCGTCATACTAGTGTAAAACCAGTGGAAGTAAGTTCAAAATCATGCCCATTGGATTTGGGGATAGTTTGGGTCAGTCTCATAAGACAGGCTGTCACCGAATAAGGGTGCCTCTTGTTCTGTTTTATTGAACTATAACATTTTTTTAAAATGAACAGCTGGGGATTGAGTCTCCAGAAAAACAAATTGCTTTTTTCTTTTTTACAAGTCCCTTGCTTACTTTTTTGTTTTTCTCTAATTAACCCCTTCTTTTGTCTTCAGATTCTGTTTTACCTGGAGTTCTGTAGAAAATCTATATTCCTTTCTCTCTTTTTAAACAATACTTCTTTGTCTTTTCAGTCACTGATTTCCCTAAACAGTTCTTTTCTATTCTATTGTTAAATCTTTCTTTCTCATGCCTCCTCCTACCTAATCATCCTCTTTCACTTGTGTGCCAATGAGGACAAAAGCAAGCCCTTTAGCACACAGTTTACATGGTCACTATTCACACAATTGGCGAAGAGAATTAAAAAATGGTGCTTGTGATTTGAAAACACATACCTCTCCATTTGCTCCATTCAATCCATTTGCTCCCTTTAGAAATCAAATGTGGAAAGAAGTATAAATCAAAATGAGCCACCGTTATGATGCATCACTCTTACTAAATCCGGGATCAAACAAACCAGAATATGTTTGATATGCAAATTAACTAAGATTTATTTCAAAATACATCTGAATTCTTATACTTACATATGAGGCATATGAGGCACAGTAAACAAACATTTAATTATCTTCTTAAAAATTAATATATCTGAACAATGTACCAGAACAGGGTTAGGCAACCTATGGCACGTGTGCCAAAGGCGGCATGCAAACTGATTTTCAGTGGCAGTCACACTGCCCAGGTCCTGGCCACCAGTCTGGGGGGCTCTGCATTTTAATTTAGTTTTAAATGAAGCTTCTTAAACATTTTAAAAACCTTATTTACTTTACATACAACAATAGTTTATTTATACATTATAGACTTATAGAAAGAGACCTTATAAAAACATTAAAATGTATTACTGGCACGCAAAACCTTCAGTTAGAGTGTATAAATGAAGACTTGGCACACCACTCCTGAAAGGTTGCTGACCTCTGTACTAGAAGATCATTCTTAGGTAAATTATCGTAGGCATTGTATGATATGCACTTGCATTAGTTTTCTTACAAGAAACTTATTAATAAGTATTGCCTCAATAAAAAGCTAAAGATATAACAGGTTCATTGTGTAACCAAATGGCCTAGAGACATTATACACTGACATCCAGATTCAATCTGTGTTTAAATTGGCTTTGGCTGCCAGAAATGCAGGTATAGGGCCCTTGAGTTATAAAGTCAGTTTTGGAGGAGGATGTTGCAGTGGTGGAAAATGGCTAACAACCTACTGTTTGCCAAAAGGGACACACCGATGTCACTGGCTGTGAAGCGGCATGGCAAGAGGGCACACAACCTCAGCTGTGTCCACTGGTGGGACTCTTATGGAGCCTTGCTACAAAGTGAAGCTGCATCTCAACTACCAGCTAGAAACCCTGAGAAAGGGGATAGAAGGTAGCACCGCCTGGCCTCCTTTTGGTTAAATCCTCCTGAGCTTCTGGAGGTCAGTCTGGGGTGTATAATTCCTTATATCAGCTTCACTGAATGTGGCTCCTTGTTTTTCCAACCAGGCAGGTTGTGATATTACCACTGCACTGATTGTGAGAACAATCTTCACTGCTATTTTCTTCACAATCTAGCTTTAGCTTTGTACTGCTACTAAGTACTTTGCAATTTAGACATGACATAGAACTCGTTAACTACATGCTTTTACACTTACAACTAAGTTATTTCCTATGGTATGTTAATATAGCCAAATATGACATAATCAAAATATACTGGAACAAGGTTAAAGAAAAGAGAAATTAGCTGATTTGCTGTTGAAACAGGAAACATCTGTAATTTACAAGTACAGAAAATACTAACACGCTGACTTGATTTACAGTATGACAGTAACTGAATCTTTAAATGCAATACTTTATGAAAATATTGCATGATAAATACAAAAGTGAATGGAAGGCTTGTATAGTCTTGGGCTTGACTTTCAGAGCAATATCACAGAAGCTTGAATCCATGTTTCCACTACTACATTATCTGGAGTTTATGGTATTGTTTTATCAATAATATTGCAAAATAAATTGTTTTAAATAAAAACTGAAAAATTGAAGCAGTTTCTTTCTGCTATTGCAATGGTATAACTAGATTTTACTGTCTCATAGCTCTTTACCTTTTCAGAACTCTTCCCTCAGCCTTTTTTTAATGACACTT
This sequence comes from Chelonoidis abingdonii, assembly GCF_003597395.2. NCBI lineage: Eukaryota > Metazoa > Chordata > Testudines > Testudinidae > Chelonoidis > Chelonoidis abingdonii. The sequence continues at coordinate 48,981,969 of NC_133771.1, forward strand.
TAAATAATCAATATAATCCTATTTACATGTAAATATATCTAATGTATTTCTTTTGATTCAAAGAACTACCATTGTAAATGGCATTTATCTTCTGAAGAAGCAAAATGAATGCAGTTTTCTTAAACTGTGTTTTCTTTTAATGGTACCTGTTGGCCTGGAGTCCCTGGTCTTCCTCCTTCTCCCTTTTGTCCCTTTAGAAAAGGAAAAGACTTTCTTGAACAGTACATATTTCTTTAGGTGAATAAATTAAGTAGTTAAAATAATGTAAAGAGATAAGCCCTAACCAAAGGCCCATCTTTATAATGGGTTCAGTCAAAAACCTGGATCCAACCATCATTTAGCTTGTTGATGGGAGGCAGATATAGAGGTGTTTCAACATTCAGTTCCAAACCATGTAGCTCGGACACACATTTCTACTGTAGACATAATGGAGCAAACCTATGACCTGAACATACAGAGACAAATGCTGATCTCCCTTGTTCCTGCCTGTTTCAGTTGCTTATCATCTCAGTACATTGAGGAAAGTTCTCATTTTTATGACATTACAGGTTTAGAGACCTATGATGGATTTTCAAAAGCACTCATTATTAGCCTAACTCTGCCCCCTATAGTTAGTGGGAGCAACTAAGCCATTTTAGAGTACTTTTGAAAATCCCATTCTTTCTCTCAAACTAACTTTCATAATATTGTGTTGGTGAGTTCATATTGTGCAGTGATTTACTGAGTTAAGACTGTATCCTGCAGTCCTTAGTCAAGCAAAGCTCCCGTTTATTTTAATTCAAATTGAATTAATTTTTAACATTTGACTATTAGTAAACATATGGCATGCCAAATGATATTTAATGAAAAACGAAGTTAATATACCTGGATACCTCTTTCACCTTGGTTTCCTTTTTCCCCCTGTAAAATATTTTAAGGTATTGTAAAATTTCCATTATAATCCATTTACAAACATTAGTTTGTGTTTTAATTTATTGCAGTAACTACAAGAAAAGTAGCTAATGAAGTGCATGATGGTGATTGAAAACTAAATATTCTATCCACATGTTCATAGCGGTTTTTTTTTAATATAGTGCCTGGCACCATAAAATCTCAACACCTTTCAGTTTACCTTGATGTGAATAAAATAAGAATTAGTCCCACAGTGTTAACTCAACTGCAGAAACAAGTAATACAATAGCCACATGGCATATCTGACATCTTATATATAATAGTATGTGCTAATTATTATCATTTATGCAGCACCATAGGTATAAATAGTGCTTTACAGACATACAATGACAAGTCTCTGCCATAGAGCATTTAGAGTCTAAGCCCTGATCTTGAAATTCAATGGGGCTTCACCTAAGTGTGGACATCTGAGCTAGCAGATTTGACCAAAGAACTGAGGACTAAAATGGACACAATATGGTGAGTGATGGCAACATACAAAGGGAGGAGCTGTAAGGGAAGTGGAAGGAAAGGGTCAAATTGCAATTTTTTAAGAAGGCGGGGAGTATTTCTTTTTATTCTTTTTTATGTATCTAGCTGGATCCAAGTATTTGTTTCCAGAAAAATAATTGTAATGTTTAGTCAAGTGTTTAAGTGTATTAATGAGAACTTGGCTAAACAAAATATTTTCCAGGTCAAAAACCCTAAAAGGTCTGAGCACACTTTTGTCAGATCAAACAATACATAAGTTATTTGGTTTAGTTTTAGTTTAGTATTTATTTTAACAAACTACAATAAAACTGAAGCTCATCTATTTTCCTGTCACATACTCAAACTACACCTTTCTCTGAGTTATTTTCTTTTCAGACGGAAAAGATACTGTTTTCGTCAATACTAACTTATAACCTTATGGCTTGTCTACACAAATAGTTAGTTGCGGACAACTTGGGGGCATAAATCTGTCTCACATTAGCCTGTTGCACACTCCCAGAATGTCTACAGAGCATGGCAATGGGATTGTGATTTCTAGAATGCAATGCCATGTGGACCATGCTGAAGTGCACTAAAAAGTTTCACGGTGTGCTCTATCTACTCCTGTTTGAAACAAGAGTAGATCAAAATTAGGGAATGTTTAGTGCTTGGCAGCAGGGTTCACATGGGTGATTAGTGTGCAGCAGGCTACTGCAAGGTAGATTTGCATCCCTGCTTACCAAACTCTAATTATTTGTATAGAGGAGCCCTTAGTTAAATTGCAGTACATATTCTTATTTAACCAGATTCCACTCAGATACAGTATTAAAGTAGTACGTCCATTGCAAAGAGCTCCACTTTCTGCCTCCTAGCAGTTTTTGATCCATAATAGTATTTTGCTTTTACACCATGACTAACTTAGCTTCTCTATCCGTTTCTTTGCAGAGGATCTTCTCAAAGGCTTTTTGGAAAACTAAAGAAATTTTAAGAGTTGGTTCTCTTTTAGATACTATCTTACTGAGCTGTTCAGAGAATTCTAAGAGACTAGAGTGACATTTACCTTTGCAGAAATTGTGTTAGTAGACTTCTAATTTCCTTCTTACTTATTCCCTGCTGTAATTTATGTTTATTGGCTTCAGCTGGGTCAGATTTCCAAAGTCTGAAGGATTTCTATTTGGCCTCTCAGACCTTGCCATTTAGCCACATTGGTTTACTCCTTATCTTCCTAGTGCCTTTTTGTTAAGAAATACATGTTTAAGACACTGTTATTGTTTTGTTAAGTAGCATCCATGCCACCTCTTGAGGGTTTTACTTCCTTCACTTTTAACTTTAGGGTCTTTTTGACTAAACTTCTCACTGTACTGAAATCCCCCTTTCTAAAGATCAGTGTCACTCATCACTTTTGGTACCTTAGCTGCCCCTTTGATGTTGAACCTAATCATATTGTGATCACTGTTACTCAGTGGCTCAGCTCCTGTCACATCTTGAGTTAGTGCCTGTGTTAGCTAAGATTAAGTCATCTCTCTGCCTGTGCGCTCTAGGACTTGCTGTACCAAGAAGCAATCGCTAAACTCTAAACTCTGTCCTATTATGTTGTTAGACTAGCCTGTGGGTATCTCTACACTTCAAGCTGCAGGCTTCATTTCCAGCTCAAGGAGACATACAGTACCCATACTAGCTCTGATTGAGCTAGCCTACTAATAATAGAGTTTATCTGTGAGTGATGGGAGGAGCTAGCCCCCCTCGAGTTCATGCCTATGGTCTCAGAGAGGTATATACTTGGGGCAGTTAGTCCCTCCCACTGCTCTTGCTATATTTTTAGTGTGCTAGCTCAATTAGAACTAGCATAAGTACATCTCTTCCAGCTGGGAATCACACCCCCACCTTGAAGTGTAGACATACTCTGTATGTGGGTATATGAAGTCTGATTTTATTAGAATTTGGTTACATTTTTGTGCCTCTTTGATCTCTCTTAACACTGTGCAAACAATTTTTTTCTTGATCAAGAAGCTGGTAATAAAGCACCAATAATGTAGTTATATTCAAACAGTTTGGAATTTGTATCCCTATAGGTTCAATTTTGTGATCCCCTCCACCCAGAATTTTCCAAAGAATCCTTTACCTACACCTAAATAGGAAGCAGCTACTTCTACTTCTCCAGCTGTTTAGCCTACTCTGTCTTTCCTATAGAGCTTGTAACTAGGCATTACAGTATCCCCTTGTTTATTGCCATTCCCCCATGTTTCTGTAATGTTTATTATATAAAAGCATCCATTGCAAGGCATACTAGTATCCCTATTTTTGCTTTTAAATTTCTTGCATTTGTATATAAACATTTATTGGACCAAGTACAAAGAATCTCTACCCTCAACTCAGTGGTGTTTCTCTCTTTGTAAGGCAATAACATTGGAACACTGCAACCGATCAATTCATAAATTTCAGGGAATATTCTTGGCTTCAATAGGCAGAACCTTAATGATTCTTGTGCAAATCAGAACACTGGAAAAGCTGGATTCAAAGGAAAATCAGGGCCCCCAGACACCTAGATACTGCAAGCAGAGGAATTTCTCTGCCACCCCCTGCACCTATCTACAGATATCAGTGGCAGCAACTTAACTTCCTGTCTCTAGCCTGACTCTAACCGAAATAAGACAGCCTTACAGGGAGGGTTTGTAGCTGGGAGGCAGGGACCAGGGGAGGGAGGAAAGCAGGATGTGGGGAGGAAATGGAGACCTGAACAGGAAGGCATGGTAGCTGGGTAGGAAGGAGAGGAGATGGAGGGATGGGGAAGTGGTGAGGGGCAAACCAGGAACCCAGGGAGGGCTAGAAGTGAGTGGCACTGATGGTGGCAGCAGGGACCCTGAGACAAGTGGGAAGGGGGAAGTAGACGTGGCAGAAAGGAGTAGAGGAAGGACATGTAATGGAATGGAATGGAATGCAGTGTGTGGTGGAAGTGGTGGTGATGATGGAAGCGAGGTGTGGGGAAGTGGGAATAGGAATGGGGAAGGGAAAGCAGGGAACACAGAGACCCTGTCATGGTGGAGGGAGCGCACAGAGACTCTGCAATGGGAGAGAGAATGGGGATAATGGTGTGGGGGAGGGATACATGAGAAATACAGGGCCCTTGGCAGGATGCAGGGCTGGGGGGAGGTTCAGGGAGTCACTGAAATAGAAGGGCAGGGGAGGTGGCACACAGGCAGCTTGTAAAGGCGGGGAATTGGAGGAATGCAAGGAAACCCTGGAATGGGCAATGTGGTCAGCCTACAGAAGTTACAAATTGTGTATTTTTATTCTCAATGAGGAGAGTGTTTTTATTTAACTCCTTAATCTGACACCCTGCTGACTTTACAGAATTTCCCACTGTGTTCTTATCCTGTCCTTGCAATTTGATTTAGTTACAGAGAAATCTTGTCACAGCCAAACCCGGAGTAATGACCACAGAAGCAGAGTTAGACTTGAAAATTGGTACAGACATGTTAGCTGTCATACAGGTTTAGCAAGTATAATAGACTACAAGCAGAGTAAATACAGAAAAATTATGAGTAATGCATTAGTAAGCAGATACTGGAAAGGCATATATTGATGTGCATTTGAATACTAGGCAAACACGTTTCAGCAGAGAAATTTCTCTTCAGTAATTTTTGTGGCAAAAAAAAAATTGTGAAAACATCAAAATTTTGTTCACAAGACACTTGCTGCCAAAAAGGTATGTGCAAGCACTGAGGTTGAATGAACCCAGATGGGTGCTGATAGTCATAGTCAACTACATCCCAAGCAAAGGAGACCATATGTTAGACAAATGATCCAGGATTCTATTCCTCCAGAGATTTGAAGAACTCTGAAGGAAGAATGTAGATCAGGGAAAGTGTGATGAATGCCCACCAACCAAGGACTATATATTTTTCTAAAATTTGCTTTAGGTTAGAGTTGTGGGGTTTTTCAAGAGAAACACACTAATATGTAGAAGGTAATAGCAATAAAATAAATGAACATCTAAATTCAATGTCTAACAAGTTTCTTTCTTTCTCTACCATGTTTTTCCATTTCTTCTCTCTCACTTAGTTCATGCACCTTTCTTTTTCTCTATTTTCTTCTAAAAATTTTCCTACTCTGTATCTCCTTTATTTTCACTGGAAGATAGCTTTCTCCCTTTCATGCTTACTGGCCAAAGCTGAGTTTTGTCTTCCTGTTTTGCATTTTCTCCCTTTCCCCTTCACTCTTGCTTGACCTCCCTCTTTCTCCTCATTTGCTGTTGTTTCACCCAAGCTCTCTTTTGACTTCCCTTCATATCTTGATTCTTTTTCCCTGGTTCCCCCACTTGGTGTTCTCTCTCCCAAAGCCCATTCCCCCTTCCAGTATTGCTTTCCAATGTTTATTCCTGACATCCAGTGTCAAGCTGAAGTTTCAATCTCTGCATGTTTTATACAACCATATATATGATGTCTTTTGGTTTTTAGAAGACATCTTTTAAAGTAGGTAACCAAGCACATCAAATGAATGATACACCTAAAACCCACCGTTTTATAAATTCATTAGTACATGATTCTGCAATGCAGCACCTATCACTAATGCCAAGACACAGATTGTAGGCTGCTCATTTTAGAACAAAGGCAATAAAACAAATAAGAAATAGTGATATAAACTCTTTTGAGAAATTATACTAGCACTGCAGAGAAAAATACAAATCACTGGTTGATTTTTCTAGTTTTGGACCATTAATGAAGAGCAAAGAATCCACAGTTCAAAACACTGGGAGCTGTAAACTTCATTTCATCATCTTATGATGGTTATGTGCTATGGTTAGTTAGGGGAATCCCCTTTAATATAACTCTGTATACTACCACTTCTCACTTCTTTGGCACAGACTAAGGCCAGATGGATAATGTATACATTGGCATCCATCATATTTTCTAGGGTTATACATCACCTGTACATCCTTGACTCTCACTGTGTATATACATATCTTGGAATGAAAGGGAGTGACCTAATTTCCAAGAAAGCCATAGTATTATATGAAAGGAAAAAAACTATGTGAACATCTCCAGGCCTTAAGAATGTACATTTAAATCCACAAAAATCAGGAAATCAAGGCCTTCATTACATACAAATTGTACTGCTTTAACTATACTGGTACAAACCCACTAATGCGGATGCAATGCTACCAATAAAAGGTGTTTACACTGATATACCTTGTTCCTAGGAAAGAGGAATAAGCCATACTGATATAAGTTGCCTTTATATCAGTAAAATTGCACACTAAGGTTATACCAATCCAACTGATTTGGTAGATAATCAGACTCCCAACTGAAATGACTAAAAAACCTGTGTGTGGACCAGGCCAAAAAGTCAAAATTCTCATAGTTATACTGAGTCATCTGCAGTGTACAGACTTTTGTTTGCCATTTAAACTTAAACATAACTAAATATATATAACAGGCCAGATCAAAGTAATTAGAATTACTTCAATGGGACTGTTCTTACACATATTGACATCCAGCAAAAATACATCCCTTTCTAATTGTGACAGCTGCAATATTTTCATGCCTGGGAGTGGAATCAGAGGGAATACGTACATCAGGCTCCCTGACCATGACAGAAGGAAGGCATCGGAGAGGGAGTCCTTGCTCAAACCCTGTCGAGAACAAAACTGGTTGCATTTCCTGTTCTGTCTGGTAATGAATGGGTCCACTTGGGGAGTTCTCCACCTTTGGACAATCATGCAAGTTACCTTTGGATGGAGCGACCATTCGTGGTGAAAGGAGAAGTCCCTGCTGAGCTGGTCTGCCAGCGTATTCCTGAAGCTGCGAAGGAGAAAAGCTTCCAGGTGCATCTCATGGCTGATGCAGAAGTCCCACAGACGGAGTGCCTCTTGACAGAGAGCCAACGAGCGTGCTCCCCCGGCCTGTTGATGTAGAACATCGAGGCCGTGTTGTTCATCGGGACTCGTAACACCTTGCCCAACAGGTGGGGAAAGAAGACTCCGCACGCCAGCCAGATTGCTCAGAGCTCTTTGATGTTTACGTGTAACTGCACCTCCTCCAGTGACCACATCCCCTGTCTGGAGGTTGCCAAGATGTGCCCCCAAGCCGAGGTCTGAGGCATCCAACACCAACTCAGTGGGGGGAGGAATAGCTCAGTGGTTTGAGCATTGGCCGGATAAACCCAGGGTTGTGAGTTCAATCCTTGAGGGGGCCACTTAGGGATCTGGGGCATAAATCAGTACTTGGTCCTGCTAGTGAAGGCAGGGGGCTGGACTTGATGACCTTTCAAGGTCCCTTCCAGTTCTAGGTGATTAGTATATCTCCAATTATTATTAAATTAGTGAGGAGGGTTGTCGAATGGAACCCCTTCCATAACTGTCCTGCAGTCGATCCACCATCTCAGTGAGGTAAGTATTGCCTGGGAAATGGTCGTGATCTTCTCCGGAGGGTCTCAGGGCTGGGAATAGACCATCACCAGCCACTGTTGCAGGGGCTGTATCCAGAGTCTAGCATGGTGGACCATGTAAATGTATGTGGCCTAGCAGACACAGACAGACCATGGCTGTAGTCAGAGGGAATGCAGAGACCTCCAGGATGAGTAAAAGCAGCAAAGAGTCCTGTGGCACCGTATAAACTAACAGACGTATTGGAGCATGAGTTTTCATAGGTGACTACCCACTTATCGGATGAGGTTCGCCATAGTGTGGAACCTTTCCAGTGGCAGGAACGTGCTGGCGCAGGTAGAGTTGAGAATCACTCCAATGAACTCTATCCTTTGCACTGGCACTAAGGTCAACTTTTTGTCATTCACCAGTAGGCCCAGAGAGCAGCACGTGGCTTGAAGCACGGTGACATCCCTTTGGAATTGAGACCTGGAGCTGCCCTTGACGAGCCAGTCATCAAGGTACGGGTATATCTGGATACCCCAGCACCTGAGGTAAGCCACTACCCCCAAAATGCAGTTGGTAAATGTAACCCTTCTGCCAGGCCGAACTGATAGCAGCAAGGGCTGGGTTCAATACATAGGGGTCCCTTCCCTACAACGTAATGCAAAACTAGCTCAAGCCCCCACCCAGTGACCTGGGAAAATCTTAAACATACCGCTGGGCACCTCAAAGAGGCAATACTTCCCCTCTCGCAAGCACAGAGTCTCAGTGTAGCAGAAAAAGTTTAATTACATGAGATAAAAAACACGCATTAAATTGGGAAAACACCTCAACTAGAGTTCATAGACCAAACCATGAGCAAAGACCCACCCCAGGAAATTGAGCCATGTCCTTTTCCCTGGGCTCTTGAGTCCAGCAACCCCCAAATCATCCACAGTCCCAAAAGTCCCACAATCCAAAAGTCTCTGTCCTGGGTCAGTGCAGCCCCAGAGTTCAATAGTCTATCTGCAGAGGTCCCCCCCGCACAGCCTGGGTAGAAAGGGGCACCTTACGTGGTCCAGGGCCAACTGCCCTGCCTCTCCGTGGGGTTCTGCTTCCACCTTCTCCACAAACTGCTCCGCTCCGCCAGCCACTCTGCTCCACCAGCTGTCCCGTGATCTACTCCGGCTGTCCCCGCAAACTGCTCAGCTCCGCTCGCTCCGTGGGCCGCTCCACCCGTCCCACAGCTGCTCTGCTCTGCCAGCTGCTCTGCTCCACCAGCTGTCCCGTGATCCGCTCCAGCCATCCCCACAAAATGCTCCACTCCACTCTGCCAGCTGCTCTGTTCTACAGTATAGCTTCAGGCTCCCCCACTAGTTAGCACAGTACTCAGTGCTCTCAGCTCAGTAATTCCAGCTCTTTAGTGATTTCAGCTCTTAGTAGGGGAGCCCCAGTGCTAGTGCACCATTAGCCCAAAGTGAGTTCAGCTCAGTAACCTGTATCTAGATTCTTAAGGGAATAAAAAATCAACTCTGATATTCCACAGTGGAGAGAGGAGTGGGTGGAACTGGTGCTTCTGGCTCACACAAGGAGCCTACACCACCAGGCACAGATACCTGTCCCCAGCCTCTCTCAATTCACTGGGTTTTGGAACCCATGTCCCTTGTCTAGCAAGTGTCACTTAATTGATATTGAGACATCTCTGTCATAAAGCAGTCTCATAGTTCCTCATTCACATAATCAGGGTGACAACACTTTATTCCTCCTGCCCCAGTAACAAAGAAATTGGGGATCCCAGATCTGTCAAAATAACCATCCCAGGCTGCCGTGGGCTATGCTAGGTGGGGTGGGTGTGCCAGTGCAAATACCTAAAATTCCTTTCCACACTCCCCATAATTCACCACCAGATGTCAGGGTAGGGCTCATCCTGACTCTGCTTACATAAACACCAATGGTGCTGTCGCCAGGCCGAATGGGAGGACCTTAAACTGGTAGTGGTGGGGCCCCACTGTAAACTGGAGGAAATGTCTGTGTCCTTGAAAGACTTCTATGTGGAAGCATGCATCCTTCAAGTTGAGGGCAGCATATCAGTCTGCCGGATCCAGAGTGGGAATAATAGAATCCAGAGAGATCATGTGGAACTTTAGCTTCTGTAAGTACTTGTTGAGGTCTCACAGGTCCAGGACGGGCGGTAGACCGCCCTTGGCCTTTGGGATTAAAAAGTACTGGGAATAGAACCCCTTGTTCCTGTACTTGAGAGGAACTTCTTCCACCGCACCCAGCTGCAGTAACCCCTTTACCTCCTGCATGACGAGACTCTTGTGAGAAGGGTCCCTGAAGAGGGACGGGGAAAGTGGGTGGGTAGGAGGGGTAGAAAAGAACTGGAGGGTATAACCCCGTTCCACTGTGCTGAGGACCCAGCGGTCTGAAGTTATAGCAGGGAACAAAGGGAAAAGTTGGCTGGAGAACACTGGGAAAGATGGATCTGGGGAACAGTCTGGTAGGTCACCCTTGGGCGCACCCTCAAAATGACTGTTTTGCCCCTGCTTACTATGGGTTGAGCCAGACTGGGCAAAGGGTGGAGGTAGGTGGCTCGGGCAGTGCTTGTAACCTTTGGCTCATTTATGGGGCTGGTCCAGCTCAGGCTGCTCCTCTGGCCTGAGGCTGCTGTGGTTTGAACCACTTACGCACTGGGGCTGGGACTTAGAGACCTAGGGTTTTCGGGGTGGTGCAGGAATCCTTGAGATCATGCAACTTGCTGTCTGTTTCCTCTGCAAATAGGGCCCCGCCATCAAAGGGCAGGTCCTGCAATGACTTCTGGGCCTTGGTGGACAACCCAGAGAGGAACAGCCAAGAGACTCACTGCACAGAGATAGTGGAAGCCATGGTGTGGGCAGCAGCAGCAGTATCTGATGCTGCCTGGAGGGCTACCCTGGCCACAGTTGTGCCCTCATCAAAGATCACTTGGAACACCTTCTTGGAAACCTCAAGGAGTGACCCTTCGAATATGGCCATGGCTTGCCACATATTAAAGTCATATCGGCCAAGGAGGGCTTGATGGTTCGCCATTGTCAGCTGAAGGTTTGAAGATGAATAAAACTTATGCCAAAGAGATCCAGCCTTCTTGAGTCTTTATTTTTGGGAGTAGGTTGTCCTTGCCTCTCCTTGTGATTAACTGCCTCAACCACAAGGGAATTAGGGGCTGGGTGGGAGTATATGTACTCATGCTCTGGTTGGCACAAAGTACTTGCGTTCGGCCCTTTAAGAGATAGGGACCAAGGAACAGAGGGGTCTGCCAGAGGGCATTAGTGATTTTGGAAACCCCTTCATGAAAGGGTAGATCCACCTTGGCAGGAGCTGAGGAGCAGAAGACGTCAAATAGAGAGTCAGAGGGCTCTTCCAATTCCTCTGCTGGAAGCCCTAGGTTAGAAGCGACCTTCTTCAAAAATTCCTGGTGCACTTTGGCATCATCCTGAGAAACTGGGTAAGGGGGGCTCCATGATAGCCTCCTCCTGTGACATCTAAGACAATGCCGGTGCCACGGGAACCTCCACGTCCATTGGTGGTCTAGTAGCTTTCTTCCCTGGGTCCTCCTGGACCTGTGGGGTCCTTCCCCTAAAGTCTCCGGCACCAGAGGGGGACAGGAAACCGAGGCTGCTGGCCTGTCCAAGGCTCCTGACACCGATCAGGCAGCTTGGGAAGGTTGGGTGAACCCATAAGAGTTCCATGGATACCTTGGCGCCGGCCACTGCACTTGGGGACATGGGACAGGTTTCAGTGCCAATAATGTAGTCAGCACCGCCGGTACTGGGGCTTGTCCCACAGTCAGGGAAACTTGCTCCAAGCTGGAGGTACCAGTGGAGTGGTCGGTACCAGGTGACCAGGACTGGGCTGAGCAATGGCTCTTGTCCAACCAGTGATGGTCGCTACATCCCGAAGCCGACCTGTCTGAGCAAGACTGTCTTGGTCGGGCACTCATGGACTAATGACATTCAGCGGATCTGCATTGGATACCCAGCACTCCATGCCTCATGCTACTTGACCAGTTCCAGGATGTTGAATGGGACCACAGCTACTATGGGCCAGTTGCCAGGAGGATCATCCTGACTAGACTGACCTCCTTCTTGGGGACAGGTGATGATGGTGGTCTCTGGTGTCCAATTGTTCCTGGGATCAGTACCATGCCCTTGGAGATGGATGGGGCCAGTTCCGGAGTCCCTGCCAGGTGGAGTGTGCCTCAGAGGTTCTGTGCCAATCTACCAGCGAGGTACGCCTCATCGTGGCACACTCCAAGCCCTCTCCTTTCCCTTATGGGAGGTAGGAGACCTTCCCTGGAACTGTGGAGGGGGATGGGTGCCAGATCGCAAATGGCACCAGTGGAGCACTGCGCGTGGAGGCCACGGTTGTTAGAGAGCTTATTCCTTTACTTTCACCCTTCCCTGGTTCTTCTTGCATGAACAGAGAGCAACAATACTCGAAGTTCGAAGATGCAAACAATTTTGACACTTCACATTGTGGGATCTGAATAGAATTTGTAAATGTGACAATTGTGGTTAGCACTAGTAATTGTTCCATCCGGGACCAGGGAATTTTTATTCTTTTTGAATTAACCTGTAACACACACACAGAATTTACACATTCCCTTTTCCAATCCCCTGTTTATACCTTTTCATTTGCGTGCAGTGAACCCACTCCCGTTTATCATTCTCTGTACCCAATAATAGCAGACTGGGCCCTAGTTGGTCAAGGATGAGATAGGGGCCCTTCCATTTAGGAGCTGGGAATGGACGGTGTTGACCTGGAATTTTGTACATCACAAGGTCTCCCACCATGGGTAAATTACGCTTCCCGGGCAGGTCATACCATGCTTTGACTTTTGCTGCTCCTTGCTTATCTCGGAAGGCCACTGCCTGCTGTACCTGTTTTACGTGGTTGATTAGAGTTAAAATCCATTCTTGTGTTAAGCCGTGTGTAGTGACTTCCCCAGGTACTGGGGTAAGTAGATTTTCCCACCATTCCATGGGCCTTTTCATGAGAGCCTTGGATGGAGAAAATTCTGTGCCCTTTGATTCTCAGGCCCTTATTTTTATTAAGACAAAGGGCAGTAACTGTGACTAGTTTTTCTCTCCCATTTCCACTCCCTTTCTTAGCTTACTTTTAATGGTGCGATTTATGCACTTCACCTGCCCCGCAGCTGGTGGGTGATAAGCAATATGGAACAATTGTGTGATTCCAATGAGGGCTGATAGTTCCCCTAACAGATCTGACCGGAAAGCAGCTTCTTGGTCTGAGTCAATTACCTTTGGTGTCAAGTATCAGAGGGGTAGCCATGTTAGTCTGGATCTGTAAAAGCAGCAGAGAATCCTGTGGCACCTTATAGACTAACAGACGTTTTGGAGCGTGAGCTTTCATGGGTGAATACCCACTTCGTCAAACGCAGCCCTTTGGGACTCCTCAGCGAGTGAATACCTCATTTACCAGTATTGCAGCAGTTACCCAAGCAGTTTGATACTTTGTGGGGAAAGCTTTCACCCACCTGCTGAAACCATCCACTACCACCAACAGGAAGCGGTTTTTCCTGTGATCTGGTGGTAGGGGTCCTGTGTAATTAATTTATATATCCTTTCCCAAGGTCCCCTTGGGGCTTGTCTCATTAATTTTTCCCTTAGCACCTTGTGAGGTGGGTTGTGCCTGGCACAATTCAAACAACGTTCCAAATGTGATTTTAAATCAGCTGCCATTCCTGGCCACCAGCATAACCTTTTTAAAGTTCCCAGTGCCTTCTCAAACACGGGGTGTCTCCCTGCCAAGCTTTCATTCACCCAGCTTAAGAAAGCTGTCTGGCTTCCCTGGGGGCACAGCATTACTGGTCCCTCAGCTGTTAAGACACACCAAATTTCTTCCATTAGTTCCACCTTTGACATATGTCTTTTTCCAAGTTTTATGATGCCTGCCAGTTCTGGGTTAGATTTTTGCAACTCCCGAATTCGCCCTCCACGATATGTATCCACCCCCTATCCACCCACTGCTATAGGCATACTTTCTTCTGGATCCCAGGGCCATGGTGGTGTCTCTGTTGCAGCCCATTTGGCCTCTGCATCAGCCAGATTATTCCCTTTGCTTAGGGGTCCTGTTTTTTTGTGTGCCTTTACCTTTATGACATTGATCCGTGTAAAACGGTGACTGAGCTCCTCCACTCGCTTCCACCAGTTAGCATGCTTGATTGTGGAGTCATCTGTAGCTTTGAAATGATTATCTGCCCACCATCTTAGCATTAATGTGGCCCCACGAAATACATAATCTGAATTTACCACCACCCAACACTCTGGTTCAAATCTGGGATCCACTTTATTTAAAGCTGTTAGCAAGGCTGCCAGTTTTGCCTCCTGAGCTGGCCTTGCTTCCAGTGAGAAACCAATGGTGCTGACTGTTTCATTTCCTCTGATTTCCACAACAGATAAACCTGCAGTTTTCTGTCCCCTCGATACCTACAACTTTCATCTAAAAACCATACCAGTGTCCCCTCCTTTACCTGATTGGGGTTAGCTGCCCAAAACACTTGATGTTGGGTTTTACCTGGGCTGGCTTTACATTGGTGTGGGGTGCCAGCCAGATGTAATCCGACTACCCAGACTATGGGTTCCTTTAACACTTCTGCTTTAAGTGTTTTCTGCCTGTAGAGCCAGCAACCATTTGGCAATACGCTGCCCACTCACCTGTCCCTGTAAGATAGTATGCATGTTTAACAGCCACAGGGGGTCATGATGAGATTGGACTATTAGTTTCTGCATCCCTGTGAGGTATTTGAATTTCCCTACCCCGGGTAGGTGCACAACAGCACCTTTTCACACCACCCATACTTCAGTTCCACAGCACTCAAAAGTCGAGAGGCAAAGGCCACAGGTCGGTCCTTTGCTCCATACTCCTGTGTTAATGCACAACCGATGGTATTGTCAGATACCAAAGGGTACAAATAAAAGAGTTTCTCCGCATCCGGGGAGGCCAGCACTGGAGCACTGGCCAGGTTTTTCTTTAGCACTCTCACTGCCTTAGTACATTCTTCTGACCATTCCCAAGTTGAGGCTCGGGTTAGGTCAAATAGAGGCTGGGCTATTTCTGCATAATTGGCCACAAAATTCCTGCAAAATTTAGTTAGACCCAGAAAACTTTGCAAACTTTTAACATCCATAGGCAGTGGTAGTGACTGGATCAGTTGCACCCATCCCTTATCGATTTCCCTTTCCATTTGGGACACTTCCACTCCTAAGTAGGTCACTTTTGTCTGTCCCATCTGAGCCTTTTTTCCATTGACCTTTAAGCTTGCTTTTGCCAAAGCTTGCAGGACCTGCTCGGTTAGTTTCCTGTCTTCTTCCTCTGTCTTTGACATTAGCAACAGATAGTCTACATATTGTATGCACCTTGCTGAATCCACCCCCTCTAGAGCCTGTCTCATGTATTTGTGAAAAATTGCAGGGGAGTCCCGATATCCCTGGGGTAGGACTGTCCAGCAGAATTGTTTGCCCTCCCATGTGAATGCAGTTTTATACTGACACGAGGTAGTTAGTGGCAGAGACCAAAACCCATTTGCTACGTCCAACACAGTGAAAATTTGGAATTGAGGTCCATTGCAGGCTAGCGTTTTAGGGTAAGCTGCCACTACTGAGGCTGGTGAATTGGCCAGAACATTTAGTGCCCTGTAATCCACAGTGAGGCACCAGGTGCCGTTTGGCTTTCTCATTGGCCACACGGCAGCATTACAAGGGGATGCAACTGCTTGAATTAGTCCCCTCTGTTCCAATTTCCCAATAGTTGCCCCCACCTCTGCCAGTGCCTCCCGAGGAATGGTATATTGTTTCTGTGGGGGAGGATCCCCTTCCTTTAGCAGTACCTCCATGCTGCCCCTACCACAATCCAGGTTATCCGTGACCCTCACAGGGATGTGTTCCCACCCGGCCAGGGGTGATGGGAGGGCATGTGCTGCTTTAATGGTCATAGTGGCTATCCCCATAGGAATGGTATAGTCCTGACCATCCTGTGTCTGCCTCAGTAAACACACCCAATTGGCTAAGTCCAGTACAAGTCCCAGCTTGTGTAAATTTCCTGTCCCTAACAGATTTAGCATATTATTACAACCCCACATAATCTCCCCTTCCCCCCAGACTCCTTTGATCTGTCCCCGCCTCAGGGTTAACTGTGTCTCCCCTCCCGTTGTCCCTACAATTGTTACAGTTCCTTCTGAGGGCCTCCCCTGCCCCCATGTGGGTAAGCTGATGGCTGCTGCAGTGTCTATCAAAAAATTCCTTATGGGACTCCCTTTGATCACTTCCTGGAGCGTGGGGCAACCAGATGCATCCCATCCTAAACTGAGAACACGGACAGGATGCCTCCCAGGGCACCCCTACATCACAGCACCCACTTCTGTCTCTCTCACTGGTTCATAAGGGGGGGCGGGGGTCCTGGCACCAAAGACATTCCTGCCTCCAAGCAAAATTGTGTGTCTGGCATTTTAGGCAGCCCCAATCCCCTGGCCTCCGGGGCCACATTCCCCCTGATCTGGTAAGATCCTGGGTAGCCAGTCTAGCCTGCAGTTTCTGGATCTGTTGCTCTATAGCTGCCCGCTCATTCCTGACTACCCCTCCAAAGCCACGACCTCGCCCTCTACCTCCTTCCCTTTGGGCTGACCCACCTCTTTTTACCTTGTACTGATCCCCTTCAGTAATAACATGGACCAGCTCTCCCCCCGATGCATCTGCCTCCACACATGTGCCTGTTCCAGAAACTGGGGCAGCTGATTGGGAGCAAGTTCATGATGCTGCAACCTTAAATGTCCCATGAACTGAGGATCCCTCAGCTCCAACCATTTTTCCAGCAATTCCACACCCCTACTATGCTTCACACCCCCACCAGGTTCTGGTGCTCCTGTCTGGGGTATCACCCATGGGTCATTAGGGGATCCACCCAGCACCGTGCCCATGTCTGTATGCGATTAAGTGCATCTCGCCCTGTTTCCCTAGGGATTCGCTTTATCTTATTCATTCCCGCAGTAAGAGAATACACCCCAAACAACTGTTTTGCCACCTGTCCAGGGATTAGAAATGGGTGTGCCACTCCTGCCACATCAATTCCTAAGGTGCCCCGTCCCAAAAGACTACGCCATACGATTAGCTGGTTCTTACGAGTTAGACCCTCCATCTTCCTGCCCACCTCCACTAGCCACAGCACAAACTGATCCCAATTCTCCTGGGGTATCTTTCCAAAATGGCCCAGTACTGCCTCTCGGTCCTTCAGGGACAAAGGGCGGATTTCTGCCTGTTCTACTACTTGTGGGGCATGATTTCCCCACTCTGCAACTGGGGCCACTATTCCTGCCTTCTGTAGTTCCTTCCAGGTAGCCTCTCTCGCCGGGGCTGTAACAGTGGATCGCTGGCTTACAACATCCACTGGCAGTGGTGGGTACAGTTTTTTCAGGATAGGGTGATGGAGGTGTCTTCTTTAGCTCCATTAGTGGGGCGGATGGTCTGGAGTCCCCAAGTCCTTTGCCCCCATGTTTACATTGATACAATTCCTCCTCTAAGTCTCCGACTCTCCCCAGCAGTTCTTCCCTCTCTCTCCAGATTGCCTCACAAGACTCCACTGTCCGTGCAGCATCCCGTGCCTTCAAATCTGCCACCTCTACTGCTAACACAGATTTTTCTGTTAAAATCCATTGCTGATCCACAATCCCCTCCATATCCTTAATGTGTTGGATGGGATCGGCTTCCCTTTTTACCCAGTATGCCATCCCAGCACACAAACCTTGTAATACCATTCCCCTTTTCCTACATTCCTTTCTCTTGGGGTCTCCCAAAACTTCCCCTATCTCCTTCTCAATCTCATCCCAGGTGGATCCCTACACCTGGTATGGGCCCTGGTTCTTCCTTATCCATTTGTTCAAAAAAATCTGTTACCCCAGCTTGCCAGAATCCGCAACTACCATCACGAGAGTTCGCCATACCCACTCCAAGCAGCTGTGAGGACTGTTGGAGAGAGGGACTCACAAGCTGCCACTCACCTATCCAATGAGATGCATCAGAGTCACGGCACCAAGATGTTAGAGAGCTTATTCCTTTACTTTCACCCTTCCCTGGTTCTTCTTGCATGAACAGAGAGCAACAATATCCAAAGTCCGAAGGTGCAAACAATTTGATGTTTATTGGGGTGAACTTTTAGCAAGCTTAAATTTAAGGTTTTTTTTCTTATTTTTTGAATTTCAACATACTTTTTGTTTGCCCCTAATTTATATAGTAATATTTTTAGTTATACCTTAACCAATTATTCTACTAAAATTTACCTAACTAATTCTAACATATTGTAACACGATTAGCTAACCAATTATATCCCACCACCTTTATTAGTTTATATCTAGCAAAATTAATTATACAGCAGAGAGAAACAATTACAGAACCAGACAGAGACCATGCAAATAAACATACAAAACAATACGGAAGTAAGGATTTTACAACTACATTTATACAGACATAAGGGTTTTTCAGCTGTATCTATTGATAAGTGAGTTTTTACCAGACAGGATGCGATTAAACTAAGTTTTCTTTTACATCTCTAGGCTTTTCCCTTTCTCTGGAGGTGATAGATCGAATCATCTTTCTAACAGTCCCAGATTGCCTTATTTTAATATGACTAGTTTGGAATGTGAGGACCTGACCATACATTTTCCAGTTTATGGCTGCTAAAGAACCAGGCCTCAGACTGTCACAGTAAGAGAAGGCCACTATACAGACAGTGATTTTTGATTCTTTCTTTTATACCTCTATAACTAGCTAAGTGATAAGAATACACCTAAAATCTTAAAGTATAGACCTTTGTAAACAGGCCTGAATATCTATATCCTAACAACGGCGCTCAGTGTGGAGTCAGACCACTGCTCCAGTGCTGGAGTGAGTGCCAATTTTCAGACGGATATCGTGTTTTCAGATGGATATCGTGCTCCTTCTTAGTCCTAAGGTTTAAAGGACTTGCAAATACAGCACTGGTCACTTATGTGCCCTTCGCCTAAGCACCTTAGGCAGATGGTATGTGGGACTAACAAAAAGTTGAGAACTACTACTAAGGGTAACTAAGAAACTACTAACTATATACAACTATATTACAGGTTTTCAAAGTTCACAGAACAGAAAACGAAACAACGCTAGCCGAAGCAGCAGATGTTCCAGCACCGTCACTGGCGGCAAGAAGGAACTCAAAGTTGGGTGTGCCAGCAGAGCCCCTTATACTGCGCCATGCAAGCCCCACTCCAGGGGGTGCCAGAGCTGGTCCTTTATGGATACTGCTGAGGGAAAAACTTCCAGCACCAGTGCATGTGGCAAGCACACACACCTAATATGGACTGGACATGAACAAGGCCTCGAAGAAGAAGGGGTGGAACGGGGGAGGGGCTCCAGGCTTGGAACTCCAGTCCGTGCAGAAAGTTTCACTGTGGCCCCAGCCAGGGCCAAGCTTTCAGCCTCTGGCCTGAGGCCATGCCAGGGCTGAGAGCAACAAGTGGAGGCAGGGCCTCAGCCGCAAGAGGTGGGGCACAGGGCTAGTCTCCTCAAAGGGAAGCTTCACTTGCCACCCATGTCAGGCAGAGTTATTTGCTGCAGTGCTTAGGAGACATATCTGATTCGCAGACTTGTGCCCAGTCCAGTAGACCCTAGTTGCTATCAGTGCTCTTGCAGCATTTTGCACCATTACTGCAGAATTCTGCCATGGGAAATGCCAGGTATTAATTATTATTATTTGAGTGTCACTGTTTCCACTCGCACTTCCTATCCTGCTCCTTTGCTGACGAACAATCATGTCTTGCTCTTTTGACATTTGGACACTATTCATTTGCTTTGGGACATGGCTTTATCATTTCGCCAGAAAAACGAAACAGTTCAAAGCCATTTCTTTTTGTTTTCCTCCTGCCCCCCTGCGATCCCATCCTCCTCTTGATTTGCTGGTAAAACACCAGTGGCTTAGATGGGGGCGTGGAGCTTTAAAATATGTACTTCAGAACATACAATGAGGAAAATAAGAGAAGCCGTGAAAAAGGAAGATACCTGCTTTATCTGAGACATGTTTTAAAAGGGCTGTGTTTGTGATGCAAGCTGGATTAGCCATAGCCTGCTGTAGAGAATCACATTTCACTTCAGTTCCTCAGGATGAAAAGGTGATGCTGGCTAATTTGAACCTAATAATTAAGACCCCATTTCAAAAACTCAGTCAGTTAAGCTCTATTCTCTTTCCCAGTCTGTAGGCCTTGGTTTGTTGTTGTTAATCAGGACACAGAGAAATTACTTTCACCCCAAAGCTTGCAGTTTCTTTGCTGGAAGCAAAACAGTGATCTGATTTTGCCTGATGGAAGAGGTTTTTATGTCTGCTGGACATCAGTGCGGGAATGCCTTCCAGAAGAGAGGAGTTTAGCACAGCTCCCTAGGGTGGGACAGGCAGATTACTAACAGAATAAGAGGGGCCCAGCTGGGGGTCCAGCTACAGTGATGGATCTCATTCACTCCAGGGACATGTTTAGCAGGCAAGGATTCTCTCTTGGGGAGCCACATAAGGGTATAGGTTGTTTGGTTTTTTTTGCAGGGAAGGGGGAAGGGTTAAGTTCCAAAGAGACATATTTGAAATCTTTATAAAATAGATACTACATCACTGGTCCCAAACGCTGTAGTGACTCACTCCATTGTAAACGCTAGCCTTAGAGATCATTATTGCAGAGCACTGCAATATTGCTCTCTGTAAGGGTTGCTTACTCGTGATCTCTGTTTACGGGGGAAGCTTACCTTTTTTTCTCCATGTACACATTCTGGAGAGATGAACTACTCTAGTTTGCGCTCTTATAATGCCTTTCACTTCACCAGTGAATTATACCTCCTACCATCCCTCTGTAAGTATCACTATCCCTCCTTTGTATAAGGGAAAATGGGCAAAAAACATAAGATTTGCCCAAGATCACAAAGGAGGCAAGTGTCAGAGTTGCAGGGCTGTAAACAGGTTGGGACGAGAGGGGGCAAAGCCATGGGGGGTGGAAAAATGGGGCAAAAAATTACCAGAAAAATGATAGGGGGCACAAATATGTTTGTTCATCCCAGGCAGTAGAATTCCTTATTATGGTTCTGGCTGCATCCACATAGGAGAGTGCTTAAGCGACACATCCCCCTTAATGGCTGATTAGGTGTGATTGCTCCTACAATCCTTATGGACTCCTTTATGAAAGGAGATTATATATATATTATATATACATAAAACCTTTTATATGAGAGAATTTCACATCAAGCACTTGTAACAATAATACATTATACACATTTTATTACCACCTGTGCCATCACAGCTTTATTGATAATACTAGAAGTTAACACTGACCCACATATTCTCCAAACATATTGCCTAAAAAACCATTTACCATTTTTGGAAAATGTATTAATGGATACTAAAGCCATAGAAACTACTTACCTTTACACCCTGTGTCCCAGGCATGCCTGGGTACCCTGGTTCACCTGGAGTACCTGGTCCTCCTTGTTCTCCCTGAGTAATACAATAGCTCCATAAGTATCATTGATGTGCTGTGTGTAAAAACACAGATTGCATGTTTTTTCAAGATCTCTTCAGGTTTGGCTATGATACTCAGATTTCTATATTATGATGGTGATTGAGCTGAAACCTCTGTTGTTTTTTGTATGCTGAATACAGCCATACTGACTAAAAGCCACAGCAATGCTCTCATTCTTGATTTCTCAACTCATTTGTCCAACATGCAAAAGACTTACCTTGACTTTTACCTAGGTGGGATTTTTTTCTTTGTAATATTACACAAATGATACGGTTTCTAGTAATGGCAATGTCAAGCAATTTAGTTTTCAACAACTTCATTTTAACAATTAGAGTAAATGCATCTTATCACATTCGACTATATTCATTATGTACCATTCCAGAATATTGGGCCTGATTTTATCTTACCATATATCCTCGTTCATAAGTCAAATATTTTAAGTTAAAAAGTGACACATCAAAGAGCGGGGGTTGGCTTATAAACAGGTCTACACCAAAATTTGATCATTTTAAACTCTATGGAATCATTGAATTGAATATCTAATACAGGATCGGCAACCTTTTGCATGCAGCCCACCAGGATAAGCACCCTGGTGGGCTGGGCTGGTTCGTTTAGCTGCCGCGTCCACAGGTTCACCCAATCGCGGCTCCCACTGGCTGTGGTTCGCTGCTCCAGGCCAAAGGGGGAAGCAGGAAGTGGCGGCCTAAACCTAAATCTGTGTAAAAGAGTTTACCCAAAATGTACCTCAGAAACTATTGCACTTTTGACACTCCCCGTTTTACTGTGAATCTTCAATAACCTGCACAAGTTCCATTTGATTTCTTCCTAGACAGGGCATTGTGGGCTCAACATTCAGCTGAAGATAAGAGTCTAAGACGCTAATTTTTTGACAAGCCAGTTTCTCCCGTCTGATCCTTCCCTTCCCTTCGCTCTTCTTGACAAGGCACTGTACTGACCCTCCCAAAGGACTGTATTACACGAAGACCACAAAGTCATCCTTAGACCAAGAGATAAACTAGGCTACTCTGGAGTGCTGCTTTCCAATCAGATCAGGTATTTTGGATCTTCCCTCTGACATTATAATTTGGTACCATTAGGTCATGATTAGTATCCGCATTGTTATTTGCTAACTTTTTGGATTCTTTATCTAAAAATATAAGAAAGAACCAGCAAGTGCTGATAAATGTATTATCTACATTTTTGGTACACACAAGTACCAAGAAACAATTTACATCAGGGGTTCTCAAACTGGGGGTTGGGACCCCTCGGGGGGTCGCAAGGTTATTACATGGAAGATCATAAGCAGTCAGCCTCCACCCCAAACCCTGCTTTGCATCCCGCATTTATAATGGTGTAAAATATATAAAAAAGTGTTTTTAATTTATATGGGGGGGTCGCACTTAGAGGCTTGCTGTTTGAAAGGGATCACCAGCACAAAAGTTTGAGAACCACTCATTTACACTATATGTGTGCCTGTATGTAAAGTTCCATAGTACAGATCAGAACAAACTATCTGTGCAGATGCAACGTAAACAATGGCCCAGACACTAAGATGCTGTAAAATGGCATAGATTCGCTGATTTCACCCCAGGATCTGGTCATGTATTTGTAAGAATCACCCATTAAATCCAATCTGGAGTAAATTTGTTAATTATTGTTTCCATTTTGAAACAAAACTACCTTGTAACCAACAAGTAAATCATGGAACATTGTAATCATAATATCCTTGACTGGAATATTTCTAGATGAAGGTAAACCATATTTACCTTGACTCCTGACGATCCTGGTTTCCCTTGTATTCCAGGTTCACCTTTATAGCCCTATTAATAAAACAACATAATTGTGTGGTTGAGAATATCAAATATAAAGAGATCCTGTTTGAAAACCTTCTGTCACAAAAGGGCACTTAACATGTGTGTGACAGTAACAATCCAGCCCTCCGAAACTTGGGGCATTCTAAATGATCAGTACTCCTATTTTAACAATGCACTTGTAACCTCTCACCTGCCGGCCCACATTAAAACCCCCCATTCATCGTAATGTCCTTGAGGTTTAAACCCTCCCACAGTGACAAGTGCACTGAAAACCCTGCCTCTATCCCCAAGTGGCAATGACTGACCTTCCCTTCCCCAGCAGCAAACCTTCCCTCACCAAATATACTATGATATTTTCATATATCGGCTTGATGTTCCCACACATCTTACTTAGCAAAGGGCCTTGCAAATCCTATGATTTCTCTGAGTAAAAAATATTTTGGTCCTATAGAACAACTCACATTTTCAGTTTATCAGATCTTCATTAAAATTAAAGAGGAGTTAGTGCTTAACCTGATCTTGGCTGTGTATAAATATCAATATAAGTTTTTGGAAGCACTGCAGGATCCAGCTCCATATATAGAGCATAAGAGACTAATGCAACTGTTTTCTCAGAACAGCCTCATCTATCGCATTTTAAAATCAAATGTATTTATTTTTGGATGTGCTCATTCTTGGCCTAACTCTGCTCCCACTGAAGTCAATGGGAGCAGAGTCAAGCCAACGTTGAGCACTTTTGAAAATCCACCTGCAAAATAAGACTTAAAATAATATTTATATGCTTCTAAGCATGATTTATACAACTGAAAGCATGTATATATGGATAGAGCAACAAAGACTAGAAGAATTAAAACTCAACTTCTAAAAGTTTTGAGGACCATATCATGTAGTGCTTACTCAGCCAAAACTCCACTCATGTTAAATCTGAAGGTTATCCGAACAGTCAGATCTGGATTTATATAACAACCATTTTAGTTACATAAGTACATGGGTCTAAATCATTCCTGCTATAACGCTAATGCAATCAATAAAGTTACATCTGAAATAAATTGGGCTCAATGTTAGAGGGAAAGAGCAGCACATCACTTTAACATAATTAAAACATAAATAATTTGAAAACAGGCTGAAAGTTCTGGTTTATACTAAGTATTACTTGGCCCCTAGTATTGAGGAACATTTTTCAAGATTCCAAGGCTCAAAAAAAGTACCCCAAACTATTTCTGAAGAAGTACCAATGCCTCATAACACAACAGGCAATCGTTGCTACATCTTACCAAGACTATCTTGTACTTAGAAATTGGACTATCACAGACATGGGAAATTATAGTTATATTTTCAGTGTGTTTATATTAAAATAAATAAGCATATGACACAGAGTACTATAACTTTGTTATAATGATCCATAAGGCAATGAATACTCTTGATGTCATTTGTCCCATTCAAAGTAAAACAGAGTAAATGACCTTACCTTAGGCCCAGATGATCCAGGTTGGCCAGATGATCCTGCAGGTCCCATCACTCCCTATTTATTTAAAAAGAAAAAATGACATTTCTAAAATTAGCTAAGGGAGAGATAGCTGGCCCAGTTTTATTGCTTATTACATTTATCACAGAATCGTAAATAAATACGGCTGGAAGAGACCTCAAGAAGTTATCTAATCCATATCTCTATGCTAAAATAGAACCAAATATACCTAGACTATCCCGGACAAATGTTAGTCTAACCTGTTCATAAAAATCTCTAATGATGGGGATTTCACAACCTCTCTTGGTAATGATTCCAGTACTTAACTATCCTTATCGATTTCTCCTTATCCTTTTTAGTTAGGTAACAGGAAAATCTAATATCTCTCTTGCTGAAGATCAAACCCATTACTTCTTGTCCTACCTTCAATGGACATGGAAAATAACAGATCACTGTCTTAACATATCTGAAGACTTATCAGCCCCACCCCCCGCCCTCACTCTTATTTGCTGAAGACTAAACATACCCATCCTCATAGGTCAGGTTTTATCATTTTTGTTGTTCTCTGGACTCTCTCCAATTTGTCCCCATCTTAAAGTGTAGCAACCAAAACTGCACACAATACTCTAGGTAATAATATTAAAATAAAAATAATTCATTATAAATTAAAATAATAAATTATTTTTAGGTGAGGCCTCATTAGTCCTGAGTAGAGTGTAGCAATTACCTCCCTTAAATAACACTCTTGTTAACAGACTTAGAAATATGTTAGCTTTTTCAGCAACTGCATCACACTGTTGGCTCATATGCAATTTGAGATCTACTATAACCTACAGATCCTCTTCTGCAGAGCTACTGTTTAGCCAGTTATTTCCTTTTTTATAGCTCTGCATTTGATTTTTCCTTCTTAAGTGTAGTCCTTTTTGGATTTCATCTTGTTGGTTTCAGACCAGTTCTCTAGTTTGTCAAGGTCCTTTTGAATCCTAATTTTCCAAAGTGCTTGCAACTTCTCACAGCTTGGCGTATTCTGCAAATTTTATAAGAATGATCTTCACTCCCTTGTCCAAGTCATTAATGGAAATATTTAACAGTATCAGACCCCACTAGCTACATCCTGATCCAAACATAATACACCCAGGGCCTTCTAGGATGTGGAATAACATATTCAGGGGAAAGGTGTGTCTGCCATGGAAGTCTCAATAAAAAAGAATTGTGATGATAAATTCTAAATTTGCTCATAGGAGGACACTTCATGAAATCAGCAGCCTACATCCTGTGGTCTGCTTTTTAGCACTATCTGAACATCCTGTATAAGGCTTAATTGTCCAGTGAGTGGAGTAATCATAGAATCATAGGACTGGAAGGGATCTCGAGAGGTCATCTAGTCCACAACTCCAGATGATGTGGTAGAAGATTTTCCTCAGCCTCCAATACAAGTTTTTAAAAACCCAAACAGAACTGGGATTGGAGGGTGTTTCTCCCACTTCCTGATCATCAGAAAACAGGATGCGGCCTTCCCCAGTTGCTACCGTAAATGTGTCCACTCTCCTTTCCTAGTAACTGGGGGATTTGGGGAAGGAAAAGTTAATCACTGGGCCATATAACCACTGGCAGACTTCAGCATTGGTGCATCCACTAACAACTCCAATCATTTTAAAATACAGCACGTTCAACATACAAGTTCAAGTAGAGCCTGTAAAAGAATGTCCCCCTCTTTTGCCAGATACCAGTGACAGAGAATCATGAATAACAAAATCCACAATTGCATTTGTTCCACTGAAACCTAAAAATTGATAGTTGCTAAGCTCCTGCCTGGGCTTCTCTTTTTTCTATATAAAGTTATTCCCAGCTGTATTTTGGAAAAGATAAATCTTATTTTTAAATCATGTTTTCCAAGAGGGAATTCTCATTTACAGTACTTTTCACATCAAGTGTTAATATATGGTTTTTTCACAACTTCTCACTTTCATTTTGACTCCAGAACTGCAGGTATCAATAAAAATTATAGATTAGACAGAAAGACAGACAGACACACACACACACTTGGAAATAAGAGTAAATAAAGGAAAGTCTCTTTAATGAGATACTTTTTGTCATCTAAGCATATCAATCCATGGAAATGGTCAAATATCTGGAAAATATATTTTCATATTCATGAAATCTTATTCCTATTCTTCTCCAGTCTTTCCAATGCCTCTTTTTGTTACTCTTATTTCCAGGAACATTCAGATAAACATTTTCTGTTTATAAGAACATTGTGGGTAGTCTATAATTCAAACGACTATCTACTTCATATGTGTACAAGCAATCACTTCCATACAGAAGTGAATATTAGAACCTAATTTTATTCAGAGGACATTGGGCAATGAAACTACCTCTATTCTTTTTCTAAAATTCCATGGGGTTTTAAACTTTCATTTAGTGATTTACTAGAGATGAACAGCGAGGATTTTAGACTAAAGGACAGCAACCGTCATATGGCACCCCTTCCGTTAGTGCTTCGCTGCATTATGTATAAGGCCAAGATCATATGTAGCATTCCAGTCTGCATCCCTGCAATTTACATACGATAGTGCTACCTTTGAGTCAAACATTATAATGCATCTTCAGTAAAATGTAAAAGCTGTCACTGTTAGCAATTAAAGGCAAATTAGACTTGTGGCAAGATTTAGAAACCTATTCAGAATGGACCTACATGTCATATTTAAACTAATTTCTGCATAATTTATAGCAACAATACTTTGTGCTTACAGTGGTCACCATGAGGAAGTCAATATTTATCAACAGGTCCCACAGATTTTTAACTGAAATACCACATTTTCCCCATACTTAGACTAGGAGTTATGGTGTGGTCACTGCACAGTAGTGACTAATCATTACTGACCTGATAGTGTTCTCTAATGTATGTAGCACTTTCAATTTGAGGAGCTTAAAGTGCTTTACCAACATTAATAAATTAATCCTCTGAGCAATCCTGTGATATATAATACCTGCCTATATCACAGGGCTATTCAGAGGGTTCATTTGTTAACGTTGCTAAAGCACTTTGAGCTCCTCAGATTGAAAGTGGTTCATTTTCTTTCTCATCCACTTCTCGGTCTGGAAATTGTGTATGCAATGTAATGTTTTGGTAGGATTCTTTAATATATATATTAATATCTATACACTGCTTTAGAGATGGCAAGGTTGAAGTGAGGTTATTCAAGGTTACAGAGAAAGTCTGCAGCAGAGAGAGAGGAATAAATCCCAGGTGTCCTGACTTCCAGTCTTGTGATTTAAATCAAGAAACCAAGTTTTATCTATGTCATGCACAAAATTACAAGAACATGATCTTACATAGAACTGATATTCTGAAAATAAAACAATTTTCTGATGCAATGTGGGGAAAGTTTAACTGAACAAATCCAAAAATTATGGCATATAAAATTAAAAGAGGAGACTGTGTGCTAAAATTTTAATGTTACTCCCCTATTTTTCCAGGGCTGACTATATTTATATGGCAGAAAAATTAATAAATTGTTGATGTTGGCAGTGTAATTGGGATAATTGTTACTTAAGAAGAACTTGTTACTGAATAGTTTCCCCAGTGTATTAAGTATAAACAATCAACTAGCTTTCCATCTGTTTTTCCCCCCCATCTGGAATAAATATATTTAGTGTGACTAATACAAGGAAAAATCCACTCTACTTTTTTATTGAATTTCCCTATGTTACACAAAACATTCAAATCTTCCATGCATCAATGACTTATTTTTAATCACGTGATAGGAGATATGATAAATCAAATTGATTGAAGATCTCAGGAAATTATATTCCACCAGATAACCAGGACCAGATGGCTTTCATCTATGTGTTCCAAAGAAAATATGAACAAAGTATGGTAGGTGAGTTACTGAAAAAATAAACTCTTCAATTCTGCAGACCTAGAAGCTGTGACAATGTGACTACAAAGGAACCCACCCAGAAACTCCAAAACAGAAGAAAGTGATGCAAACTCAGAAACCAAGAACACAAACCATGTAGACTGGTTTTATACACAAACATAAGGAAATCCAGTCTAGCACATGCTCCTTCACATCCCCCCTGCATCCTGTAGTCAGACAACCCACTCACACCTATACCAATGGTAAATAACCTGCAGTGTGAGACAACATGTGGGTGGGAAAGTTTCACACAAGGCAGGCACAAGAGTCAGGACCCCTGATCTGGTGTGGCCTTGCTGCCTGGTCACCCCTCAAACCAGGGCATGGCTAGTGTGGGGTGAATTTTTTTGGATGAATAGTTTATTCCATGAAAAATGTTGTTTTAGTTAACCCAAAACTATTAATAATAGTTAATAATTAATTAATAAATTTGACGCAATTCATTTTGGCCAGTTTCAGAAAAGTACATGTGTCCTTATACTCTTTAGCCTAGAGGTTGTTACGGATGCAGCAAACCCACTGGAGGGATTTGAATCTGCAACTCCGGCTAGCTCTCTAGTGAGTGCCTTAATTACCAGGCTATAGAGTTATTCTCTTGCTCAGGTTCTTTCTTTGACTCAGTGAATCGTTAAGTAATGATTAAGAACAATCTATACCAGAATCATCTATAATCTGGTGGTGAGAGTGGTCTAGGGTGACCAGATGTCCTGATTTTATAGGGACAGTTCCAATATTTGGGGCTTTGTCTTATATAGGCTCCTATTACCCCCCATCCCCTGTCCCGATTTGTCACACTTGCTGTCTGGTCACCTTAGAGAGGTCAGATTTGAGGGGAAGATCTGAGTTTAAGTCCCTGGCCCAGAAAGAGGATTCCAACATGGGTCTCCCAAATTGCAGGCAGATGCCCTAATCACTGCTAAGGTTAAACAGGTTAGACTTTCATACAAAGTTGATTTTTCTGATTTGCTGACAAGTTCCAAACATTTCTGGAGCCAATTCAAATATTTTTTCTGATTGCTCAGTTTTCCGGGTGAATTAAAAAAAGCTATCACCCGCCCAGCTGCTAACCTCATTGCCATGGCTCCACACCCTTTCCTTTAAAGCCAAACATGCTTGCAAGCAAGTTGATTTCCACAAGGGCCACTCAGGGCTGTGCTACCCTGCTAGCCATCAACTCAAGCTAAACATGGCTAAAACAGGACTCCTAATTCCCCACCTTTGTCCCCTGCCGAAAAGCCATTCTACTATCTCTTTTCTCAGCCACTGTGAACACCACCACCAT
Organism: Chelonoidis abingdonii; assembly: GCF_003597395.2. Taxonomy (NCBI): domain Eukaryota; kingdom Metazoa; phylum Chordata; order Testudines; family Testudinidae; genus Chelonoidis; species Chelonoidis abingdonii. The sequence goes on from NC_133771.1 coordinate 49,011,776, forward strand.
CCTGCCTGTCATTCAGGCCCATACCTTGGGTATCACCTTTGACTCAGACCTCTCTCTAGGTCCTCACATCCAGGCTATATGAAAATTTGGTTGATTCTTTCTGCATACCATCTCTAAGATGTGGCCTTTCCTATCCATCCCCACAGCTAAATATCTCGTCCATGCTCTCATCATCTTGTGTCTCAGTTACTGCCTCATACTTCTCTATGGCTTTAACGAATGCAATCTTGATCTGTTTGTATCCATTGAGAATGCTGCTGCAAAAATTATTTTCCTAGCCCATCGCTTTGAAAATATATCCCCAATCTGTTTGCATCCCTCTGCTGGCTTCCCCTTCTCCACTGCATCAAACATAAACTACTTGTCTTCATTTTTAAGGCCCTTCATGATCTATACCACTCTACATATCATCTCTTCTTTGCTACTGAGATATTGATTTTCCTCTGATTAGCCCATGATACCAGCCTGCACTGCCACTTGTTAAATCTTCTTCTCCTGTACTCCCCTTCACCAATGCTTAGGAGCAGCTCTCAAACATCCACAAAGCTACCTCAGTATCCTCCTTCAAAACCCTCCTCAAAATTCTCATTTGCTGTGATACCTACAAAAAAGTTTGACAAATGTTGAATTGCTCATGTGCAGAGACCACAGCCTATCACACAGACCAATATGGCCTCATTGTTTCCTTGTAGTCCTCTGTCTATCTATCTGTGTCTATGTGTTGTCTCGCCTTATGCTTAGATTGAAAGCTCTTTTGTTCTGCGTTTGTATAGAGGCTAGTGCCCATGTAGTCCTGGTCCATGACTGTGGCTCCCAGGCAATATGGTAATACCAATAATTAGACCTGTGCTGTTTAAACTACTCAATACCATTCATATTCATTGATGAGTTCTATGGTCTAGATGTCATAGTAGGCAGCTTATTAATGAGCAATGGCAGACGAAAAGCAATACAATATTATGTTGAAATAACAAGTAAATGAGCAATCACGCAAATACATACCTCTATTAAAATTGTTGATAAAGCCTTCCCCCCTTGAACAATTGTTCAATTTTGGTCACCTCATCTCAGAAAAAAAGAGATGGTAGAAATGTTCTATTTCTACTAATGGTCAATGAAAGAATATTAGAGAAACTGGTGGGAAGGAGAGCATGCAGGTACTACCTTGGAGTAGATTATGCTCGTACTAAGAACTTGGTAGAAAGGTAAAGTGAAAGTGTTTTGAATGCCTGAGACTACTCTGTTCCTACTCAGATAACATTTCTTTCAATTGGGATCTAAACACCTGACAAGAAATAACTGGAAATACTTTGGGAGATACTCTTCTTCCCCCTACAATGCAAAAGGGCTGTAAAAGTTCCTTATGTGGCCATAGGTGAATTCCTCCAGTGCAGGTATTGTACACACAGGGCCCCTTACAAGCTCTAGTGAAAGGATTGTGCCAGTGGTGGGACTGCATGTACTGAATAAGTAGGGCACAAAGCTGGCTTAAATATCCTTTATCCTTCCTACCTCATGGCCTGTGAATTTCTGTGCTGTACTTCTGAGAGGCAGAGAACAGAATCTCAATGATTCATTTTAACCGATAACATATTTTAATCAAGAAATCCCAAGCATGAAAATAGACAGTTTGTTTGAGGGGTTACTACATGTGGGACCAAAACCTGAAGTGTGTGCTGATTCTACAAATACAAATCTGTAACAATTAAAAAGTTCAGTATTGGCTAGGATGGAACCATGGAGGCTGCTTTCACATGAAATTCCTGACTTCTATCGTTCTGATCTAACTTAATCACTGCCTAATACAAGTAATAAAGTAAACTCCTGCATAAAAAGCCAATATATTTCAGAATAAAAATAGGCCTAGAAACCCAAGTTATTTTTATTATAAAATTGAAATGTTTCCATTTTCAGTTAAAAAGCATTTAAAAGCAGTATTATATGACGCTCACATATATAAGAAGAATGCATCCACAGATCTGGGAATTTATATTTAGTAAGACCATCTGATCTCAATTGCCAGAGTCTTACAGAAAATAAGTTAAATGAACAAAAGCCATAAAACAAATCAAAGCTTTAATTCAAAGAGAAAGAATTCTCCAAAGTACCCAGGCTTGTTTCCACTAAAAAAGAAAGAAGCAGTAAACTGAGATTTCCATCAGTGAAAGCTACCATCTGTTAAAAATTATTCCCATATACTCTGGAAAAAGGAATCATTTGTAGAAGTCACTAATAGGATTACTACGTGATTTTAAAGATCTCAGATAAATGGGTTGCATAGCATTAAATGTAAAGAAATACAAAAGATGTAGATCTTTCTTGAATAAGAGTCTTGCCTATATGCATTTTATACGGGTATAACAGAGGCTAAAAGGTTGAGCCAGTGGTTAGGCAACTAGCCTGGACATGGGAGATGGAGGTTCAAGTTTGCCCTGTGCCACAGAGTTTCTACGTGACCTGGTGCAAGGCTGTTAGTCTCTGTCCCTGTTCCTTATTTATTGATTAGGATAATAATATTTTCTTACCTCTCAAGGGTATTGTGAGGATAAATACATTGGGCAATTTTTTCAGATGCACCTGCATTACTTAAGAGCCTACATCCCATATTTAGGCATCAGTGGTATTCACAAAACTCCTGCTCAGTTGCTGCCTAACCTCGTAGTCAACTAAAGTCATTAGGTGAAATAAATAATACCTAGCTCTTACATAACACTTTTCATCCATAGTTCATTTTGCAAAGGATTTCAATACCATTACCCCATTTCACAGATGGAAACTGAGGCACAGAGGAGGGAAATGACTTGACTAAGGTCACCCAGCAGGCCAATGGTAGAGTCAAAAATAGAATGCAGGTCTCCTGAAACCTAGCCCAAAGAGGCCACACTGCCTGTTTTATAAAATAAAGCTAGGTGCCTGCCCCAGGGATCTTATAATGTACTTATAGGGGAAGAGGTAGAGGCTACTAGGTTGCCTAACATTTTCCATTATAAAAATTCCTCACACTGTTATTTTCAATGAGCTCTAGCACTTTTTTATCTGCAGCAAGAACCTGACATTGGCAGAGAGAGTCTCCTGGGATCAGAGAGATGCAAAATTGGCTGAGTTATGAGCTCCAGAAAATTGTCATTTCCCATCAGTGTCTTGCTCACTACAGTATGGTCTTGGCATTCTGCCTAAAAAACTCTGAACATTCTATTAGCACTGCACATGCATCGCCCTATTTAAGTGTGCCACATACAAAGAACCTCCAGTCAGGATAGACAAAATGGATGAACCTCCTTCTGTTGTCACCCACCAAAATACCCTGAGAGATAACATAAACTGGGAACAGAACTCAGATTTCTTAGGTGGCAGATGTAGCGCTAGCTCCTTAATCTCCATGGTCTCTCAGCAAAACACTGACAAACCTAAGTACTCAGTTATAGACTCACAGACTGTAAGGTCAGAAGAGACCATGCTGATCATCTTGTCTGACCTCCTACACATTGCAACCCATTGAACCTCACCCACCCACTCCTGTGATAGACCTATAACTTCTGGTAAAGGTCTGTGCTGCAGTGCTGAATGTCCAGGGCCAAACCTTGCTAAGGATGGCAGTCAAAGCAGGACATTACACTTACACATAACAGAATTTGATTTTTCTTTTTAAATAACCTAGGAAATTGCATGAAAAGACGTACAGCGGCACCTGGTGATCCTTTTGCTCCTGGTTGCCCTGGTGGTCCGATTTCACCCTATAATTGAAAACATCTCACATAAACATAATATTGGTGTAAAAAAGTAATTTGGTTACAAAACCCTACTTCTACAGATTAGTTTCGCCAGGACTGATTTCAAAGTGTTAGAAGATCCAATTAATTGAATGTTAGCCTTTTACATCCCATACTGATTGCCCTAATCACAGAATGAAAAAAATAAACCAAAAGATTTGCAGTGTGCTGAAAAGATTTAGAAGCATGAGTCCCTGTACAGGATCCAAGATAAGGAAGTCCAAAACCAAACTAAGAAAAAAATAGATCCCCTTTAGGAAGGCCTCCAAACGAACTATGGAAAGCAGAATTCCTCGTTATTGGTCTAGGAGGCAGACAGGCTTTCTCCCTTACCCTTTGGAGTCAGGTGAGGTCAGATCAAGAGCAGCTCAACCCAGTTCACAAGGCTCTTATTCCAGATCAAATAAACTTGGAGTCTGAAAAATATCTCCAAGGCTCAGGTCAGGGTAGTATCTTGGAGACTGAAGGGACCCTGCAATCTGAAACATCCAGCATAACATCCAGTCCTTTCTCTCTCTGAGGGTATGTCTACAAGGCAATAAAATACCCACGGCTGGCCTGTGTCAGCTGGCTTGAGATCGTGGGGCTTGCCCTGCGGGTTATAAACTTGCAGTGTATATATTCAGGCTCAGGCTACAGCCTGGGCTCTGGGACCCTCCCGACTTGTCCCAATTGCTTTTCAATGGAATTTGTACTCTTGAATCCCTTACGACGCTTTTGAAAATTTCCCCTCAAATCCTTATTCAGGCCAAAAAAACTAAATTTGCACGGATTTTAATTGTGTCTCAAATTATTATGAATACCTTTTGTCCTTTTGTTCCATGACTTCCAGGGATTCCAGGAATTCCCTAAGAGAAAAAACAAGAAGTTTTAAATATATAAAATGGCTATTCCAAAAAAAAGTTGTAAATATTAAAAAAAAAAAAAAAAAAAAGGTTTAACATGTCTCTTGTAATTTGGGTAAGAAACACAGCCAAGAAATAAGATACAACCTGGAAACATGTAAGCTAACGCTTCTGGCGGACATAGACTAAAACAAAGAATTCAGTGCCTCCCCCTCTATTTTCCTTCCATTACTTGCAAATGTGCAGGTGCACAGGGTCATGTCCCCACCTTTGCCCCACCGAAGGTGGAATGGGGGAGTGAAAATCCTGACGATGCAGAGAAGGAAATACCCATAAGATTTCCTATTACAGAATGTACAGGCCAGCTTTGGCATGATCAAGGTTTCAAATAAACCAGCTGGTTTTTAGATCTATCATGACATGTTTACATGGCCAGCACTTTGCGGTAACAAAAATTGTAATTTCATGCAAAATATTTTCTTTTACAATTCTATCATTTGTAGTTATGCTTGCTAAAAACAGAGTAAATGTAACCTCATGCTTCAGGACTCAAAATATTTGCTAGGGAGTTAAATACTATGCAGCCTTAGTGGACCAAATCCTGTTCTCAGTTACACCAGTGAAAATCCAGAGTTAGTCCATTGTGAATTTGGCTCACTGACTTCATTATTTTGTCCAATATTTAATGTAATATGCTGCAATGGAAATAAGTAGAGAGATGTCCTGGATATAACAGACACATACAGGTAAAACCCCTTCCAGTCAAACACAGTCACATAAGTTCCTAAATTGTCATTAATGAAGAGCTACTGATTCTAAGAATATTAAGGTCTTCCCTTAGCATTATGTTGTTGTCACTGGAAACCAAAAATAACGATGGGACGCCTAGGGTGAAGTGATAAAGCAAAGGAAATGCAGATTTTATGAAATACCTAACACAGCATCAGGGTAGTGCATTGTGCTCAACACTTGAGCATGATTCTGATCTTCCCTCAAGAATAATTCCATAGTAATCAGTAAAATTACACCTGCGTAACATCAGCATGTGAACAGGGGATAGGCCAACAAACTTTAGAACTGTAAATGTTCTATGATTTTACACTATAGTTAAACTCTAGTTTAGTTTTAGCTAATATAGATTCCATCTAACAGAGTTATCTTCATGATATATTTAATAATGACACATTGTGGGTTTTGACTAGTCATCAAGGTTCTAATTTTGGTACCAATTACAGGAGAAAGCAATGGCAATACTATATAAAGCTACAGTAGAAAGCAGACTAGATAATAAAGGCCTAATTCTACCACCTTTACTCATGTTGAGTCATATAAGTCTTCTCTGCAAACTATTGCTCTCTCAAGATATTTCATTATTCCAAAAGCATATTAGACCTGCTGGATCTGGGCTGTAAGAGTTCCATAACCAGACATGGTTTTAAATAAATGTATGTGAGATTAGTCTTTTCCATGAATTCTAAATAGCTGTACTTTGTTAACACAATATATGCCTTATACTTGACTACCCATCAGAAGATTTTTTCAGAAACTGGACAATATTTATTGAAAAGATGTACAGAAACTCATGTTGGCTAATTTCCTTTTGGCTACACATCTACCCAATCTTCAGGGCAGGGATAGTATCTTCGTGTGTGTTTGTATAACACCGAACACGATGCTGACCCAATCCTGACTGGGGCCTCTGGGAGCTACTACAATATACAATAAACAAAAAAATGTTGGTAATGTAAAGAGGGTCAGAGCAGGAGTTAATTATTCCAGGATCATATGTATAGTAATATACACTCACTAAAATGGCTCTTGGCATTTTGTTGCTGTTATTGTTTGTTTTGTTTTTTCCTCTCAAAAGGAGTCATTTTTTTATGCAAAATGCACAACCCTTTTGTAATATGCCAGCATAAACAGAGAGGCTTGGGGGCTAGCAAAATATCGATGTTACCCCTTCAAACAAAAAACTTATTCCAAAATTCAGAAAAGCATTATGTGGATCTGAAAAGAAAATTTATGAAGACAGTAATAATACATTCTAACCACTGATTTGGTTAAAATGATGTGCATGTGGATTTAATTTAACCCTGAGAACAAAAAGAATGGAATATAAAATAAAAAGTAAAACCCATTAAACCTTGAGAACAGGATTAATGTGTAAATATATTTCGTGGGAAGGTTTCTCATTCAAATTCACACCTAATTGCTAAAACAATAAGACTTTCAGAGTCACTCATTTGTTTTTTTTTCAGTTTACAATTCATTTGATGAGATTAAATCTAAGTAACATCCAGAACATATACTTCAAAGAAAAGAGTGAAAGTAAATGTATCAATTGCCAAACAGAAGTAGAAGAACATTGGATATTATACCATATATTGACATTGATTAAGTACTATGATATGTGCAAGGCATGGGAATGAAGTAATCAACTGAGGTGACAAACAATCCCATCCTCACCTGACATCCTTGCACAACAATGCTGAACAATTTAATCAGGGAAGCCAGGGCCTCAAATTTAAGCAGTTGGCCCTTGACCACATGTTTATACTCACGCTGGAACCAAATTCAAAACAACTACATTTGGACATAGTTCTTGCTAGCAAGATGGTGATAGTGTTTAGGGATGAGTTGTGCTTTACTAGTAAACTGTCTCACCGGACTACTTTAGTTGTAAAATGATGACGATGGGGCCAAATGCCTGTAACGAGAGGATACCTATTGTGAAATTGTACACTGTGAGAGATAGTATGGTTTTGTCGACTGAGAATGAGGTGGATCCAGGAATTCCTAAATCCTAATCCTTGGCTAAGATCCTGACTTGCTGTGTGGCCTTGGACAAGTTGCATATCCTCTTTGTCTGTTTCCCCAATCTATAAATTATTACTTATTTAACACATAGGAGAGTTACGAGTATTGTCATATCACTTTGAAAATGTAAATGACCCTCCCAAACCCACAAATCAATGCATGAGAATAATTATTAACATCCCTGTAGTCACAGGACAAAAAGTGGGGGGAGTTCGTGGGTTACAGATTGTTGTGACAAACAGTGAATCCAGTGTCTTCATTAAGACCATGTTTTTGTCCTATGACTACAGGGGTGTTACCAGGCCACTTCACTTTGAATGGTCCCTTAGGACATGTGATAACAATTTATGCTAAATGTCTGTTCCATCTTGTATTTAGCTGTGGCACTCTGACTACCTTTCCCAGACCCAAAGAACAACTCTGTGTAGCAAAGCTTGCCTTTCTCAGCAATAGAAGCTGGTCCAATAAAAGATATTATCTCATCTACCTTGTCTCGCTAATAGTCTGGGACCGACATGGCTACAATTACACTGCATACATTTGTAACTACATGGCAGGTTGAGAAGGGGTAAACGCAAAAGATTTATGCGGAGGCTAGCACAAATAATGTATGCATTGAATTTCCTCACCACTTCCCAAAACTCTGATGTTTCTGTGGAAGTAGCAGAGGAATGTCTGGAGGGAAGTACTGCTCGCTCTCTAAAAGATTTTTCTGAGTAGGCTTCTTGATTTTTCTCTTCTTTTTCAGAGGACACTTCGTCCTCGCTGCCACACAGAATTTTGGAGGGAAACAGACTGGAGAGTTCTGAACTGTTTGGTAGGGACCTCTCCACTCAACATCTTGCCACGGGATCTGAAACTGTCAAAATATTCTGAGCAAGGAAGCAGCACACTAAACTGTTCCAGATTGTATCCGTTCTGATTAAATAATCTCTCTCTCTCTCACACACACGCACACATACATGAACATTTAAACAACAGAAAAACTCAATGACCTGCTTAGCTCCTTTTTAAAAACTTTCTTGGCTGAAGAGATCTATTTATATCATTCTTTTGCTTTTACCTCCACATCAATAGCAATGAAGGATTGTAAGAAAATAAACTTCATCCAGCCATAGCTCCTGTAGGATTGATTCTGTATCCCTGAAGTCAATGAGATTTTTGCCACTGACCTCAGTGGGAGCAGAACCAGATCCTTAATGTCCTAATTTGGCTCACTGACATTTATTCAGCTGAGAATGAATCTGCCCCTCACATTAGTCTGCCTCAGGGATTCCCTGAGCAAACTAAGTGGAGTTCTTGAAAGTCATTCACCACATATTGATTGGCACATAAGGAGCAGTATGAAATGGCTAATCTGGCACGTAATGACTGGTGAAGAAAGAGGCTTTCCCCACAATAATTATTTTCCTGTATAACTTCCATGGTCCAGCAGCTGCAATGGCTAATTTCTGTAGGACTAGGTCCAGAAGGCCTAAAAAAATTTAATTTAATCTCTATTTCCTTATCTATTCTCACTCTATTATTTCCCTATTCATGCATAACCTGTGTTCATGCCAATCAAAATTACTGGAACCTATCCAGAGGAGAGTGTTTTAAAAGCCTCTCAGACATCCTATATTTTCTTTTTAACTTTTAGATTAAAAGTCAAACCCAGTTTTGGAAAAGTGTTAGAAATTCATTCCTCAGCAGATACTTCATATGAAACACAAAGCTTCAGAACCAGAATTCCTTTATTTATTTATTTTTAACAACATGAGTAATAAATCACTTATAACAGGAAGTTATATTTGAGAGAGTGACATAATGTTAAGTAAACTATCACAGCAACCTTACTGTAATGATCAAAAGATGTAATACTACTTTAAAGTGTGAGTTGACAAACCTAGTTTAATTCAACTTTTCCTGCAAAGGCGGCATAAACTAGAACTATAATGAGTTCCTGTCTTTAATCAAAAGTTAATATAAAACAGATGCATCATGCAATTTTTCACTAAGGGAAACACAATGTTTGGAATCACTATAAATGGGAAAATTGCCACCCACTGGGAGTGATAGAATGAATGCTATGGAATCATTTGTGATTCACTGGCCTAGAAAATATGGCCTTTGGGGGATGTCATTTGCACAATTAACTGTATCAAGCAACTTTTTGTCAGTAATACATGAGAAAAGATGGGCAATTCTCTATTTTAATGTTCCTTTTTCTTCGTCTGATCAGAAACCTTTTTTTTTTTTACTGTCTGAATTTAACAGTGCATTTTTACGATCACTGTCCCAATTAAATTTAGCACTGTATTTCTATCCACTATAACTAAAACTCAGAAAATCTCAAAGCCTTATTAAAAAGTGGTCACTTTGATCTTACCCCCTTTTTGCATTCCTCCACTTGCTCCCCCTTTTCCTCTGTATCAAGCACAAGCTTCTTGTCTTCTTTTGTCAGTCCCTTCCACATTTAGCTATCCCTTCTCTATCAAATGTATAGCAAGGCTGACCCCTGTCTTCACTCTTCCAGAGACATTAGCCTTGTCTGCTTTTCCTACGAGTACCTTCATGCTTTCCTTCAAGTCATCCTTTTTACATCGGAAGAACTCCCCATCAAAATTGTAAAGCCACTTCCTAATCGCCTTTTAGATCTTGATCTAGCAAGGGACTTAAGCACATGCGTAATTTTAACCATGTAAGCAGTCATTGACTTCAACAAATTATTTGTGTGCTTCAAGTTTATGCATGTGTTTAAAAACCGTACTGAATTTGGGATTTATATCTATCCTTACCATCTATCTTTGCCATGGTGCCTAGACTGTCATCGGACACTAGTTAGATTGGCAGCCATCTGTGACTAAAAAGATTGAGACTACCAGTTTGTGTAAATGTTGCAGTCCTTCCCATCTGTTTCCATCTTGGTATAATCCTACACTGCTTGTTCTCTGGAGCAGGAATTGTCTTGGTTTCACTTGTTGGCATGGTACTTAGCACAACTGGTATTTGACTGAGGTCTCTAAAAGCTAATGCAATATATAAAATTAATAAATAATAAGTAATATTTGAACCATTACCAAATTGTTTCTAAATGAGTGATCCACCATTTACAGAGGTTGTACAGTAGTAGATAGCACATTAGCTAATGGTCCAGCAGCAACCTGTTAAAAGAGCAATTGGAAAACTAAGTGCCAAATCCTGATCTGATTAAAATTAATGGGAGTTTTGCCATTGACTACACTGGAATTGGTATTTGGTTCTGTCAGGGTTCCCTCCCCACTCTGAACTCTGGGGTACAGATGTGGGGACCCACATGAAAGACCCCTAAGGTTATTTCTGCCAGCATAGGTTAAAAACTTCCCCAAGGCACAAATTCTTCCTTGCCCTTGGATGGCATGCTGCCACCACCAAGTGAGTTAGACAAAGATTCAGGAAAAGGACCACTTGGAGTTCCTGTTTCTCCAAAATATTCCCCCAAGCCCTTTAACTCCCTTGCCTGGGGAGGCTTGAGAGTAACCAACGTGAGCACAGACCAGATCCTTGGCTTTTTAGGACACTAAAAACCCAATCAGATTCTTAAAAACAGAACTTTATTAAAAAGAAAAAGTAAAAGAAGCACTTTTATAAAATCAGGATGGAAGGTAATTTACAGGGTAATCAGATTCAAAACACATAGGATTTCCCCTGTACGCAAAACTTTAAAGGTACAAAAGCAGGAATAAATCTCCCTTTTAGCACAGGAAAAATTCACAAGCTAAAACAGAAGATAAACTAACACATTTTCTTCCTATTGCTTACAATTTGTAATCTTAGAGGCTTAGTTCAGGTATGGCTTTGGGAGATGTATTTTCCCTGCCCTGACTCATCGCTGACCCGGAGAGAACAAAGAAACACAAAACAAAAACCTTCCTCCACAGATATGAAAGTATCTCTCCCCTTATTGGTCCTTTTGGCCAGGTGCCAAACAGGTTATCTGAGCTTCTTAACCCTTTACAGGTAAAGGAGGAATTAATCCTTTACAGGTAAAGGAGGGATTTTATGCTACCCTGAGCTGTATGTTTATGACAGGTTCTAAGTGAAAACTGGAGTAGGCACAGAATCCCTAGTCAGTAGTCTAGAAATATATAACCTTTTACAAAATATGAGTCTGATTGGCATGGGTGGACCCTTGGGAACCGTGGGGAACCCCATGGGCTTCATGGGACTCAATGTGAGCATGGGTCCAACCAGGCCCACTGATGGGAAACAGGGGGAGAGGGAGGCAAAGGAAGCAATTGCCCAGGACCCAGGCGATTCAAAAGACCCGGGGGCCTAAGTTCCCTGTAAGCTGCGCAGCCTCATGGCAGCCTAATTAGCACCAGGCAGGCCCTCAGGGAACCTGCCCAGGACCGGCCATGGCCAGGGGAGAGGTGCCCTGGCCCCAAACTAGCCTCGCCCAGAACCTGCTACAGCTGGGGTGCCACTCCCCTGGCCCCAACTCTGCTGCAGCCTGGACCTGCCACGGCCAAGGCAACTGGACCCAGGGGTGGCCCAGGTGGCATGGCTCAGCTCAGCCCAGACCCAGATTCAACTGGGGCTCCCCTCCCCCAGCCCCAGTCCTGACCTTCACGGGCCGGGGGAGGGGCCTATCCTGCAGCCTCAGCCCCAGAGCTGCTGCAGCAGGGAAAGGCACCTCTCTTCCTCAGCAAAGGTGCTGCTGTGGGGAGAGAGAGCTGGGGGGGAGTCCTGGAGCACCCTCCTGCACCCCAAACCCTTCACTCCCACCCTAGAGCCCACACTCCCAGCCAGAGCCTCACCCCCTGCACCCAACCCTCTGCCACAGCGCTGAGCCCCTCATCCCTGGCCCCACCCCAGAGCCCGCACCCCCAGCCAGAGCCCTCACTCTCCTACAACCCAACCCTCTGCCCTAGTCCTGAGCCCCCTCCGACATGCCAAACCTCTCGGCCCCACCCCACCACATGAATTTTGTTATGTGCACCAATATGGAGGTGATGTGTCATATATCACCTCCATATAGGTGCACATGACAAAATTCATTCTGCACATGGGTGGGAAAATTGAAGGGAACACTGCTAGGAGTCCCTGGCCCTTTTAAATCACCCCGGTCAGGCCACAGGGCTCCTTTGGACACACAGGATGGTACCAACAGTGGCGAAGGCAGCCGCATGTGGAAGATCTGGCCATGTTGGAAGAGCACACCCAGCAGCGCAACTGGCAGCTCACTGGGCAGCAGCCAGTGCAGGCGCAAAACCGCCTAAGTGTCAGGCAGATCTTTCTAGGGGGTTCGTTGACTGTTCTGCCCTGAGGCCCAGAATTCCTGTCAGTGGGCCTGGGTCCAATCTTCATAGACTCAATTGCAAGACCAAGGGTCTAAGCCCTTAACTGAAAAAGTTGTCAGTTGTTTTATTGTTCCCATATTTTCCTGAGGATTAATTCCAAAAATATTGTGATTAGTATATTGGTACTTTCTGCCTGTCAACTAGCAGGAAAATGTTACACTTGGAAAGAGAAGAGAAAATATATCAAAATATTTAGGCTTAAATTCTTTTAATGGAAGCGTTTTGTTTTTCAACAAAATGTTAGGCATGTAAAGAGATTCTTGGTAGGCTGTATATTCTCTCAATTAAAACATTTGTAACAAAATTGTACGCACCAAATTATGTAATTTCTTATGTGATTTATGTAGTGAACCATCAGCCTGGTTGCCATTATCATAATGAGCTTCAATTCTCAAGTATTTTTATTTAAATGTACCATTTTATCCCAGTTATCTGCCAGTTTAAATGACTTCCATTCTTTGATAATATCTGGCAAATTTAACGGATAGTGCTGCAAAAAAAAAAAAACCCACATGGTTTCCCTGTCCTTCAAAAAATCCATTTGCAGCTTTCTATTAATCACAAACTTCCTATTTTTGGTTTTGGATACCACACCACACAGTTAGGGCTTTTTCCATGCAACTCTGCAGTATGTCCCCATTAAGGGAGTTGCTTGCTATCTTATGTATTCAAATGAAGTAGGTCAAAGTTAATTGGCTTAGAAAAAGAGCCTCATTTCAAATCAAGTATTTTTTCCACTTTTTATAACCAGTAGTATAACCACATTTATGTCTCACTATGCCAAACTGTATGCTTCTGGATAACAGGAGAGAATATACCTTCTCCCAGAGAAAGTACTCTATTTCTAATTATCCTTTTCTGCTCATGTGTCTCTCCATCTTCTGTTACTAGTCATTTAACATCCTCAGTCTTATAGGTAAAACATTAAGTCCCCATGAAATTTTTACTGCAGGAGGAAGGAAACATTTCATGGAAAAGTCTCCAAAGATAATGATGCTTCTCCACTATGGGCAAACACTTTACAACCAGACTCCTCCAAGAGAGGATGCTAAAACTGAAAACACTGAAGGGGTTTGTGACGGAGTGCTGGAGGCTAACAAATAAACCAGCCCTATAATCTTTCAGGCATCAAATAGTTCCAGTGGAGCAGGCTGACTGGAGAATATGCAGCTAATTAACTGATCAGTCTAGGGGAGCAGAGGAACTAATTAGCCATCAGTTGAGAGCTATAAAAGACAACACAGGGAGGAAGTAAAGGGGTGAGAGAGTGGGTTGGCTGAGCCCAGTATGTGTTGAGATCCCAAGGGAGGGATATCTCCGTTCTTCTCTGGCCCTATGGGACAGGACAAGAAACCACTGTAAATACTTTGCTGTATTGGGATTGATGGTGAGAACATAAATATGCAATGTGGAGATGCCACTCACCGGAGGACCTGAATGGCTTCTAACCATCAGAGGGCATGGATGGAGCTCACCATGTTACAAAGTGCCAGACTGATGTTGAGGCAAAGTCTGTTCAAGGAGATCACATCTCTGTACTATAGTGGCACACAGCCTTAAACAGACTTCCTTTTATATCCTGTATGCCTACAGTTCATGAATGTGTCACACATTTAATAAATATTGTCTAAGACAATCCACAAAGGAATAATTTTTCAAACTATCCAGTCTCTCAGTAAAAACACAAATGTTTGAAATAAACCGATTTCCAGATTGAAAGAGGATCATTGTGCTTTCAAGCAAAAATTTGATAGGAGACCATTATTGTCTGTTTGATCCATAAAGAGAAATCTTGAATGAAGAAAATGCTTGAAGGCCAGCTAACTATGGAGCTAACTAGTAGTTTAACATTGCACTATGTATTTCTGAAAAAGTTCTCTAGAAAAATCAAAGAGCAAAATCTGGCAGATGCTCCACTGCCATTAGAGAATATTGCAAACAATACTGACCAATGCAATTTTTTGCTGTCAAAGATAGCATATGGCCCAAGAATTTCCTTTCATAACTGAGTTTTTCTGATGAGACTGTGTTAAAGTTATTTTGATAATTCAGCTCAAGTTTGTTTTCAATCACATCTATTTTAAAGGTTTTCCAACATAAATTCAGAAAATATTTACCTGGAGATTTCTGTTGAAGGATGGTAACATTGTGTCAGTCATAGAATATTACAATTGGAAGAGACCTCAGGAGGTTATCTAGTCCAATCTCCGGCTCAAACAGGACCAACACCAACTAAATCATCCCAGCCAGGGTTTTGTCAAGCCAGGCCTTAAAAACCTCTAAGGATGGAGATTCCCTCAATGACAAAACTAATCTGTTCTCTCCTTACTACACCTACAGTATGTGTGGTAGCAATGTAAGCTTTGCTATAATCTCCCACCAATATACTAAGGAATTCTTTACTCCTTGGGGATTCTGCATGACTGTGCGCCCACAGAAAACACCTCCCCCCTGTGCACAGTTCCCGTTCTTCTTTGCAGAAAATGGCAGGGAAGCAAAGGGAAGCTGCGGGGGTGCAGCTTTTTGGGGAGGATTGCCCCCCTCTATACAGAGGTGAGGAATGAGGGACACACTGATTCCCAACCAGCTGCACCTGGACCCCCATCCCATCAAGCCCCACCCCCCCAGGCACCAGACTCCCACCACCACCAACCCCCGCCCCCGCGTCCCATCTCCCCATACCCAGAGCCCCCCTGCTGAGCCCCAACCATCTTCATCTGGATCCCCTGTAGAGTCCCATTGCCCTTGCACCCAGAACCCCACAATGAGCCCCTGTGCAGCCAGATCTCCCACTGACTCACTCACACCCAAATTGCCCCACACAGAAACCTCTCACCCGACACCTGGATCCCCCCACACTAAGCCTCTCCACACTTGGATCCTGCTGGGTTGAGCCTGCTCACCCACATCTGGTGTACCTTGTGCAGAGGGGCAGGGCCCTGGGGTGTTTCTGGGGTCAGGTGTCAGCCCTATGTCAGGGTCACATGCAGCCTCACTACCGAGTTCCTGTACCGGAAGGGTGGGGGCTTCAGGGTGATCTCCCACCTCAATGCAGCCAGTGTCCTGTGTCCTGTGCTCCACACTGCCATGCTGGAGCCATATTTATCTACTGACAATAAAATTTGCAGAATTTTACTGAATTTTAAAATATTGTGTGCATATTTTTTAATTTTTGGCACATAATTTTTTGGTGCAGAATTCCCTCAGGAGTACCTAGTGAGCAGTTCAGTCTCAGCAGGCATCTCTGTTGAGAGAGTCACAATTAGAAGTATTGATGGCAATCTTAATCATTCCATTTATATTTATTATTAAATATGGTGAAATGTTAGGCTAAGCCACACAAAAAATAACTGTTGTTAAAGGATTTATTTACTGCAGGTGATTTCACAGACCTGTTTCAAATAAGTTGTTCAGTGGATGTTGAGAATTGCAACCAAAGACGTTTATAGACAAAGAAAGGCAAACACATAAATTAGAACAACAAAATAGACTCTCATAATTTGGCTTTAATGGCAGCATCTAAGCACCTGTGAAACATGATTCTTTATGTATAACTCCTCTTTACTTTTCCAGAAATCCTTGATGATGCATTTGAGAATTACTGGGAATGTGGAAAAAAGGTCAAGTGAACTCAGATTTTGGATAAGAATACAAGGGCAGACTGGATAAAACATATGATTATAGAAAAATCTGAATTATCCAAATGGAATCAGGCATCTGAAATTAATTTGGATAAAAGATCTGGAACAGTAATAGGAGAGGGTTTTTTTGTACATTGGGAACAGCAGAAGAAATATGTTTAAAAATCTGATGTGGTGCCTACAGTTGATACTGAGTAGTTGATATGTTTTCAGGTAGGGGAAACAATAAAGGAAAAAATATATGGGAAAAATACATTAAGTATTCTCACAAAAATGCCACTTCAAAGTAAGAAGCAAGAGAGTGAGAGGCACCCTGACAGTTACAACACCTTTTGAAACACTATCGTTGGCAGATGGACTATTATAATCACAAAGCACTCCTAACGCAACACGGTGGCTAGTATTTCCTTGCGAACTACATAAGGCTTGATGACTGAAAGTTGAAGATATTAATCGGGTATGAGAACTACATTATTGTACTATTAGATGGTCAGGCTGCTGTCACAATTTATCACAGCTATCCTTGAAACCAACACAAATAATAACAGGGCACTGATGCATGCATCTGATTAAGTGGGCTGTAGCCCATGAAAGCTTATGCTCAAATAAATTTGTTAGTCTCTAAGGTGCCACAAGTACTCCTGGGTTTTTCTGGGCTCTGACAGTGAAACTGAAAAAAGAAGAAAACAACTGGCATTGTACACACTAAAGAAGAGACAGAAAAATATTACTTCAATTTTCAAGGTTCTCTAGTAGACAAAAGGTTTTTATAATAAACAAACAGGACTTGTAACAAGGTGATAGTTTCTAACACTCTGGCTCCTTTCCAGACATCCATCCATAGCTCAAGCACTAGAACGCTAACAGAAGTAATTTCTGCTGCCTCTTGCTGACAGAGCTTGTTGGCTTCACTCAGGACAGGGGAGAAATTGGAGCATTTCTCAGGAGAAGCAGAAATAAAGGAATGGGAAAGGGAACAATATCAGGAACACCCAAGTCTGGAAAGAAAGTTTATGATGAGTTTTATGCTTTGATATGGTTTTTTAATTTGCTAATAAAACCAAAGTCCACAGTGAGTTTATTTTGATAGTGAGCTAGATCCACAGCTGCTGTAAATTGTTGAAAAGGTTCTGGATCTCCTAGTAGTAACTAAGTCCAACATATATGAATAATGGGGGCAGAATATGGCTTTCATTTTTTGATGGCTCAGTGAAATTCCATCTTGACTGAAGGGCAGTCAGCCTACAAGCACTATGTGCTTCTTCAACCCTGAGGAAAATTTGGTTTGTAAAGTGTTATATCTTTGCAGTCATAGTCAGGCATTAGCTGTTGATATTAAAAACTCAGCTCTCTGAAAATAAACAAATCTTGATCCCAGAATGCTTCCCAATGAAGCTATCCAGTCCAGTGATATACACTGGAAATACAAAATGCAGACTTACTTTTGTTAGCAAATTTCACAGTTTTTGTGGTGCTATACTACCAAAGTATTTATACCCTTACCAGAAGCTTTTAATTAAACCAGATTTTAGATAGCACAGACCAAAAAGGAGCTGGAGTTTTGCCAGACATAAGATCTACAGAACTGAAGAACTAACTACAGAAAGCAGGCATTTACTCTGCAAAAAATTGCTAATACACTAGCTATACTTTTGTTTTTAACACTGAAAATAACATATGTAACCCCCCGAGGAAGTCTGTTCTAGATAGCAGGAGCTACCGAGGAAAAGGCTTTAGCACCAACAGTAGCCAGACTGTCTGGAGAGTCCTATAGGAAGCCAGTGCTAGAGAAGAGAAGGAAACAGGGATGTTGACACAGGGAAACAAGGCAGTGACAAGCCAATGCTCCAAAGGGAGTCATAGAAAGAAACAATCTCTCTATTTCAGCTTGTAAGCAGGCACTATCTTTAGTTCATGTCTTGTACAGTGTTAACTAAATTATCAGCACTGCACAAATAAATAACAGTAATAAAGATACCCCCTCTCCTGTGCTATTTCACTTCCTCTGGCCCAAGGAGCAGAGATATGCAATACATGGAGCTTTTACGTATGCTTCTCCCTCCCAAAGAAATTCTGTCATCAATCCTACCACATTCCAGAATTTCTAAAAATTATTAGCATATTTATAAGTGATTTATACTAGCAAAACTCAGATAAGCACTGGACTATTACCTGGGATGCAAGTCAGGGTAAAATTTGGACCTTGCTGTTATTTAACTTCACAGAATCTTTCCTCATTCATATAAAATGTTTGTACACTGTCATTTATCTTGTGCAATTCAAATGTTCCTAATGGAAATTCCAGTAGACTGTTAGAATCCTTTAAAAGGTTTTGGTCGGTTTCTACTGATGGACACTTTGAACCAATATAACGAGAAAACCGCTGCTTTGTCCAAAACCTGGTTGCCAGTTGGAACCAGTTGCAATTTTCAACTGGAATTTCCACTAGTGGCAGCAAAGACACACAATCAATCAGATTTCTGAGCTTGCCTAACAAAACACCCTTATACGACCTGACATAACAGGGGTAGCTGCCAGCAGTGTTGTGCT
This sequence comes from Chelonoidis abingdonii, assembly GCF_003597395.2. Classification (NCBI taxonomy): domain Eukaryota; kingdom Metazoa; phylum Chordata; order Testudines; family Testudinidae; genus Chelonoidis; species Chelonoidis abingdonii. The sequence goes on from NC_133771.1 coordinate 49,030,720, forward strand.
GCTATGTCCAAACCTTAGACTAATGAGTACACGAGCAAGAGGATTCCTTGTGTTCACAACAATGCAATCTTTTCTGCAACACAACACACACTTCTTTCTAATTTCTTACTCCTGACTCATTTTTATGTCATTTTAGAGATTACAGACAGCGGGATAGCCACACTGGTGATCCTGAGAAGGGCAGAGGTGGTTTTATATCACTTTTCTCCCCCACAATCCTTAAGACAGCTGTGACTTGAACTGGTGGATGGGGGCTTTTATGGAGCCACATTGTTGGTCAGGATTTTGGTAGCACTTTGCGTCCCCAACATGCCCATCTGTTGGTTGAGGAAGCAGTAGTGGCACAGAGCTGACAATGCCATTCCTTCCCTTTCTGACATTGCACTGAAGCTGCCTTAAAGCAGCCAAGTCCCCTTTGTATCATGGGACTCAGTTTCTGACCCTAAAACTATTGTACAGGTTAAGAAATACAGAACAGAACTATAGAAGGCAGACATAACCAGCTAGAATATTAAATATTTAAATATTACTCCATGTAATGATTGCGACTGACTCACCTGGTCACATCTTAATTGGGCTTTTGCTGTTGGAACGGCATCATGGACTTAGCCCCCAGTTCTTCTGTACTGATTCTGGTCATAGCTAGCCTGCAGTGGGGAAGTCTCCACTGGATTAAATAGCTCCATCCTCCAAAACCAACAGCCATAACCCTATTCTCTGGTACAGGGAGTGTGCTGGTGGATGAAAGTAGCATATTGGGGATGAGAAGAGTACATGATTCCTCTGATCCGCCAACCCTCCAATGGTATATGGAAACTCATGCCAGGGAGCTATAACTAGCATCCTCACCGTCACTACAGTCCAACTTACGGAGCAGACCACAGATGCAGGGGGGACTCTGACCCCTAATAAGCACTACTATTTGGGTTCAATTCATACTACTTTGGATGTTCGTAGTATCACAACCACTGCTACAGAAGACAATTACATAATCTGATAGTGATCTCTAGTTCAGATGTATCTTGAAAAGTTCTTTTGATACAGTTAAGTGACCCTGCACATATATACAGGCATTAGCGAGAGAGAGAGAGAGAAAAAGATTTATTTAAAGGCTCAGTTGTGCCTTGCAGGGGCAATATGGGGCTGCACCATCCTAAGGGAAGCATAGGGAGGTATTCTGCCCCATGAAGGCAAAGTACATCCTGGATGTTACAGATGTGCACAGGCTGTGTGCCTGTCATTGCACCCTTTTAAAGGGTATAACTGTGTGGGCCAAGGAGAGTGGGTGACCAACGGAAACATCTCCTCTCCACTCTGCTTGGGGCACTGTTCATGCAAAGTGGTATATGGGCAGAACAGCCCACATCTATGCAGGGTCTACAGATCTATTTGGTTCTTGGTGTGCTCCCCCAACCCCGCACTGCATTCCTATGCTGAATTTGGCCCTAATTTGAAAAAAAAACTACAGCTCAATGTCAGCAATTCATTAATAAGGAATAGCAAGTAAAATGTCCTTATCAGTCTATGATTTCTTCTCTCCCTGTGATTCTGATCCTTCCTCTATTCCTCTCTGTGATTTCTCACTTAGGGAGGTCTACACTACAGGGAAAAGTCAATCTAAGCTACACAATTTGAGTTATGTTAGTAGCATAACTCAAGTTGACGTAGCTTGGATCTACTTACTGGAGTCAACGGGAGAGCAATCGGCGGCCAATTTAGCAGGTCTTCACTACATCCACTAAATCAACCCCCAGTTGCTTGATCACTGCAGTGTCCATCCCATCTGTAGTAGAGACAAGCCCTTAGATTTTAATTGTCCTCAGTTATAGACAGATTTCTTATCTGCTTGTAAAACAGCATGAACGCTTATCACACCCAATTCATAATAAAAATAGTCTTATGGCTGCATGACCATGTTCGGGTTTGAATACAAATAAGAAAATACTTTGCCTCTTTGAAAATCTGGTCATGTCTCTGATGCAGGTACACAACTTTGCACAAACAAATCACTTGTAGGTCATCATGCCAGTGCCCTTTTATACCTGAAAACAAATGGTGCATTTTATATACAGAAAACCCACTTATGTTTGATTTGTATATGTAATTTATTTATGTGCACACAAAAGTGAAAATATTTGAAAATTATACACTAAAATAGAAGTCATGTTTTTAAAAGTTGGCTTTTGATGTGTTAGCCTGAGATTGAACAAAATTATCAGTGACATAATTGAAAAATATTCAGTTTTATTATCAAACATGATTTACAGACTGTAAGGAGGGGGAAGAAACCAAAATAGGGTTACAGGATGAATTAATACGTTTATCTCTAAAAAATTTTATGATATAGAAAATTTAATTTAATTTTCTGACAAATATTTCAAGTTTCACGATTATCATTTTGCAAGGCAAAGGAAAGCAATATCAAAGCATCCAGATCTATCCTGATCTTCTAGAGTTCATCCTCTAACCCCTAATAAAGAGAAAAGGCCAAAATTAGCACAATATTTACTTACTTGCCAGCTAGAGCACATTAATCCACAAGGCATTAAATGCATCTGTCCATGTGACTATATAAAAAAAAACAATGTGGCTTAATGTAGTCCATACACATCATACTGCTATCCTAAACTGCTGTTAGTTTTGATGTGCATAGTTGCTGCGCATCCTAGAAATGGCTGCATTACAGTGACAGAGGGAGTAATTCTTGGTTTATCTACTTTATAGTGAGATTATGAATTTGTTGAGTGTGCTGGAATTTTTCGATGAGAGGTTCTTTGTAAATGCCAGTTTATTTATTATTAATTATTTTTATTCCCCCAGCACATGTTAAAATGGAGATACACCATACTCTATATTTGAAACATGCTTGCAAAGAGAACCTTTGTTTACACAAATGATAGAGATGGTTTTACTTGCTGTGAAATATCTGAATACAAAACATAGATTTCTGGAATCTCACTCACCCATAGCTCCTCAGCCACAATCCAGCCATGCGATTACTTAGTCCAGTAGAAGCTAAGTAAAGTTGCTATACTATTCACACATTAAAGTGAGACACGGTGGAGGGGGACTTCCTCACCTAATGTTAGCCTCCATAATCCCACCATGAATTCCTGCTGTGAAAGGAAGATGACACAGTTGACTGATGAGTTACAAAGAGATAGCCAGACCAAATAAAGCAACTACTACTCCATCCTACTTTTGTAGCTGTGTCATCTCTGTTTATGGCTTTGTATGAGTTCCAAATGTACAGGAAAGGGATGCAAGGACTGGGCCTTACAACATGTTACATTTTCTCTATCATGATTTCATAAATGAGTAGTTATCTGGATTAGTGTACGCGTTATCAGAATATTTTATTAGAAAACACACCCAATATTTAAGGAACATTTACTTACCTCCACAACCAATGTGGCCCTTTCTTTTTTCAGGCAGTCCTCACTGATCAACCCACTGCCAGCCTGGAAGTGTCAAGAGCTTCTTCATGGACCTCAAGAATGCTGCTTCATTGCCTTCTTACATGTTATGTATTTCAGTTGAGAAAAGGTACATTATGATTAAGTGAGGACAAAAACTATCTAATGGTATTGCACTCTGACAGGATTTGTGGGATGCTTTGGTGGTCAGCAGTTTCAGTCACATCCACAGGCATTTCATGCACAGAGCTATACATTTGTGTTCTGCTACCTGTGGCACTGCCAGACTGTTTTTGCTTTTCTGGTGCAAGGCATAATGTTTGTGTTGAGGAACACAGTCTCCAATGACCGTCTCATAAATAAACTAGGAAAATGCAACCTAGATGATGCTACTATAAGGAGGGTGCAAAACTGGTGGAAAGCCATTCCCAGAGAGTAGGTTCACAGTCATGCTGGAAGGGTATAATGAGTGGGGTCCCACAGTGATCAATTCTGGGTCCAGTTCTGTTCTATACCTTCATCAATGATTTAGATAATGGAATGCAGAGCACACTTATAACATTTGTGGATGATACCAAGTTGGGAGGGGTTGAAAGTCCTTTGGAGGATCGGATTAAAATTCAGAATGATCTGGACAAACTGGAGAAATGGTCTGAAGTAAATAGGATGACATTCAATAAGTAAAAATGCAACGTACTCCATTTAGGAAGGAACAAATCAGTTGCACACATACAAAATGGGAAATGACTGCCGAGGAAGGAGTAGGAATCTGAGGGTCATAGTGGCCTGCAAGCTAAATATAAGTCAACGGTGTAACGCTGTTGCAAAAAAAGCAAATATTATTCTGGGATGTGTTAAGAGTGTTGCAAGCAATACATGAGAAGTAATTCTTCTACTCTACTCTGCTCTGATTAAGCCTCAACTGGAGTATTGTGTATCCAGTTCTGGGCACCACATATCAGGAAGGATGTGGACAATTAGAGAGAGTCCAGAGAAGAGCAACAAAAATTATTAAAGGTCTAGAAAACATGACCTATGAGGGAAGATTGAAAAAACTGGTTCTTTAGTCTGGAAAAAAGAAGGACATGATAAAAGTTTTCAAGTATGTAAAATGTTGTTACAAAGATGAGGAAGAAAAATTGTTTTTCTTAACCTCTGAGGATAGGACAAGAAGCAATGGGCTTAAATTGCAGCAACGGAGGTTTAGGTTGGACATTAGGAAAAACTTCCTAACTGTCAGGGTGGTTAAGAACTGGAATAAATTGCCTAGGGCTGTTGTGGAATCTCCATCATTGGAGATTTTTAAGAGCAGATTAGACAAACACCTGTCAGGAATGGTCTAGATAATTAGTTCTACCATGAGTGCAGGGGACTGGACTAGATGACCTCTTGAGGTTCCTTCCAGTTCTATGATTCTATGAATCCATTTAGTTTAGCAAACCATTTCTAACGCAGCAGTGGTTTTCAACCTGTGGTCCACAGTCCCCAGGGAAGGAGCTGGGGGGAGGGGGAGGGGGATCCACAGACTGTCTAAGAGGTCCAGGAAGGGTTGTCATTACCACAGAACTGCAGATTATGTCTAACATTTCCAAAAGGGGTGCGCATCGCCATTCAAAATTTTTTAGGGTCCACAAATGAAAAGAAGTTGAAAACCACGGTAACATAGTATTCAAATATTATTGGTGGATTTGCAAACTGAGACAGTTAATGAGTAAATTGCAAGGTCTGAATAATAGATAGATGTTTCTATGTTACTAGATTAATCAGCAGATGTCAAATATTGTTCACTGGCAATATGAACATTGATTTTCCTGGCACAGAAATGGTGGATGTCAGCGCAATACAACACAAGGCAGATAGCAGTCCAAGCACTTTAAGTGTCTCCAACTGGAGGAAAAGTTTGGACTTCGTGGGTAGGATTTTCTGAAGTGCTCAGCATTGACCTAATTTTGTTACTACTGATATCAATGAAAGCAAATTCAGTCCAATGCTGAGCATTTTCACAAATCAAATACCATAGATAGTATAATAAGCTGTGGATTTGATTATTTTCTCACGTACTGTACACTGATTTTACACCAGTGTAACTATGACTTTAATTTAGTATTATAAAGGGGGAAACAAAGCGTAATTTAAGCACTCCTTGGTCCATTCTGCATTTTCAACTTGAGTCCTAGATACTTGTTCATAGCAGAATCTGACTTTTAAAAAATATACATATATAATTTTGTAAATCTTAAAACATTCTATATGCAGTGTTGTTATAGCCACGTAGGTCCCAAAATATTAGAAAGACAAGGTGGGTGAGATAATATCTTTTATTGGATCAACTTCTGTTGGGGAGAGCTCTATGTGGCTCAAAAACTTGTCTCTTTCACCAACACTAGCTGCTCCGATAAAAGATATTACCTCACCCCCCTTGTCTCTCTAAAATGTTCTATATTCATTTACATTTCAAGCTGAGATGCAGGATTTCAGAAAATTCTGATAAAAGTATGTATAGCTATGTGTGTATGTGGATGAACCCCTCAGCTCCTACAGTCATGTGGGTAATCAGTTTCAGTAATTTTTCAGAGCCTTTTTTGCAACCTAAGCAGTATTACGTTGGCTGACATTACAAAGCTTCTCTGTTTATCAAAATCTTAAAATATTCTGAACTAATAAATCAAAAATACTTCAAAATTGTTATCTATCGTGGTGAGTGGAACATTTACCTGTATTTTTTTAAATAATTTGTGCAACATAGATAAGTTACAAAGAGAAACTGCTGACTTTCAGTTCATTTGCAAATTTGACACCATCAGCTCAGGATTAAACAAAGACTGTGAATGGCTAGCCAACTACAAAAGCAGTTTCTCCTCCCTTGGTGTTCACACATCAGCTGTTAGCAGAGGACCTCACCCTCCCTGACTGAACTAACCTTGTTATCTCCAGACTGATTCTTGTCTGCATATTTATACCTGCCTCTGGAAATTTCCATTACATGCATCTGACGAAGTGGGTATTTACCCACAAAAGCTTATGCTCTAATATATCTGTTAGTCTTAAAGGTGCCACAGGACTCTCTGTTGTTTTTTAAAGTGTGTTCAAATAACAGATGTAATACCTGTACAACAAGATACTGTAATTTATGCTGGGTGGAAAACAATTCTCCCATTCTGTGAACATTTCAGATTTGAAAATATTTTCTTGTTCTGTACAGGGATGAAAGTGAGACCTTTCAAATGTTTTCACCAGCGTGTGTACGTGTGTGTGAGAGAATATCCTGGTGATTAGGGTTTTCATGTGAGATCTAGGAGAACCAGGTTTAAGTCCCTACTCCAAATCAGACAGAGCAGGTACTTGAACCTGAGTCTCCCACATCCCTAGTGAATTCCATAACCATGGGGCTCTTGGCTATTCTGGCAGCCTTTGTCTCTCCCCAGAAATACAATCCTGGACCTCAGAAACCAATCCTTTCCTATGAAAAGTTTCAGTTTTGATGAACTGTCATTTTCCGATGAAAAATGATTTCAGCAAAAAATTCCCAATCATCTCTAACTGCAATGCTACTATTAACCAAATCCCATTACTGATGAGGACAAAGTAGTGATATTTGTGAGAATAGTCTAGATAGCTGATAAAGAGGTCTCCTTGGGCCCAATGCAGCAAACATTTCAGCATAGTGTCATAAGGTGGCTCTTGCCCTTTAAGATGGAAGAAGCCAGAACATTTGTGACTGGTGAGCTAAGCCCAGTTGCATTTAAGAGAAGGCACCTGGCACTAGAGGGAAGAAGAAGATTTGCTGAGTGCGAAAAGGGGCTGAAAGAGCAGCCATGGTGCTCTCAATGACTAAGAGAGAGTGCAGAGAGCCAAAAGTTCTGCAGGAGCTCCCTGGGAATGGAGTGATGAGCCAGCAGACAAGAGACCTGGGTAGTGAGTGGGAGAAGGAGACTCTGGAACAGGAGGAAGGCCGAGAGAACACCCTGTCCAGTACAAAGGGAAGAGAACTGGCATAAGTTTCTCCCTTCACACTTAAAATGTTTTTCATGGCTGGACTATCCTGTGGTTTGATAAACTAGTTACCAGTAATCATTGGAATAAACTTTTCAAAGCAAGGACTTATTTTGTGTGTCGGCAGGGCCTAGCAGACTGGATACAAATAAATAAATAAAAAGGAACACCCATAACTTGGTGTATGGAAGTACTGGTACTGCACATTCTAACAAAAGATGTGCTTTTTACTGTTTGTTGAAGAGCTTTTAAACATTTATTTCTCGGGAATTCTAAAACCAAACCCTTGCATGACTGCAATGATCATACTTTATACTATTTATAAATGTTCCCTCAAATAATTATTAATATACTTTTATGATTAATTCTTATTGATTTTCTTAAAGAAGAAGAGAGTGGCAAGTACAAAAAGGTAAGAAATTAGAAAAAAATGTTTTAATAAATGGTTATGAATTGTAATAAAATCCTAGAGGTTAGTAGGTAGATTTTAACGACTTATAGCACTTTCTACTGATGTGCTCCTACTGAAGTGCTTATAACAGGATGGGCAAAGTTTTTGGTCCGAGGGCCACATCTGGGAATAGAAATGTATGGCGGGCCATGAATGCTCACAAAAATTGGGGTTGGGGTACGGGAGGGGGTGAGGACTCTAGTTGGGGGTGTGGACCAGAAATGAGGAGTTCAAGGTATGGGAGGGGGCTCCAGGCTGAGGTGGAAGATGGGGTGCAGTGGGGGGGGGGACGAGGGTTCTGGCTGATGGTGCAGGTTCTGGGGTGAGGCTGGGGACAAGGAGTTTAGGGTGTAGGAGGGTTCTCCGGGCTGGGACCGAGGGGTTTGGAGGGCAGAAGGGGAATCAGGACTGGGGCAGGAGGTTGAGGTGAGGGAATGGATCTTAATGGATCTAGATTGTTCTCAGTGGCAGATGACAGAACAAGGAGTAATGGTCTCAAGTTGCACTGGGGAAGGTTTAGGTTGGATATTAGGAAAAACTTTTTTACTAGGAGGGTGGTGAAGAACTGGAATGAACTACTTAGGGAGGTGGTGGAATCTTCTTCTTTAGAGGTTTTAAGGTCAGGCTTGACAAAGCCCTGGCTGAGATGATTTAGTTGGGGATTGATCCTGCTTTGAGCACGGGGTTGGACTAGATGACGTCCTGAAGTCCCTTCCAACCCTGATATTCTATGATTCTATGAAGGGGTTCAGGCTCCATCTGGGGGTGCAGGCTCTGGGGTGGGGCTGTGGATGAGGGGTTTGAGGTGCAGGAGGGTGCTCTGGGGTGGGCCCGAAGGGTTCAGATGACAGGAGGGGGATCAGGGATGAGGAAGCAGTTGGGACGCTTACCTCAAGTCGTTCTCGGAAGAAGCAGCATGGTCCTTCTCCAGCTCCTACACGGAGGCACAGTCAGGCAGCTCTGCATGCTGCCCCATCCACGGGCAATGCCCCTACATTCATAGCCCTGCATACAATTTCTCCACCCATATGTGGCCCTCAGGACAAAAAGTTTGCCCACCCCTGCCCTACAGGATCCTTCTCAATAAAATCTGTTAAAAACAGATTATGGAATGGATTACATTATTAATCAGACAGATTGAAGATTACAAGACATACTGAAATGAAACTATTTGAAAAATTGTTTAAAATAACCAACTATAAAGAAACAAAAAGAAAATTCAAATGAAAGTGACCAGAAATTGTATAAGACATTTAAAGACTATGGGGGAAGGACACATATTCTGCCCAGTCTTACAACACTCCATCGTATACATGATGGAAGAATTTGACCCTACTCACCAAAACTTCATTGACTTCTATGGTGCAGGATGAGGGCTCAATAGTCTATCATACTACCTTACTCAAGCTTGAACTCTTATCCTTCTCTGCTCAGTTTCTCCACTGAGCACTTCCCAAGGTCTCTCTTCAAATCCTGACCTTTTATCAGAGCTTTTCGCTGGAGCCTGCTCTAGTCCCAGTGGCTGCTTTTTTTTTCCCTGGAAATATCCAATGATACTGGCACTAAAGCCTTGGTCTTCAGTGTGTCTTCACATGATGCCAAGAGAATTGCAAGGTTTAAACCATTTATGGAGAGAGAAAATTTGAAAATCCATATAAGTGACCTCAAGACATGCAACGATTATATGGATAAAATTATTATAACTTTTTTGGTTGCTGCAAACTTGTCTGCAGCTTTACTATATATTAAGATATGTTAATATCTGAACATGCAAGTATGTGATAGCCAGGAGGCTTAAACATAAAATAATACTCCTACATGTTCAGTTAGTTGATCATAAAATATTCAGGCTGATTAAAGAAATTTCAGGTTTCTGTTCTGTGTCCCAAGGACAAGCAAACTGCAAGAAGATCACCTCCTTGGCCATACACCAGGTTTATAACTCCTAAAAGTTTTATATGGACTCAGACATCTGCATTTTAAACTTTACCTTTTTTTTTTACCTTATACTATTTTCTTTTATGCCATGGTTAAAAAAATGTATCGGTTATTGAAATTTGTACTTTATACTAAACAACAAACAATTGTAACTCTAAAGAGTGGGAGGTCAAGAAACAACCACCACGTAAAAGAATCATGATTTAGAAAAAGGAATGCAGGGCTTTGTTATCAGAGCAATAAACAGAGGTAAGTAGATCTATACGCTCTCTCACTCTCTCTCTTCCCGCCCCCCAACCCGCTTTTCTTTTCAAAGAAAAACCTGAGTTTAAACCCATACTAAGAATTGGAGAAATATTCTTTTTGAAATTGATTTCTTTTGTGAAAACATTAAAGTCTTCACTCTTTAAATCTGGAGAACATTTATGGTGGAAAAAGGTTACAGAAGATATTGGTTACTTCCAACTCATGTTTCTAATGAAGGTTAAAACCTTTGTGTTTCTCAAATTCTTAGGATGACAAGCTTCTTTTGAGATGTATATTTGGAAATATTTTGTAAGTGAATGCAAACCTTCATATAACAACAGCCTGATATCATTGTTATATCAACAGTAAGATGTTTGATGTATTATTATAGCAAGATCAGTTGATGCTAAACTAATTACTAATGTAAGAAGCTATATACATAAAGAATATTTATATTAATAGGAAATTAATTAATTATTCAAACTACTCAACCAAACCTCTCCAATGACTGGGAAAAAGAAGAGACGATACATTTTTATGACCATTTAAGCTTAAAGTTTAAATTAAAAAAAGACTACTTTGAGAGTTAACTTTTATAAAGAGAATAGGAGTGTGTTTGGACGCATCGGAAACAGAATTTTAACTCCTATTAAACCCTGATGGTATATCTCAGAAAACTGACTGAATAAAAGAAAGAGTTAAAACTCTAAACTTAAAGATGTTCTCCTACCACAAACACAAAGGAAATGTAACTGTGAAGAAAGAATTACAACCCTAATGTTAATAAACTACATATTCATAAGACAAAGACAGTACCCATGAAGACATGGAAACAATGAAAGGGTAATAGCTACCAGCTTTGAATATAAACAATTGTAATTTCATGGAAATAGGAAGAAGAGTATAAAATTGAGAAGTGAGCACCCCTCACAAATAGACCTTCTGATACCCAGATTAGACAGTAAGCACTCCACAACTCATCCTGTCCATCTCAATAAGCAAGCTGCCACAGATAGCTAAGAACAATAAAGAACACTCAAGAAGAAACCAACCCCAAGTTCTCCCCAAGACTTCAACACAGAATCACAGTGGATTGGTGAGAGAAAGTTAACTAAAATGCTGCCATAGGATTAGATTTAAACTCTTGTAATGATTTTATAGGGATATGAAACTGCTGTTGTAACTTACAATATTAACAGTTTCTCGTGTTAATCACAGATGGTTAGACCATGTATTTCTGGAGAGGAGACAGTAGCTAAATATTGGTAAACACAGAAACATTGGAGATGTTGGATGTAAGATTCTTAATATTGGTTAACTGGCCTGTCTCATGATAGCTCCTTAAATGGCTTCGTCTAAGTAACAGATTTAAATATTTTTTTAGCTTCATCGTATAGTTGTAAACTAACTGGTTATTTATTAATAACCAACAGGTTCTCCTTCCCTGAAACATAATTACTTCGCCCATCTATAAACATTCTTAGTTATCTACTGTGACAAAGTTCCTCCTCTACCTTGGTGAGTCCTGCGCTTATTGGCAGATTTGCTCACCTCAGTAATCTTCCCCACAGTCTGGATCAACTCCTCCTGTGTCTGATAAGGACTTGGGAGGTTTGGGGGGAACCCAGGCCCACCCTCTACTCCGGGTTCCAGCCCAGGGCCCTGTGGATCTGGCAGCTGTCTATAGAGCTCTTGTAACAGCTGCACGACAGCTACAACTCCCTGGCTACTCTCCCATGGCCTCCTCCAAACACCTCTTTATCCTTACCACAGGACGTTCCTCCTGCTGTCTGATAACACTTGTACTCCGTAGTCCTCCAGAAGCACAGCCTCTCGCTCTCAGCTCCTTGTGCTTTTTGCTTCGGTCCTCACACGCACTTCCTCTCCTCTAGCTCCTCCTCCCTGACTGGAGTGAGCTCTTTTTAAACCCAGGTGCCCTGATTAGCCTGCCTTGATTGGCTGCAGGTGTTCTAATCAGCCTGATCTGCCTTAACTTTTTGCAGGTTCGTGTTTCCTCCAGTGCAGCCCCTGCTCTAGTCACTCAGGGAACAGAAAATTACTCAGCCAGTGACTAGAATATTTGCCCTCTACCAGACTCCTGTACCACACTGGCCTGGGTCTGTCACACAACGTATATACTAAAGAACAGATTCACAATAATTTTAGGAAACATATATTTTGGTCTTAATTTACTAAGAGAAAAGCACCCACCCAAGAAGTTGTGATTCTCAAGGGTGTAATCCAGGGGTCGGCAACCTTCGGCACATGGTCCATCAGGGTAATCCGCTGGCGGGTCATGAGACATTTTGTTTACATTGACCGTCTGCAGGCACGGCTCTCCCCACCAGCTCCCAGTGGGCGCGGTTCACCATTCCCAGTCAATGAGAGCTGCGGAACGTGCTGGTCGCCACTTCCTGCAGCTCCAATTGGCCAGGAACAGCAAACCACCACTGGGAGCTTGGGGCAGTACCTGCGGATGGTCAACATAAACAAAATGTCTCGCGGCCCGCCAGTGGATTACCATGATGGACCACGTGCCAAAGGTTGCCAAACCCTGGTGTAATCTATGTTAAAAGCTCTCCACAGAAAGAGAGACATATAGAAGAGACTGTAACAGAAAAAAAACATTTTATCTTTTGTGGTTGGTTACTAGTGTTCTTTTGTATAATGTTCCCTTTTTAAATTTCTTTAATAATGAAATAGCCATGGTTGTTAATTGTGATGATTTTGCTTGGCTTTAATCATGGTGTTTTCTAAAGTATGTAAAAGATTAAATAGTGAGAGACATACCCATAAGGTGGCTGTAAGAGAAACAATTAATAAGAGCTGGCCTACCGATTTCTTGTTTCAGTAAACTAAATACTTTTAATAATTTTAAAATAAATAAAATTATTTTGTGTCCAACAATTTCAAATTGCCCCTTTCTGTCCCACATCCAGCCACAACCAGAATTAAGTCAATGTTATAACTCAAACACTTCCATCAGTTTAGCAGAATAACCCGAACCATATACTTTCTAGATAAGATCTTTGTCAGAAAGAGCATTGTATAGATATACTTCTTTTAGCTTTGTCAGGTTTCATTCTATCTGCATTGTCATGATATCTTCTGAGTAACCAGTAAGTATTTCAGAATTAATATTGGATAGAGGCAGACATGAGATACTAGTGTTGGACAAATGCTTCCCAATGAAATTATATCAGTAAGATAAATGATCCTTTTTTATGCTAGTGTTAGTTTATTCAGGAGAAACTATCACCATAACAACTCAAGAGCAGCTTTATGCACTTGAAAGTTTCAGTTTCCATTATCTGACTTCTTTATTCACCATTTACAGTCAGCATTAGAGCTGAAATCAATAATTCATAACAACTAATGTATTCAGTAATTTTTGCTTCTTCTTCTGATTGTGAATTATCCAAAAATGATAATGCAACTTTTTCAAATTCATTTAGTATTAGAAGTTATTCACCAAATAATTTTGTTAAGTAATCCCTAGTGTTTATTTTGACTATTCAGTATAGAACATTTGAGCTGTTTTGGTTTTCCAGAATAGATAAATGTAGCTGTTGCAAAAAATCTTTATTATGAATTTTAAAATTTGCTTCTCATGAATATTCTTCAATATTCACTTAATATTCATCAAGCATTTCTGTCAGCAAATTTGTTCACTGGAAAGAAGCACAAAGTGGTTGCAACTGCAGTCAAAGTAATTTATCTAAATAGGAACTAATATCTGCAGAATTTATTTTGAGTATTCACTCAGCCCTGTTCAGAACATCTGCTGACTTGTGCGTAGGTCAGTACTGGAAGTGACGTACAGTAACATGACTTCTGGAGAAGGAGAAGGTTGATCACGGGAAATATCAAAGTCTATTTTTTCAACAATCAAAAATTGTCTATAAACTTTCCTTTGTGTTTAGTGTCCCCTGGCAAATGTCCTGAAAGCAAGGAATTTTGTGAAGGCCACTAGCATACCTATGATGTGGACTGCTAATGGTTTTTCATTAATGGGCATACAAGCAAGCATGTTTTTTTTATTTGCTATCTAAAGAAGAGCTTAGCTTTATGGCAACATTAGACATAAGCAAGCTTCGTGGCTAGCTTGGCACTACATTTCAAGGCAGCACAGTGGTTCAAGGTGATGTTCCACTGTAGGAAAAAAAGCTCCATGCTCTGAGACTCCACCGCTTGCAGCACAGGATACGGAAGAAGCCTTGATGGCCAAAATACAAGTTCGCTACACAGAAGGGTCCTGAGATAGTAAGAGCACTGAGGAAACTTGAGAGGCATAGCAGAGATGGGGATATCTGAAAGTGGGAACATGATATGGGGGAAAACATTCTACTTGGAAGGTGGGAGGTGGAAATACCAAAATATTCTCTGTACAAGGCACCATCATATACCGGTAATTACCAACTCTGCCTGAAGAAAGGGTTTTTCTCTAGCAAGTGGATTAGAGGGATATTGATGTCAAGATATGAAAGTGGAGTTTCCTTCTTGAATGATATATTTGGCCCTTCCTACAAATTGAAATCATTATACACGATGCAACCAATGGTTTCTACTTTCTGATGATGAATACATTCATTCCTGCAGTATACATAATTCCCTATTGTTTGTATATACTGAGTAAGCTTTTCAAGCAAAAGATTTTTTACTTAGTAGGATTCCAGTAAGACACTCACAAACTTTTGTAGAATGATTAAAACTGGGCACACACCTGTCATACCTAGCACAGTTATCAGTTGACATTCACTGTCAAGGCAATGGGTCAAACAGTGGGATTATCCAGAATTTGAGTGCTTTGTTATATTGCTACCATCGTACACAAGGAAAAATCCATATCTGAGATGTTGTGTTGTGACCCAAGCATTAAGCACACTCCACCAGTTCTTGAATGTTTTCAGCTGTGTATGTGTTTATAAGAAATAGGCAACTTATAGGATCTACTGCAGCTACTCCCACTGCTTAGACATGGTGTTGGTGACAGCACTACATATGCCAGGCCCAAAACAGTGCTAAAAATATCCTGATAGCATCACCCATGAGCCTCAAAACTATCCTAATTAAGAGTTTTCATGTGTGGGTTTATTATGCTCTAGGAATTATTGTGGGAAAGTTCTCTAGTCTTTGTTATGCAGGAAGTCAGACTAGATGATCACAATGGTCCCTTCTGGCCTTGGAATCTATGAATCTAACTACAAGGAAAAAAACAAAAGAGTGATCCTGCTCCCACTGAAATCAGTGACAAAACTCGCATTACCTACAACAGAAGGGTGATCAGGACCCCGTTCAGCCAAATTATCTCTCTATAGTCATGACTGACTATCATTTAAACAGTTTGCCATGTTCTAATGTGGCTGCTTTTATATATATCATATTTATAGGGCTGTACTGTGTTTAAATAAAGTAAAGTTAGAAGAAAAACATCTGGCAAGATCTTGATCAGAGAGATACTATTCCATTGTATGCTAGCCACAACACTACATATCTTTCTATGTATACGTATTTTAATCACAGCACATAGAAAAACCTCAAATTAGCATATTCACCCTTACAACGTAATTTGAATTTGTTCAAATTCACCGTTAATAAAGATACATATACCAGTTCAATTCTTACAATGAAAAAAACATTTGCAGAATGGAACATTGTCTATCTTCATAATTATTAACTGTGTTTGATTACTTACAGAAATGAGGGAATGGAAGGGACCTTGATACGTCATGTAGTGCAGTTCCATGTACTGAGGCAGAACTGTTATATAGACCATCCCTTACAGGGGTATGTCTAATCTGTTCTCAAAAATCTCCTTTGACAGAGATTCCACAACCTCCCTAGGTAAATTGTTCCAGAGCTTAACTACCCTTAAAGTTAGAAAGTCTTTCCTAACAGCAAACTTAAATCCTTGTTTCTGCAATTTAAGCCCATTACTTCTTGTCCTGTCCTGAGTAGATAAAGAGAATAAGTTATCACTCTCCTCTTTATAACAACCTATCACATACTTGAAGCCTATTATCATGCCCCCCCCCCCCCCCCCCGCCAGGGTTCTCTTCTCCAGATTAAGCATGTTTTCTAGACCTTTAACCACTTTTGTTACTCCCTAATTTGTCCACACTGACTTGAAGACAACTAACTTGTGTAATTCTTAGCTTGTTCTTTCCCTATTTGCCTCAGGTCATAACCCTTTTACACTGATGTTCACTATGTTAGTTACCTGATCACTGCTAATCTTTTTGGTGAAAACTGAAAGAAAAAAGGCATTTAACATTATGACCTTTGTTGTGTTTTTGTTATTGTCTTTCCCTCCTCAGTGAGTAATGGGCCTCCCCTATCCTTGATGTTCCTCTTGCTTCTCATGTATTTATAAAATGTTTTCTTGTTACCCTGTATTTTGTCCCTACATGCTTGTGTTTTTATTTATATATATATATATAATTTATATATATATTCATTTATCCTTCATAATCTGACATAATTTCCGCCCTGTGGATGACTCTGTTTTTGAGTTTCAAGTTACTGAAGACCTCCTGATCTCTTACCGTCCTTCTTTGCCCTTAATAGAGTGTTTCTAAAAACTGCCAACTCTCCTGAACTCTTTTTTTCCTTAGACTTGCTTCCCATGGGATTTTACCTACCCATTCTAAAGTTTGCTAAAGTCCGCCTCCCTGAAGTCCATTGTCTTTATTCAGCTGTTTTGCCTCCTACCCTCCCTTCTACCATTCCTTAGAATCCTCTATCATTTCATGATCACTTTCACCCACACTGCCTTCCACCTACTCCCGAGAAAGGAGGCTGATGTGATAAATCTATACATTCTGGAGGCTTCTTTTCTTTCATAAAATGGGCAGGACTAGGAGACAACATATCTGGCTAGCTTAAGGCCCTACTAGTAGTATTGTGAGAAAACAAACACATCATTTGGAAATACATACTTAGTTTTACAAACTACTCTTTCCTACTCAAAAATTCAGTGATTAATAAAAGCAATAATACTCCAGTGTGTGTGGTACATAAAGGATAATCACACCTCTCAGATGCTGGAGACAGTTGGCTGTCAGCTCAGCCTCGCTTCGCAACCAAGACATGTAGCTGTAACAACTGCACCCCCTGGAAAGTATTTATCTTGTAGCTATGCGCTGCAGTAAATTCCAAGAGCAGAAGAAAATGGTGAGATTGTACTTGTCAAAAAGCAAAGGGCTAGACTCTATCTGGCAATGACAAGGTGGAACAGAATGAATAGCAAGGAGTAAGGATCCTATCCCCACACCCACCTTAGGGTGGCTGCACAAGCGTCAGTTATAACTGCAGCTGACTGGAACCTGAGTGGAGAATCAGCAGACGAGCAGATGGAGCCATAGCTCTGGCCTCCTCACCCACATGTGTTTACCTGTGGCATTCACTGGCTGAGTGGGGGTGAGGGATTATGTGACATCTTTTAAATGAGTGTTGGCAAATTATCCCTCCACCAGTAAAACTGAAGAGTCCAGGAGGGATTGTGCATCTCTGAGGAATTGTGCTCCCTCTGGGATCTTATACACCATCCATTTCTGTAAGCTGCATGCACAAAGCACAATTGTACCCAAAGAAATCTTTACAGCACATGACAGTACTGATGTGTCAATGCCCTGAACTTCTGGGGACATGCTAATCAGCTGCCTCATTCCCATCTCTCCTATTCCACTGGACATTCCCCATCTGCTGGTGGCTGGCAGCTCCATGTCCCTGAGGGTGGCTCCTATTTCCTCTCTTGTGCTTCATGTAGCAGCTGTCCATAGAGACAGCTAGGCTGGCTACTCCTTGTTTACAGCTGTTTTCCAGGCCACCAAGCTGGGCTTTGCAATGATGAGCCAAGATATCTGTAGAGGCAGCTGAAAGCATGGAAAACAGAAAAAGCCAGCTCTCTGCAAACTAGCAGAAAGTGCTCTGCAGACCATGAGTGGACAACGTTTGAGAATACTGCTTTACAGATAGATTGTATTCTACATAAAAACTAAAAAACACCACTTTACAATTTTAGACACTTTTGTAGTGCTACAGCTAGCATCCTGAGAGATGACTTATGTTATATAGTACTGTAAACTGGTGGACAGTTTCATCAGTCAGGGAATGGAAATAAGCTTCAAGTCTATGTCGCTTTAAGGTCCTTTAACTGGACTTACTAATTTCCACTAAACAATCCTAAAAACACAGTAAGTCAACTGAAAAATACTGGGCAGCAACTCCCCAGAGGCTTTCTCCACTTGACTCAGCCAGAAGGGGAGAAAACACATCCTTCCTGATTTGTTCCACTTTCTCCGTCCTTTTATGCTCTACCTTGAGCAGCCTATGGTCAGCTTGGACCAGTTAACAAGCTGCAGCACCTTTACTTTGTCAGAAGTACCGATTATGATAGCAACCGAAAGTCAATGTTAACTACAAATAATGGAACACAAAGTAAGATTTCTTGGGATTATAATGGCATTAGCAGAAGCTCCAGTGTTCAGACTGTAAAAAGGCTTCTGTTATACTCCGTGAATTTTTATTTACTTAAGAAATGTTGAGGAAAGAATTTTTGAGTTAGGACTTCCTACAAATTTAAGACTTTAACTGTTTTTTTTCAAACGTGTCGAATGCTTATTTGACAATAATTTAAAAACAGCCAGGTTTAACTATAAACTTTATCTCTACAACATAAATGTACTTTTATTTTAAAGTAATATATGCAATTATACCATTTAAACAAAAATGTTAACTAGAACATCAATTGTGCCTTACTATGGCTTTGTTCTGACAGAAAAGAAGTGGTGTTTTTGTGTGTAAAATTATTGCAGTCTTCAAAATTATATCTAATCTATATCGAGAGAGAGAGACTGCAGAGTTGTCAAATGAAATTTGATATATATGAATGAAGACTTCACTGTCTACACTGTCTACACCTACTTCAGAATACAGCAAACTGTTCAAACTTGGAACGGCTGATACATAAACTAAATCATTCACTAATAAAACATGCCCAATATTTCAGCAGTTAAAACACTTACAGGGTCTCCCCGACGTCCTTCTTGTCCTGTAGAACCAGGCTTCCCAACTTCTCCCTTTAAAATGAAAAGTGTTAAATAGGAAACGTAGCCGAGACAAAAAAAAATAACCTTTCTGTGCAAAAAGAATAGTGAATTCAAATGCTAACACATTTTTAGATGTAAAATAATGAGACACCTATCTAAGCTCTTTTTAATACAATCTCATCAGCATTAATGTAACCATTTCAGCAGGAACTCAGCCAGCCTAACTCCTACGAAATGCCTGTTCATCTCATTCATCATTGTATGAAGCTCACCATTTCCAAATTCCCTATGAAACAGATGCCTTTTAAAGATACATTGAAACACAGAATTAAATGTCAATTCAGAATTTTATTCTTTACTTCATAAAGGTAATGTACTTTACTCAACATATGTACCATTGAAATATACAATCTGTCATTCAAACAAGTAAACACATTACTTAATAACAACATTATAATATACATTTAATTGTGTAAAACCATCCCCAATAGAAATACATTGTTAATTTTCGTGGAAAAAACACTACTGTGAAAAGTATTCCTGTTCCATCATATAACTTAAAAACGTATGACACTTGTTAAAAATATTATCCCATAGCTGGTTATATGCACATGCATACCGAAGTTCAGTCTGAAATATATTTTAAGGCCAAAACCCTGTTAAACATGGCATTTCTTAATTAGAGGAATTATTAAGTGTCATTATTAGCTGCTTGTTACAACATGCAGTGTGACGGGTGTTCATATTACTGATGATGAAACTCACATGCTCTATTAATAGTAAAAACTAGCTCTTAGGTGTTTTTTCCTTCAACTGAGGAAATGGTCTCTGTTTGCACTTAACATTAAAATGTTGAGGAAGTGTTTGATTAATAATTGCTGTACCCAAATAAAATAAATAAGCTAATTCAAGGACTCCCGGCATCAAATAATTGAAAGATAAAATAATCCAAGATCCTGCATATGGGGAGGACTCCAAATGATAATCCATAGACCAGTGCACTGGTGTGGAGCTCCACTAAATTTGGTAAGGCTCCACACAAGAGCTAGAACGGAAAAGTGAATGGTTAGAGAGTAAGATTCAAAGCAGAAGAAAGTTGGACACATCAGCTTCAGTATTTTCTGAAATCTCAGAAGAGTTACAGATTGAATGATCCTACCAAGAGCCACACTGAGATCAAATGAGATAAGCAGGGGGGGTGGGAGATCCAAGGTCAGAAACTAGGCTAGATCCAGAGACGTGAAGTTTCATGACTGCGAAAGGATGCAAATAAAACAAAGCTGCCAAGAGTTCCATAAGAACTCCAAAGTTTGCTGAGGAAAATGAAGTTTGAAGGACAAGGGATGATAATACAGTGTCATGACTGAGAAAAAATGTGGCAGTTGTGCAAGACTAACTATAGGATTTTAAAAGTACTGTGGAACTAACCAAACCAATGGTCATTTTGAGTTATAAATGATTATAAAAGACTACAGAACATTTTTGACTCTTGAATTTAGGCATTTTGCTTAAATACGCATCTACAAGTAAAACAAAAGCATTAAAAACCTCAAAAGTCAGATTTGCTGCTCAGAGAAAGCAAGTCGCTGGTCTTTGTGCTTAAAAGCGTTTTAACAGGGCTGCAGCAAAACCACTTCATAACAGTCTGGCCAGCCTGTGTGGTTTGGGAATAAACTGTGATTTTAACGCATGATTAAAATCTGGGTCCAATGACAATTCCAGGCAATTCTTGAACTTTTTTTTTTTTTTTTAAACAAAAGTGTAGCCTAACCACATCACCCAGCTCAATCACATTATAAACTGTGAGGGAGAGTCCTGGGGTATCGTGCGGAAGTGACAATCCACACACCAGTTACTTCACAGCAGATCCCATAAAGCCTATGGAAAACACTGTGATTTTCTCTGAGAGAACTGATCTTCAGCCTTATACCAATATCCTGACCATGGTATTTTGGTCCCTAATCTATACAACTACGTATTGAAAAAATCCTCTTAATTTACTAGATAGAGTGCATGCTGTCTTCCGTGTCCGTCTTTTAAACTGTCTTTTAAACTGGGGTAGGGACTATCTTTATTTCTGTGCTTTGTATTGTGCCAAGCACCATGTTAGTGTTAAAAATATATATATCATAATTGCAGGTATGATTCCAGCTACCATTGTTACTAAGAGTAATCCTCTGAAAATTATTTCAAGGCACTTCTGAACTATTGCACTACCAAGCTATGACCAAATAATTATGTTCTGATTCAAAACATGTATGTTATTCCTTACTAAAAACTCAGAGAAATAGAAAAAAAAATTCCAGAAATGAGTATGCATAAATAAAATATTTATACAAATTAAGATATAATAAGTTGCTGTCAATTTAAATTACAAAACCTGGATATGCAGCAACAATTTCTTTCACATTCTTTTCCAGAACAAATATGTTTAAGAAATTTTGTAAGAGAACAGAAAAGCTCCAACAAAGACAGACATTTTTTAAATCCTCTGATTTTGATTACAATGGACCCAGAATGAAATACTGCAGATGATAAAGGGAAGCTGATAAAATGTTTGAATGAAGCAGAAATAAAAGACTTCTGTTAACTATTATATTCTGAAGCAATTATGGTGCAATCTCCTTCTCATACTCAATAATAAATTAACTTTGTGAGTGACAGGAGTAAATGAGACTTCCCGCACACATATTTCAGGAATATTCTACAAAAGGAGATGAAAAAAGTGGTGACTTTTTGGGTCTGTCATACACCTATACTAGAATAGTTAATTGAAGGAAATAAAGATAAATGTATTTTAGTCTGAATGTATACATTTACATTTTTTTAATCATATGGTTTACTGTAAGAGTGAAGGCAGATTATATACTCTCAAAATTCATGTTTTTCAAAGACATACATTTCTTGAACAGGCCATAAACACATAAATTTGTTAGAAATTTTGTGGAAAACTCTGCATCAAACAAAGTGATTAAGTGGAATCCAACCCATCTTGTCATACACCAGAAATGAGAGAAAATTAGGAGACTGAGTTTCATTTGGTTCTGATAAAATGAGAGTTCTGGGATGCTGCATATTTGATTTTATTACCTGGGTAGTCTCAGAAGCAGGGAAACAGCTACTTTCCATACTACAATATTCAATATAGATTTTCAAATGGGATTACATATTCTAGTATGTACTCAGTTTGGATACCAAATCCAAAACCCTCAATGCATTTATACAAAGCAGAGTTGGGTGATTTCTCAGATGTGTGTGAATAATTATGACTCGCATGCATCAAGGAGATTCAGACCAAAGTCAGGTGAATAGAAAAATGCTGAAAACTACATTGAATGGTGAATAAAAATATGAAATGTTTCAATACTAGAGATATCCAAAACACTATCAGTTGCTGAAGCATGAAGTAATTTCTTAATAAACTATCATCAGAAGCTTTACTAACTTTACCCAGTTTGTTCTGCTAGTGCATTTCTGAAAGGTGCAGACAAATCAGAAAATAAGGACTAAACCAAGTAAGCTTATTACAGTTATGGCCCCCAAAACTTGCCAGTCTGACCTAAGATAAAGTAGATAAACTGAGTATCTTCATTATTCCCTTGTACTTCCTCCCTATAACATCTAAAAGAAATACTTCAAACAGTGAGATTATCTAACTGAAAATATTTAATTATTAAAGGCAAGTTTCAAATTTTCAAGGCCACCACTGTACATGTATTCTCCTTGTCAAATATATTCTAAAAATAGTATGACCACTGGTATTGTTGTAGATGATCACTTACATTCAAAGAACACAAGTGATAAGAGACAGGAACTTAAAGCAACAGGAATAAGTGCTCTAGCCCCCTTGTCAATACTGAAAGGATTATTTTATAGAACTGAAATATTAAGTAGTTTATTTGACACAAACAAACTTCATTATTATCCAACACTGAAAGCCAGTTGCATATTGCATTAAAAATTGAAATGCTTAGCATCTTTCTTATTTCATCTCAGAGTAATGGAAAAAACAATAATCTAATAGGCTCGCGAACCACAGTCCCCAGTATGAAGATCAGGCTGTGTTCTTTGTACCCTCTACTATTAGGAGGCAGATATACATTTGCCTAAGTATGTGAAGAATTGGGAGCTCAACATAATAAGATGTGCTGAAGTAGTTCTCTCTGCTTCCCATGAAACCTGATAATTCCCATGCACTACCAACTGATGGAGGTGGATTCTTGGTGTTAAATTACTTAAACATGAGGCATATTTCAGATTTAGGGCTAGATTGTGCCCTCAAGTGTGTATGTAGTGTTGTGGGCCATTTTCTCCCTTTCAAGAGCCATCATAATAATCAACTCTATCATTTTCCTTTATAGGAAAGAATGCTGTGAAGAATATATATGTATATCTGATGTTTCACATTATTCACAGAGTTAGAGGAATACATTTGGAAATGGAAAGAACAAGATTAGTCCTAAGCAGTCTTTGATAATCACTAATAATAAATTCCCAAAATAGCTCTTCAGCAATTGGGCCCTGATCCAAAGCCCACTGAAACCCCAATGGCTTTGACTAACACCTACAGCAGTGGACACAACTTTTATTTCCAGTTACTACCCACATAACGCATGCTAGAAAGAAGCAGACCTATAACAATATTATGTAAGGCTTTGGCAAGTTACTGACAGTTCAAAAATAAAACACCTAAATACAATTTATTGAATGAATATGTAAATACCTTAAAGCCAGGGCTTCCAGGTAATCCATCTTTCCCATTTCTCCCAGGTTCCCCCTGTGGCAACAGGTAACATGACACTATTAGTAGCATTAACCAAGTAAATTTAAAGGCAAAACTGTCCTTATAGCACTTACAGAGCGTCCTGGCATTCCTGGAAAACCTGGATCACCTTTTTCCCCTTTAGCACCCTGGAAAAATATAAGAAACAAAAAGAAAGGAAAATGATGTTCAAATAGTATCCCCAAACTCAGTTACACAATTCCAGACAACTAATCTGAAAATCTCACACTGTTGTTTGCTTTCTATGAAAATTTGTAATGGAATTTCCTACATATAAAAGACTATAGACCCTATGCTGTAATCTTTACTCAGGCAAAAGGCCATTAGTATTATACTGAAGTATTAAATAGAAAACACAGAAATCAAGCAACGACCCTGCTTCAAATAGCTGAGAATTTAGACAGACGAAGATCTGAAAAAAATAAGATTGTAATTTAGAATGTTTTTGCTTGTTTTAGACATGTATGCACATGTGTGATGACTGTGTTATATTGACAGACTAGAATTTGTTAGCTGGAAAAAGAGTTTTCAGGAGGTATCTGAATGAAGAGATCATACTGGGGCAGAGATATTGTTCTAAATCAGCGTCAGGCAACCTATGGCACACGTGCCAAAGCTGGCATGCGAGCTGATTTTAAGTGGAACTCACATTATCCGGCCACTGGTCTGGGGGGCTCTGCATTTTAGTTTAATTTTAAATGAAGCTTCTTAAACCTTTTAAAAACCTTATTTACTTTATGTACAACAATAGTTTAGTTGTATATTATACATTTGTAGAAAGAAACCTTCTAAAAACGTTAAAATGTATTACTAGCACATAAAACCTTAAATTAGAGTGAATAAATGAAGACTCAGCACACCACTCCTGAAAGATTGCCGACCCTTGTTCTAAACATTGACTTCAATGGAAGTATGCCTGAGAATGCACTGTAAGATTCAACCCCATGTAAATAAAAGGCATTTTACAACATGAACAAATCAGAAAAATGCTGGCACTTCCCTTTATGATATTCAATTCACACTTGCCTTTTTTCCGTAAATTCCTGGTGGTCCTTGATCTCCCTTAGGACCCCTTTCACCCTACAACAAAATAAGCATAAAGGGATTATTTTACTTTTAGAATTTGAGCTAATTATATACGGCTATAAACATGATGTATTCCAACTCACTGTTTGCTTAACAAAGAGCTGGCTGAAAAGAGGGAATCCCTTCCCATTCATTTTGTTTGCATTTTTAAGGAAAATCTCTCTTAGTGGGACGAAACACCAAAAACAAACATTTTCACAGAAAGGGATTTTAAGAAATGCATCTGACAAAGTGGGTATTCACCCACGAAAGCTCATGCTCCAATATGTCTGTTAGTCTATAAGGTGCCACAGGACTCTCTGCTGCTTTTTAAAAAAAATTCTGTTTCAGGAGAACTGAAATAGAACTTTTTTTTGGCTTCCCAGTTGCCCTCAGGAAAAGCTCTTGTCAATTCCACAGTTCCACTCTTCCTCGCTGCTAACCACTCGCTCCAGGAGCCAGAGAGGCAATGTGCGTCTTACTTCCCTGGAACTAGTGGGGGAAGGTGAGTAGGCAGAAAGGCCCATGCTTTGCTGTGTTTTGAAAAAGTCTAGTCAACTCTGTAATAGATTCAGCAAAACATTTTGTTCTACTACAGTGACATTTTCTGACAAAACTAAGAAATACATATTTCCAGGGATTTTCTCCTTTATCTGAGTATAAATTATAAAAGCAGTGATCTTGGAAATATAAAATTTGTTTTTATGATTCTTATTACACACTATCTATTATTTATCATTACAGTATTTTATTACATTATGAAAATGGCAACACTCTTCCAAGATCTCACTTTTGTATCTTGCATCACTTTGAATAAGCCTGTTTTAAGACAAGGCTTCTATGTTTCATCAAGGAGTATCAGATGTGAAACAGCATGAAGGTATTTAAGAAGCCAACTCAAACAGTTCCTCCTACACAAGCATTGAGGTCTTGAGCAGTCCAGGCAAACAACGCACGTTAAAACAAAGCTTAAACTTGTTCTTCATAATAATTTTAAAAACAATATTAGCTGTCTATTTAATTTTAAAAGCAACAAAAAATATCCACCTCCCTTTCCATTGCTTAAAAGGAGTCTTGAAGTTTTAATCTCCTCAGTGTGATAGATACGCTTGTTTTGTTCTGCTTAGCTCTTGGAAGTCCAGGGGCTCTGTGTTGCTGGCCCCATGCTGCCCAGCATCCCTAGGGACATCTCTCTCCTTCATTAGGGAATTTTATCCTGAGAACCCTATGTAACATTTTGCAAACCTCCAGGGGTTCACAAACCAGAGTTTGGGAACCACTGCTCTGGGGAGATGTTCAACAACTAATAGGTTTAATGCCTGTGTTTCCAATGGGAGCTGCTGGGCACTGAGCGCTTTTGGAAATCTGGTCACTTCAATGAGATCCTAAATGGAAGCTGAAAATCTTTGAACAGTTGTGTGTGCTCCACTCTTTTGAAATCTGTCCTGAAAAGTTTAAAATAGACATTAGGAAGAGCTTTAAGGAGTAAGATCAATTGGGCAGTTGAACACACTAGCAAGAGATGTGGTTAAGAGAACTTCATTACAGAACAAGTTAAATAAGAATTTTAAGGAATTAGTGCAAGAAAGTTCTTCAAAATGCTGGGGGTCAAACTGAATGACTTGAGGAACTTGAATATAATCAATTATTCCATCATTTTGACAATATTTGCAGAGAAGAGGGCTCTAAGTTTTATAAAAATCAAAATTTAAAGCAATTCATATACAACATGATCTAAAGCCCATAGAAATAAAACATTATCAGTATTAGTCTCACCTCTTATCTGTGTTTATAGATAAACTTAAACTTTACACATATAGGTAACTAAAATCACTTTTAAAAGCTATGAAAAGAAGTTATGGAATAATCCAAGATGGATGGATATTTTACAATAAGCTTTCGATTTCAACCTTTGATGCTGGCATCCCATGTAATCCAGGAAAACCAGGAAATCCACGCTCACCCTAAAACAACAAATATATTAAAATATGTGTATATATATATATACATAAATAATATTTTCATAACCCAACTGATTAACAAACCAAGAAAAGACTTAAAACAAAATGGCCTGATACAAACCACTGAAGTAAATGGAGCAATTCCCACTGACTTCCCAAGGCTTTGGAGAAACCCAGTCTGAACAACATGAGCTAGTGGTGCCAATGTTGCCAGTATTGGATAATTATTTTTAATGCTACATTAGTTCTCTTCTCAAGGCCCACTTGTACCACAATGCCTATATTGGCTCAGATAGTTAACAGTTCACATTTCTTTATGAAATTACAAAACTAAAGTTATATATTGTACATGTGAACACAAGTATATGCATATAACCAACAGACATATGTTTACAACAATTGTACACTGCCATCACCCTTTCTATGTTGCTCATCAGCAGCTTACAAATCCACATAGGCCAATCTTAGCCCCTAGGAATGGTCAGAGTCCTGCCCTCAATTCTGTTCATTGCTGTGCCATGGGGAGCAAGTGACATATAGGAGGGATGCTTTCATACACATAGACCCCACTTGACACTATCAAGCATCCTGGCTGTTCATTTCCCTGCTGATCTCATCGAAACTCCACCCTAATGAGAAGGGTGAGCATTTGTGAGCAGGTACAGCATTAGAGACATTTAAAAAAAAACAACAAACATATAGGCAGTTCAAATAAGCAGTTCCCTTTTTATGGAAAGAAAAACTTGATAAAAGCAATTGGCCATAAAAAAATTAAGTTGTCCACATTTCTGTGGGAAAGCATCATGAGCTAAGCTTTGTTTATGAGTTTGGTCTTCCTGTTGTCATTGCAACTGCCAAATGTCAGGATTCTCAATACTTTTGCTATTGATACTGGAGATATTTATTTGATTATTATTTTCAAGCTCACTTGAACTATTCCAACAGAGGCTAAATTGTATCTCGCTGCCACCTGTGCTTAAAAAGCTAGAGAAAGATACTTTAGTTGACAGATTTTATTTTAATCAGGCAACAGAGCATTTGAACATTTACTTCCATTGCCAGTTTCCATGGCTTGTCTACTTAAATACACTGACTTTAAATTTAACAACACATTTAAATTAGTTTCAGACAAAAGAGGAGAAAATTAGAATAAATTATGCTGCCCACTTAGTGATTTTATGTAATATTTCAGGTATAAGAAAAGAAGGAATGAACAATGGAAGACACTGTCAGGGGGAGGGGGAGAGAGCTGGAGGATTCCCAACAGCTGCAGTACCCAGCATGCCCTAAAGGAAGGCGGCAGATTGTAGGAAACACTGTACAAGCCTGAGATTCAGCATCAGGCTGTTTCTCCTTCAGGATCTTAGGCTCTGGTGGGGAGGGGATGTGGGTGTCTGGGATGGGGGCTGCACCACAAGTAGGCTCTGGGAGGGTAGGGGGTGTGGATGTCTGGCGCTCATGCTAGGCTCTTGGGAGAACGGGGACAGAGAAACAGGAACTGGGTTGTTGTAGGAGTTTCCTTAATTCCCTACTGCTAGGGGAATTTTTTTGTGTCTGTACTGTTACAGACATAGTTGCTGATAGGTATTTTGAAATAAATTACAAAATAATTGAAACTGGCATGATTGCATAGTGTTATTTTGACAAATAAAATACGCAACAATTTTCAGAATATTAAAATACTGCGCACAGAATTTTTATTTTTTTGGCGCAGAATTCCCTTAGGTGTAATTTAATAACTGCTGTCAGCTGTGTTCCTGTAAGATGCACACTTGAGCGGCCACGCAGGAGAGATTTAAGTGCCGCCCACCAGATTAGGAAAGCACTCACAGCCAGCAGCATGTGTTCGGATGCCACTCCCCCACATTGCTCCATCCTGCAGCTGCTCCTGGGACCCTCCTGCTGACTGTGAAGAGTATGGGGGAGACGGTGCTGGTGTGCCCCTTCCCCCCACTCCTGTAGCCCATCTCCACAAAGCAGGGGCAAGGAAGGGGACACAGCCTGGCTCAGGACTCAGAGCTGCTGCAGGAAGGGTGAGTGTCTTTCTTAAAGAGACAGTGCACTGATTCTGAGATTTTCCCAACAGTCTGCTCACACAGTCTCTCTCTCTCTCTCCCCTTCCCCATATATCCCATCTCCAAGAGATGGGAAGCGGAGACAACATGGCTCAGGACACAGTAGGAGAGCTTTCAGTGTGTGTCTTAAAGAGACAGGGCATCTCTCAGAAACTTTCCCAGCAGCTAACGCACACAGTCTCCATGACACATACAGTCTCTGTGTCACACTCTGTGTCACACACACAGTCTCTGTGTAAAACACACATACAGTGTCTGTGTCATGTGGTCGCACACCATCTGTGTCACATGCACACACTGAGTCTCACACACATAGTATCTGTGTCACACACACACAAACACTGTCTCTGTGTCACACACACTGTGTAAAGCACATACAGAGTCTCTGTCTCACAATCTTTTTCTCACACTCACCTCCCAACACATATTTGTATTGTTGTTGTTACTTCTTGGTACTTCCTGCAACGCATATATATTCTCTGTAATTTTATTCTTTCAAAGTATGTTATTTTAGTGTTTTGACAGGTCTATGCATTTCATATTTTTTATTTCTCTTACACTTAAATTTAATTCTTTAAGTAGTGAGTTCTAAAATACCTAACTTGTCCTTGCTGGTGTAATTATCCCTACTTAACCTTTAAAAAATATATCTAGGCTTTTTGTTTCTACTTGTGGCGCACATCCACACATTATCTTGGTGCACATAACAAAATTTATTCCACACATGGATGGAAAAAATTAGAGGGAACATTGGCTGTCAGTGATTTGTTGCAAACTAGCCATTTGTAACAAAGTGCTTCCCTTAGAATCACAAACTATATGTTATTGTAGTTTGAATGCTCTTTAAACGTGTAATAAGGGATTTATGTTAAGAGATTTTGTGCCATGTTTAGGATTTTTAGGACATACTCTATTAGGGATCATTAGCTACATTCATAAAAAATAAACTTTGATTTGGAAAAGAATAGTGCCTGTGACAATTACTTTATCAGAAGGTTGTACACATGTCCTTTAATGTTTTTCCTTAACAATCCCAGAAACTTATACCTCAGGAAGGACAACTTAAGGAGGCAATACACAGGTTATTCCAGGAATGCCCAAAATTTTTGGTGGGTAACACCATGAGGGCTTGGATGTTGCTGACTCTGTGTCAATGTGATGACAACAAAGAAGATAAGGTGATAAAATGAACATTTTGAAAAGAAGCTTCATGAGATACAAGAGAACCCGTGTAAAGAATCAGGTCTCTAACCAAACGACAGGCATGAAGGAGGTCCTTGATGAATCTCAATACTGTAGGTTCTGAAAAACGGAATGTGACTAAACTGGTACATGAAGCACTGTCAAGCGCACTTTGAAAGAGCTAAATGCCAATCCCAACTGTTTCAGAAGCAGCATATAGTCCAGAATCATTGTTTTGATCTGCCCCTATAGAAAACCTTTTTTAATTTTGCAAAAAATATTCTGCTAATGGAAGCTTTACTGCTTTGCATAAGAATTTCTTGAACCTATCTTGATCACTCTTTTAGTGATGCACATCCAGGCAGCATCCAGGCCATCAGCTGCAGTGACCTGGTCCTGATTTAGACCTGCAAGCCCATTCGAGAGCTTGGCAGCTACAATATTCAAGATTGCCCGGCCAGAGCTATCCTGCCACCCCTGGGGAAAGTTGCCATAAACTCCTCCATCCCTGGAACCGACAGCCAACTGCGACCGGACATCGTCATCATCAACAAGGACCAGAAGAAGATCATCATGGTGGACGTCACAGTTCCATTCAAGAACAGGACCCCAGCCTTTCATGATGCCTGAGTATGGAGTTTTTGAACCTAGATCTTCTGAGTCCAATGCCACTCTCATAGATTGTTCTAAGAGATGGAACTTGAGTCTGGCATATTGTGACATTCTGGTTTGAGTGAAGAACAAAAAAGCATCTGCTTTGGATATGGGATTTACCAGGCAGAAGAGGCACTTGCTCTGCTAGTCTTTAAGAAAAGTTAGTCCAACACAGGACAAGCAAGACTTGAAGGCCACAGGTTCTGAGTCCACCATCTTAAAGTCATTGTACAGAGAGGTCTGTATGGCCAAGGTATATTACAGAGGGCTCTGTTCAAAACTGCCATCCAGAAGAGGATTATTCTGTCCAAGAAACTGTAAGAACAGAAGGCTGTTCTGAAATGTTTCAGAAGTTTAGAAAAAGATCGCTCACGCTAGAGATTTCAGCAGATAGGGACATTGCCCGGTACTATCTTGCTGTCATGGGTAGTAAGAGGGAACCAGGGAAGGATCATGGTCACCCCACCCTTTATGCTCTCATGTGGGTGCACCAGATGGCTCAGGTTGCATGCAGAGTCCTTATGGACACTGCTAGTGAAAAGAATCCAGTCTCATGTGCAGGGGCAATTACAATGGGATCCACATTGACATACAATCAAAAAAGAATGGACACATACTTTACTAAAAAGCAATAAAATACAGAAAAACACAAGGAAAGGGACCTTCTTCATGAAGTTGACTTAAATGTCAAGATTCATGCAGGCAGTAACTTAGGCCTGTGCAGAGTCCAGGGGGCCTCTACACTGGTGCACAGGTCCACACACACATTCACACATGACAGGATGCAGGCCCTAGTAATAACAATTTATAAGGTAGTACTATCAGGCATGTCTTCCTATAAGTAATTAAGTGTTTAAAACAGGCAGTTTTAAATACAGTCTAACTGTACATATTTAAGAGTAAAATACCTGCAGATCTTGTAAAAACAATCTTCATACTTCCATTGCCCTTGATTAAAAGTGAATGTAGCCATAATTTATGTTCATTTAATTATAGATTAACTAAAACAGTCTGCAGCGGAAACGCCTAGCTTTAAATTAGCCAATGTGGAAACGCCTAGAAGTAATGGGATGAAATTAAGAAATGAAAATGTAGGCTGAATATTAGGAAAACATTCCTCATGGTGAGAACTACTCTACAGCGGAAAAAATTTCTAAGGAAAGTGGTGGAAGCCCCATGTCTTGGCACATTTCAAGGTAAGCTGGACAAAGCATGAGCAAATATATTTTAAGACACAGTCCTCCAGTGGCAGGGGAATAGACTAGATGACCTAAGAAGTCTTTTTCATCTTTAATGTCTAACTCTCTGAAATGCAAACAAATGTCAAGAAGTGAAAGAAAAGAATACAATCATTACTGAATATTGCCCATTACTGACTTAACAATTTTGTTTAACATAAGAGTCCCAATGAAGCAAAGCACATAAGCACATATTTAACTTGAAGCATATCATTAAGTGCTTTGCTGAACAGGGGCCTTAAGAAGATTCAACAATCTGCTTTGCTGAATTACAGCCCTAATAATAAGGAAATCCTGGGGGCTATCTTTGGGCCTGAAGAGAAAAAAGAGATGGAAAAGAACAATTTCATTAATCATAGATAACCTGCTATTCAGGCATATGTCAATATCACTTTCCATCTACTATACTTTTTAAAAATGAAATTAGCAGTCACATTAAAGGTCTTAACTGATAGTATTATTGTATATACAATATTTTAAAGATGATACATCTTATTAAAAATGGAAATACTAGCCTAAGCACAAAATTTCAGTTCTGACTTAATTGTCTTGGTAGTAAATCACTTTTAAACAAGTTTCATATGGAAATACCAAGGCCGTTACTTGTACTAAGCAAAATTCTAAATATTAAAGTAACTTTTTACCTTTGCACCATCTCTCCCTGCTTCTCCCTTGGTACCCTGTAAGCCATGGGGCCCCTAAGAGAGAAAAAAATACACACATTTAAATTTTTTTACTCATTTCTTTTACAGAAAAGGACCAGATCCTGCAAGTGCTCCACACTCTGGACTCTCAATGAAATAAATGGAAATAGTATGAGTACTTACAGGATTTGGCTTAGATTTCCACATTGTAGAAAAGATAAAAGGAGCTTACTTGAATCCCTGGGGATCCTGGAACACCTGGAGTTCCTGCTATTCCTTGATATCCCTAAGAAAAAAACCAAGACATTATAGCTAACTATATGCAGAAGTTTGCAAACAATTATTTAAAATATCTTAGTTACAGCAACTGAGTTGGTCACAAGGACTAAGGTTAAGGCTGCAAAACTACAACAGTTTCCATTAGAACCTCATGTTTAAGACTCATATTTCAACTTTGTGGAACTTTCACTTTTGGGGCTGAAATTTGCCATTGTCTTCACTGAAGGTGAATTTTTCTCATGAGTAACCAAAACCCCTTCAGCTGCTTTAGAATTTTTGACAAGCAAGAGAATGGAGGGGAACGTATCACATATTTTTATTTTTCCACTGTAAAGAGACAAAAAAAACATATACACGGGTCTTTTATATGAAGCTAATCAAAAACCGGCTGAACTTTGAAACTCAAATTTGGTTATAGAAAATAACCCTTATGGAAGAGGCCCTGCTTTGCTATGTTTAAAGTAACTGCTTTTAAAATAACAATTATTAATAATAATGCTGCATTGAGAGTATGCAGTTTGAAAATTCTGTTAAACTGTCAACTATACACTTAAGGATAAGTGACAGGGCATGCTGGCCCTTTAAGAGCAGAGGCAGGCACTGTTTCAGGGAACAAGTGACATGAGGGAAGGGGATTAGGAATAGGAATGAGAATTTAAGACAGCTTCAGTGATGGTAATCTCTGGCATTCCTCACTAGCAACTGGCACTGGAGGAAGAAGAGATTACTAAAAAAATGCCCTCATGGTACTTAAGCATACTTAACAGAAAAAGAAGTTGCCCCATTAATTGGCCAGAATTTAAGTCCATGCCTCACTCCACACACACACACACACACACACACACACAGTGTGAAGAGTTACCTGCTTCACCTAAGAAGCACTTCAGAGTAACTACTACAGTCGCTGGACCATGCCTTTCACAAAGCTTTGCAATGGGAGCAGACCTCCTGTTTAGAAGTGGCAAGGCTTTACAGGCAGCCTTTAAACATAAGCAGAGAAGGAGGAGAAGGTGAGCTTTCATTTGATTCAGTTGAAGTAACATATGCTTCCAACATACAAAATAAGGCCATGTCTACACAAGCACTTTTGTCGGTATAACTTATGTGAAAAAAACCACCCCTCTGAGTGACATAAGTTACACTGACAGACGCGCCGATGTGGACAGTGCTACCGCCGCTCGTTGGAGGTGGTTTAATTATGTTGATGGGAGAGTTCTCTCCCATTGTCAATAGTGTCTATACGAACAATCTTACAGTGGCACAGCTACACCAATACAGTTGTGCTTCTGTAAGTTCACCAGTATAGCTTTGGCCTAAGATAGAAGGAGGAGTTGTCCTCTGACAGAATAGGAAGAAAAATAAGTGGAATTTTTTCTAACTGTAAAATGACTACTTCTACTGTAAAATTCTGGGGCTACTGGGTTTAACCCCTTCAGTTATCAGGTGAAGCAGCCAAAACTGAATCCAAGATCATATATTCTTTTGTTTAATTTAAATGGATGAATCCCAAAACAATCGATCCTCCAATTCTGAGAAACTAAAAATGCTGAGAAGACAGACAAAGCCAAATTCACTAAAACAAAGTTCTAGTACCGAATCTCTGTACAGGTAAAGAAGAACTAACGGAACCATTTCAGAAGTTTTATTTGTTTTCTATACAAGTCATGTAGCTAATAAACCAAGCCAAAATTACTGGCTGGGACAATGCTTGCCATACCCTTTTCCAGAAAGAAATTTGAGAAGATGCCCTAAAATCCAAATGGGTAATGTTTAACAAAGCAGGGAACAGAACTCTAGGGCTCTGTTACACATCTATCCTATAGCAAGTCTTTCCCTTTTAGTGGCCAGAGATAGTTCTAGCAGAATAAGCTTTAACTGAAAATGGAGGAGCATTCCCAGCTTGCCTATAAGCCTCAAAAGTAGCTGAAACAATTCAACTAGCCAGGATGCCTTAAAAACTGTCTGTCCCTTTATTTCTTATCCAAGAAAAACAAAAAGTTTGTCGGACTTTCTGTAAGAAATAGTCATACATAAATAAAATGTTAGTGCACTTTTCAGATCTAAGAAATGCAATTTCCTCTCCTCCTTTTTCTTATTGGGAAGGATCATAAGGAGAGAAGAATAATTTCCTGGCTGAATTTGATTTCAGAATACACTATGTGAATGGAAGATAGAAGAGGAGTCCTCACACCAACCTGGCTTTCTGAAATGGCAAATTTAGCTCAGAGATAGACCTTGTAACATGATCTCACTGCCAACAGAACAAATGGCTCTGACAAAGGTTGACCTAATGGAAAGATGGAATAGGGAAACTACAAGTAAAAAAACACTCAAACGGAGTTTCACACAAAGCTAAGATGACAACAATTAACCTCCAGAGCAGAACTAACCTAAAGTTGGTTTGAATGACTACAGACACATTGGAAACTGGAATTATCAACATCAGCTTTAACACACAGGCACTCGTTTTGTAATAGCACCTGTTAGTTAAATTATCCTGCAGGAAGGGAGTACTTTATTGAAATATTTGACTACCATCAAGCCACATAACCTACACACACACAGAGAAAGAGGCCAACACACAGAGTATGGATTAAAAAACCAAGAAGAAACAGAAATGACAAGTGATCATAATCTAGTTGGTGTAAATGAAACATGCTGGGGTAACTCTCCTAATTAGGTCCCTACCAAACTCATGGTCAATTTTGGTCAATTTCACAGTCATAGGATTTTAAGAATTGTAAATTTCATGATTTCAGATATTTAAATTTGAAATTTCACAGTATTATAATTTTAGGGGTCCTGACCCAAAAAGGAGTTGTGGGAGGGTTGCAAGGTTATTGCTGGGGGGGGTTGTGTTACAGCTACCCTTACTTTTGCAGTGCTGCTGTCAGCGGCTCTGCCTTCAGAGCTGGGCAGCCAGAGAGTGGCGGCTGCTGACCGGGAGCCCAGCTCTGAAGGCAGAGCCGCTGCCAGCAGTAGCGCAGAAGTAAGAATGGCACGGTATGGTATTGCCACCCTTACTTCTGCGCTGCTGCTGGCAGAATGCTGCCTTCAGAGCTAGGTGCCTGACCAACAGCTGCCACCCTCTGGCCACCTAGCTCTGAAAGCAGCGCAGAAAAGGGTGGCAATACCATGACCCACCTAAAATAACCTTGCAATCCCCCTGCAACCACCTTTTGGGTCAGGACAGCCAGTTTAAGAAACGCTGATCTCCCCTGTGAAATCTGTATAGTATAGGGTAAAAGCACACAAAAACCAGATTTCATGGTCCGTGATGCATTTTTCATGGCTACGAATTTGGTAGGGCCCTACTCATAATTCATAGAGATGGGCAATCAATGCAGCAACCCTTTTACTTTCTACACAGGTGACCATCAGCGTAACTCCTCAAACTTCAACCTCTGCACTGGTTCCCAGTTGAATATAGAGTTCAAATCAATGTCTCTTTCCTGATATTCAAAGCCTTCAACAAGAGTGTACCTAGCTACTTGAAAGATCGTTTCTCCCTCTATGATCATGGCCTATTGTGACAATCACACTCCACTCAAAGCACAAAAGAGTTAAATACAGGGGGCACCTCATGAACACAGGAGAGAACTTCCACAGGAGCCGGGCCTGGGCTATGGAAATCACTTCCAGAGGAGCTAAAAATGATTACTGAACTTCCCACATTCAGAATTAAATCCAAAACCCACCTCTAAGACTTGGTTTTCCCACAATCCATGACTTATTTATTTTACACACACACATATGCTTATCCAGTATGAACAAGTTATTCTCTCTCTCTCTGTCTCTCTCTCACACACACACAAAACTCTGCTGCACTGGAGTACATCTGGAATAAGTCAGATAAATAGACATTTATACATTTATCTGACGTATTCCAGATGTACATCAGTGCAACTCAGACAGACATGTTTCATGAAAACTTATTTTCAAATTGTCCTGGATAGGAACTGTGACACCCTAGCACCTCCTTATTCACCACTGTCATGTAATTAGGAAATGTTTTGCACAAAGTATGCCTTGTGAGGTATCATTCTAATAGTCTTGATCTGCTAGACATTAATACCACGTTGGCTCGTATGTGCTAGCACCGTATGTGAAGTTACAGTTTGGCTATGTATGTGTCACTGAAACATGTTGTGAGGTTGAAAACACCCACAAGCAGCCTTTCAAGTACAAAGGTAAAAGGGCCAAACATTGTTAATGGCTTATTGAGGAAACGGACACAAACACAAGGATTATCCCAGGAACTGTGTACAACAGAAACCTCTCAGAGACAACACTACACAATGTGAACTGTTTGACCCAGGTGTCAGCAAAAGAGCTTTCCAGTAAATGGGAAGAAGATATCCCATGATATCATCATCACGATGGTACCTCACTCTCCCTACAGCACCATACCTAGAAACATCTGAGGAACAAAGACTGAATTGGGGGCAGTGATGATCCCAGGCTAAGGGGATTTCTGGGAAACCCAAGTTGCAAAGCACAGGCAGCTTGTGCCTTAAGAATCTGCCAGCTTGTTTATCTCAGGGTGAGAATTTGCTAATTCATATCCCACCTATCTTATATGTTAAGTTCAGTTTGCAGTTTTGTTTATTTATTAGGTAATCTGCTTTGATCTGTTTATCACTTCTAATCACTTAAAATCTATATCCTTTTGTAGTCAATAAACTTATTTTATTTTTTAATCCAAATCAGTGTGCATTTGGCTAAGATGTCTAGGGAAAATCTTAGTTTGGTTGCCACAAGTGTGCATGGTCCTCTTCACATTGAGGGAGAGGTGGACTGGGTATTAAACCCATACATTGGCCGGATTTGACCAGGGCAGGACGGTACTGCTCTGGGGTCTTAGGCTGGTGGTTAGAGAACCTGCATGTGACTTCAATGTGGTGTGTCCCTACCTGTGTGAATGCTAGTGAAAGAGCAAGCTTGGAGGGCTTTGCAACTTGTCACAGCAGCACAGTGTGAGAGGAAGCCCAGGCTGGTGGGCCAGAGGGCTCAGTGGTACTCCAGTCCCAGGTGGCACCCAAGGAGAATCCATCCCAGGAACAACATGGCATGAAAAGAAAAAGAATGGAAGAACTGTAAAGAAAGAAAGAATCAGGATAAGCAATAATGTTCTGAGATGTGAGGAGGTACTTAGTTTTGGCTGGTAGATCCAGTTTTATTTAACAGCTTTAATAGTAAATCTGGAGAAGTAAACAGCATGTTGATAAATTTGCAAATTCTAAATTGAGAGGAACTACAGTCACAAGTGAGGACAGAGAAATGACATAAAAAGGCATCAAGAGAAATTAGAAATATGGCCATAGAAAGAAAGGAGATGGAAAACTGAAAGCTAATGCATCTTCTGAAGGAAAAAAAAACAGTCATTCAATCAGAAGGAGAAACACAGAAAGCAATATTTCAAAAGGAATTTTAGGACAAATTTGCAATGCAACAGGGCAGCAAAAGGACAATCCGGGTTCACACTGCACAAACAGGGGCATCACATCAGAGCAAAGGGAAATAAAAAATGTAAGGCTCTGACAAGTGTGCTGGGAATATTGTATCAATTCTTGGGACCTTATTATTCACAAAATAGTCAGTAGGTTCTGAGAACAGCAATACAATTATTAGGAGCTGAAAAAAACAAGATGAGACAAAACATTGCAAGAGAGGATCTCAAACTTTTTCATAAGGTAAGTCTGTCTATTAAGATGTGGTCTATCTTGCGGACTACCACATCTCCCGTTTACTTCCGCACTTGCAATCATAAGGATGACCTCCCTTCTCACTCACAGAATTCCCAGGGTGACCAAAGTAATTGCTTCTGCAAAATATAAAGCATCTGATGCATTTTGTTGAATGTGATAGCTGTTTTGGCCATTTATTTTTAAAAAACTGCTGTTCTTTTAATCTCTGCCTCCTATTGGTTATGTTCTCTCTTCCCTGAACCTCTGCACATGTTCTTCCGTTGCCTTGTCTCCTTTCTCCTTTCCTCCCTGTTGCCTGCTCCTTCTCTATCAATGCATTTGGTTCTCTACTACTTGTTTCCCTTTTTCCTTGCTCTTCTTGACATGTTACCCAGCTACCTGGTCTTCTCCCCTCGACCTACTTGATCAACTGCCTTGCTCATTTCTCCCTTGCTGCCTTGCACATTCTTCTTCCACTGGTGACCCAAAATGGCAAAAGAACCTTCCGTTTCCTCCTCTTCTCTCATTGTACAGCAGTAGGGCTAAGTACAATCTAGGGCTTACTGTACAGATACAGCTGTGCCACTGTAAGAGCGCTCATGTAGTTGTGTTATGCCAATGAGAGAGAGCTCTCCATCGGCATAATAAAACCAGCTCAAAGAGTGGAGGTAGCTATGTCGATTGGAGAGTCTGCTGCCAACATAGCACTGTGCACACAAGCACTTATGTCAGCAAAATTTATGTCACTCAGGGGAGTGTTTTCACTCCCCTGAAATACAAAAGTTTAGTTGACAAAAGTGCTAGTGTAGACCTTGTCTAAGCTGGCTCCAAATTTCCAGCTACTTTTACAGGCCTCCAGGTTTGCCACTGTAGTGAAGATCCTGAACATTTATTGAACGAAATGGAAACAAGGAGCAGACTCAGCTTCATTCACAGACCACAACCAAGTGCTTTGCAGACCACCAATCACTCTAGTAAGCACTATGCTAGAGAATACATGGAAAGAAATAACTATGTATTTCTAAAATTGTATAATTATGTGAGGGTTTCAGCTATATGACTGCCAATAGGAGGAACATACCTAAACTCCTGATTTAGTTGTTCTTGCCTACATATAATTTAGCTCTTGAAAATGTAAAAAGTGACAGATAAGGACATATGCCGCATAAGCAAGACGGGAATTTTATGTTACTTTCATGAAAGGTTAAGCTACACAGATCAGAAAGTTTCTATAAAAAAGGCCGTATTAATTAAAAGAATCCAGAAATGAATGTGTACTCTATTTAAAATAATAATCTAGAATGGTAATGAACTATCCAGGTCTGGAGTGGTCCTTTCTGCCTTCAGAGTAAATGTTTGGTGTTTAAGAAGCCTAATTTACAGTATGAATTTCCTAATATGAAGGAAATTTCAGAACATTAGGGGATGGTGCTTGACACTTAGGCCTGGTCTACACTACTCTGTTATTTCAGAATTAGCTGAGTTAATTCGAAAAAAAATGATTCCATCCACACGACCAAACCGTTTTTTTCAATTTAAAGGGCTCTTTAATCCGATTTTTGTACTCCACCTCGGCAAGTGGAGTAGTGCTTAAATCGAGATCGCAATCCCAGGTTAAAGGCACTGTGGATGCAGTTCAACATTACTGGCCTCCAGGAGCTATCCCAGAATGCTCCCTTGTGACTGCTCTGGAAAACACTCTCAACTAGCCAGGTGAGCAGGAAAAACCCTGGGAACTTTTGAATTTCATTTCCCGTTTGGTCACCAGTAGCACAGGTGACCATCAGCACAGTCCACCTCCACAAGAGATCACGCAGTCCCAGATTTGCAGATGAGCTCCAGAATGGTCCAAACGGGAGGTACTGGATCTCATTGCTTGTAGGGGAGATGAGTCTGTCATGGCAGAACGACATTCCAAAAAAGAGAACGCAAATACGTACGCTAAAGTCTCCAGGGCCATGATGGAAAGAGGCTACTGCAGGGACACAGAGCAGTGTCGTAAAAAAATCAAGGAGCTCAGGCAAGCATACTAAAAAGCCAGGGAGGCAAACAGGTGCTCTGGGTCACAGCCCCATACATTCTGCTTCTACTGTGAGCTGCATGCAATTATGGGGGGTGACGCCACCACTACTCCACCACTGTCCGTGGACACCTGCAAGGGGGGAGTTGCACGGAGTGAGGAGGAAGAGTCAATAGAGGATGAAAAGGAGGAGGACAGTGCACAGGCGGCAAGTGGGGAATCCATTTCCCCTCCTAGCCAGGAACTATTCTTAACGCTGGAGCCAATAGCCTCCCCGCAATCCCAAGGCGGGCTCCCAAACCATGACCCTTCTGGTACTTCTGGTGATTGAGAGCCTAATCGGAGCCCCATGGTGGAGGGAGGGGGGAAAACCCAGCTGCGCTGGGCTGTTCACGTTTAGTTTAAAGGGTTCATCCCTGCTCAGTGCCTCATCGGAGTCATGCAGTGGTTGTGGGGCGAGGGGAGCGGGGGGCAGGCGAAGGGTGTTGTGTGACGTGACCATCCCATCCCAGAGAGCCCGCAGGCCTTCCTTTTATATGGCAAACCCACCAGGCATTGCTTGCTATGGGAAAGGGGGCCCAGCAGTCTGAAAGCATTGAAATGAATGTAGAAGAAGCAGAACACCGCATGCCCCTAGGCTGCCTGCAAGCTGAATTCTGTTGCCCGGTCATGTGTGATGGCTTACTCATACCAAAGTGTCCCCTTTGTTCTCTGAAATGTATCTTAAAATACTACCCTCCCTTTTTCTCCTCCCGCAGGTGCAGATGTTTCAATGCGACCCCTATCTACTCCATCCCAGAGGCTGGTCCAGATTAGGTGGTGGAAAAAATGAACTCAGGACGTTCCCCGAGCTCATGCAGTCCTCCCGCATTGATAGGGCCCAGCTGAATGCGTGGAGGCAAACAATTGCAGAGTCCCGTAAAGCAGTACAGGAACACGAAGAGAGGAGGGACGCATGTGATGAGAGCAGGCAGGACACTATGGTCAAGCTCATGGGGAAGCAAATTGACATGCTCCACTGTATGGTGGATCTAATGTGGAAAAGGCAGCAAGAACACAGACTGCCGCTGCAGCCCCTGTATAACCACCCTCCCTCCTCCCCAAGTTCCATAGCCTCCTCACCCAGATGCCCAAGAACACGAGGAGGGAGGCTATGGGGACCCACATACTCAAGCCCAGAGGACTGCCCAAGCAGCAGAAAGCTTGCATATGCAAACTTTTGATTTGATTTCTGGACTTGTTGTTCCCTCCTCCTCCTCCACCCCCCTAACCCAATACCCTCCTCTCCCCTAGTCTACCTTCTGATTTATCTCAGTGTTGTGCAACAAATAATAAAGAACAGTTTTTAAACAATTTTGACTTTACTTCCTTTCATATATATAGGGGGCAGGTAACTTCAGGAGAAACAAACACAACTGTCATACCATACCCTGACCAGTCATGAAACTGGCTTTCAAAGCTTCTCTGATGCGCAGCACACCCTGCTGCGCTCTTCTAATCACCCTGGTTGTCTGGCTGTGCGAAACTGGCCGTCAGGCGAGTTGCCTCAACCTCCCACTCCACCATAAATGTCTCCCCCTTACTCTCACAGATAGATATTGTGGAGCACACAAAAAGCAGCAATTACAGTTGGAATATTGGCTGTGCTGAGATCTAACCAAGTCAATAAACTGTGTCAGCGCGCTTTCAAACGTCCAAAAGCACATTCTACCACCATTCTGCAGTTGCTCAGCCTATAGTTGAACTGCTCCTTATTACTGTCCAGGATGCCGGTGTACAACTTCATGAGCCACGGCATCAAGGTGTAGGCTGGATCCCCGAGGATAACTATAGGCATTTCAATATCCCCAACTGTAATTTTCTGGTCAGGAAAGTAAGTCCCTTCCTGCAGCTGTTCAAACAGACCAGAGTTCCTGAAGATGCGAGCATCATGCACCTTTCCCGGCCATCCCACGTTGATGTCGGTGAAACATCCCTTGTGATCCATCAGTGCTTGCAGCACCATGGAAAAGTACCCCTTGTGGTTTATGTACTGGCTGCCCCAGTGTGCCGGGGCCAAGATAGGGATATGTGTTCTGTATATTGCCCCGCCGCAGCTAGGGAACCCCAGCACATTAAAGCCACCCACAATGGTCTGCACATTTCTAAAAGTCACTACCCTTGATAATAGCTGATCAATGATTGTGTTGGCTACTTGCAGCACTGCAGCCCCCACAGTAGATTTGCCCACTCCAATCTGATTCCCGACTGACCCATAGCTGTCGGGCATTGCAAGCTTCCACAGTGCAATGGCCACTCGCTTCTCAACTGTGAGGGCTGCTCTCATTTTGGTGTCTTTGCGTTTCAGGGCAGGGGACAGCAAGTCACAAAGTTCCATGAAAGTGGTCCTACATGTACAAAAGTTTCGCAGCCACGGGGAATCATCCCAGGCCTGCAACACTTTGCGGTCCCACCAGTCTGTGCTTGTTTCCAGGCCCAGAATCGGCATTCCATGGCATGAACCTGGCCCAGTGCCACCATGATTTCCCAATCGCTACATGTCGTGCTTCTAGGAACGTCTGTGTCCATGTCCTCATCAGTATAGTAACAGCACTGTCGTCGCTTTCTCGTCTGGTTTTGCAGGTACTGCACATACTGATTGATCATGTGTGAAGTATTTACAATGGTCAAAGCTGCAGCAGAGATCTGAGTAGGCTTCATGCTTGCCGTGCTATGGCGCCTGCACGGGTAATCCTGGAAAAAGGGCGCGAAAAGTAGGAGAGCTGTTCAGTTCAGGATGGCCAATAAAAGGAGGTAAATGGTTGTCTTGTGTAGCTTTCATGGAGTCAGGAAGCTCGCTACAGCTGCAAGAGCGGGAAAGCAGAGTTTGCGGCGGAAGCTGTGCAGCTCAGTTCATGATGGCCAAAAAACGGTGGGGAATTGTTGCTGTCTGCAGCTTCCACGAGAGCCCAGGACCGACAACATGGAAAAAGCGGCAGAAGTTGTGCGGCTCAGTTCACGATGGCTGAAAAACGGCAGGGAATTGTTGCCTTCTGTAGCTTGCATGCGAGCCCAGGACAGACAACATGGAAAAAGC
Source organism: Chelonoidis abingdonii (assembly GCF_003597395.2). Lineage (NCBI taxonomy): Eukaryota > Metazoa > Chordata > Testudines > Testudinidae > Chelonoidis > Chelonoidis abingdonii. The sequence goes on from NC_133771.1 coordinate 49,074,478, forward strand.
GGCAGAAGTTGTGCGGCTCAGTTCACGATGGCTGAAAAACGGCAGGGAATTGTTGCCTTCTGTAGCTTGCACGCGAGCCCAGGACAGACAACAAGGAAAAATTAGCTAGCAATGCAAGAGCAGGAGAGCAGAGTTGGCAGCGGAAGCTGTGCTGCTTGGTTTACGGTAGCCAAAAAAAAGGTGGGAAATGATTAGACTGAAGAGTAGATAGAAAGACGAGAGGACATGCAAGGTGGATTCAGGTACCAGGAGACAAGTGATGCACCGTACTGTGCCATCTGCTGGCAGTATGCCATCTGATGTACCTTTCACGGAGGGAGAAACGAGTGACAGCACACACCCAGAAACACCTGCGAGAATCTTTTTGCCCCATCATGCACTGGTAGCTTAACCCACAATTTCAATGGGCAGAGAGGACTGCAGGAACTGTGGGATAGCTTCCCACAATGCACCACTCCGACATTCGATGCTAGCCTCGGTACTGTGGACGCACTCCACCAAAATCACGTGCTTTATTAAGGACACACAACACTGAATGTATAAAATCACTTCCGAAAATTCGAATTAATAAGTTCAAATTAATTTCGTACTGTAGACATACTCTTAGGGACATTTTAGCAACTACATTTCCTGTGGGAAGAGGTAGGTCACATGAGGCCATATACTATCAAGTAATTATTTCTTGGAATCAAGGGCAGCATTTGCAGCTGCACAGCCATTAAGGATTGTGGAGCTTTCACAGGACAGAAGCTGTGGAGGCTGGATGGAGCCCAAAGTGTAAATTTAAGCCCACCGCATGCCCACAGGTGGGTGGCAAGAGGGGTCCTAAGTACATAAGAAAGTAATGCCCAGATCCTCAAAGATATTTAGGCACCTAATTCTCACTGATTACTATTAACTTTTTTTTCTTTTTAAAATGCTGTTGCTGTATGTGGCTACTATACAAAGCTCATCGTGTAAGTATTAAACCATCACAAATATTAGTGACATTTGGATAGCAGGCATGTAACAAAATCCTGCAGCTCAATGTAAAAGGAAAGACTAGAACCTTCAAAAGGTACTTTATTAGGTGAGATTCTGATAGCTTTAAGAATGTCAAGAACAATCATCTGAATACGGAGTTTGCAGCTGGATATCTCAGTAAATTCAACCTTGCCAGGTTCAAAGTTCTTCATCACTTACTAAACACTATAAAAAGGCAATAAAAGCTTTTAAAATTCCATGAATGAAGCTAAATAGGAGACTGGAAAATAGCCCAAATTTGTCAACCATCTGTTCAGAGTTCAAATATTATAAATTAATGTTTTCGTGCATTCTTTTCAAGAAGCAGGTCAATAACCTATCTTCTTTATTGCCCTTAAGTATCCTTTGCGTAAGAGCAGAAGATGCTGTTTTATCATGGTAATATTTTGAGTTCTTCCCTGACACACATAAAAAATCTCTTGGAACAGAGAATAGCCTTTGGGACTGCATAGTCAGGGAGGCCCTTGAATGTTCTGTCAGCCAGCTACTTCAGCCTGCTTTTTCAGCTGGAAAAGGGCCCACTAGAATTACTACTTAGATTAAAATAAAATTTTAGACTCATTTACAGAAGCGATTTCTACTGATACTGGTCTGTGATAATTTAGGTCAAGAAATTTTGAGTGAGGAGAAATATTTTTCTCTTTTTAGTATGGTACTACAGGTTCTCATTTCTGTGGTTTTGAAGTCAGTATGACTACTCATGTGAGTAAGGTCTGTATAATTGGGCCCAGCCATGCTCATTCTAGTTACTTCAACAAACTTTAAGCTATAAGAATGGGTACGTTAAGTAGAGCTGATGATTACAGCAAAAAAAAAAAAAACAGAGAACTTCAGCGACTATTTTTTCACATTTAACAAATGCACTTTGATGCCACTTACATTCATTTTCCATGAATATTCTAGGAAACAAGTTTACTACAGAAATATTCAGGGAAACAGCTAATTCTAGAGTAATGTTTGAGAATATTCATGAAAAGCAAATTTTGAATTTGTCTAGCACAAGAAACCTAATTCTAAGTGACACACACATCTACTCAGAAGATATACACATACAACATGATTTCTATATCCGACCAATACTAAATAACATAGTTAAATTGTAAATATTGAACACTTGCAATGAACTGCTCATGTATGATCTTTAAACCACAGACAATTCATTGTAATTATTTGAAACTAAGCTATTTTTAAAAAAATATGAAAAAATAAATTAAATACGGTCTTTATGTACTACCTGTAAACAAAGAAACAAACAACACTTGTTGCCCCACCATACAGTTCAGAGACAATGAATTCCAGAAAGAGAGAGGCAAACCGGAGGGAGTTTAGAGAAGAGCATCAAAACTGAGCTGGGCTCTGGAAGTACTCACTTCCCGGGAAAGATTATAAAATACTACATCATAACCTCAGGTTTTTCATACACACATAATTTGATTAAACAAATAACATGAACATGATAACCATCTGCAAGCATATTACAGGGTAAGAGCCAAAAAAGCCTTAGGCTGCCTCAAGGGGATATAATCAGGAATAACAAGATTAAAATGAGCAAAGGAAAAGGTATCCTAAAGAAGACACATTTCCTAACACTAAGGTCCCTAGATACTATGGCGAGAGACACTACTGAAAAAATGAAGATAAACAGATACAGAGGTCTATTAGACTGCACAAGGGTCTCCGGCATGGACGGGTAAAAGTCCCATCGTTCAAGTCTGAAAAACTAGACTGGAAAGCCCTCAAGAATCTACTGTAAGAAACAATTATGCACTGGCTAGGGTTGGAGATGACCTAATAGGTCTGCGATTTGTTCTTACAAAGAACAAGCGCAGATAGCAACAGCTGAATATTCGCAAAGTAAGTCAGTTCAGAAAACTGAAGCATTTAATCAAAATTACTTCAATTAATACATTTCAATTCAACAAATTGCTGTAATTTGTAATTATTCACTTTCTGTATTATCAGAGGTTCACAATTCTCCTCTACTGTTTAAAGATAGTTTTCTAAATCTTTTCCATGTTCACAGAATGTCCATCTTTGTAAATCATGACTCACTAGTAGGAAAAAAATCATGATTGCTAAGTTCCAAGATTACAGAAAGACTAGAGAATCAAGTTATTTTTCCTCCATAATTTGTTATATTACAAGTTATGATGCTCGTGGGAAGATGAATAGTATTGAAACAGAAACCAAGAAACATAAAAGGATATGCAAAAATGACAATTGTTTCCCAAAATTGCTTTGAGTACATCTTAACAAAGCCTACAGTCGTAAGCCTTGTTTCTTCAATAAGAAACAGTCAGGAAATGTATACCCTTGTACAAATATCTGTTTTCTGGAAATCTTAAACCACAATAAAAAGAATAAATAAAATACAGTCAAATTCTGGCTGGCATTGGACAGAGACACATGCTAGAAAACCTGTGGTCAGCAGCTAAAAGCAAAAGAGTACCGGAACATTGTCTATAATCCATCTGGCCATCATTAGGTCTCCTAAGTACCTATAGCACATATATTTGTCAAGGATTTCTAAGAACATCCTTCTGCACAGATTATTCCTACTCTTAGAAGGAACTAAATACACAGGGTTGTGCACACAAGGATGGTTGTGGCCAAAATAAATGTACAAATTGCTAACGATTTTGCAGAGAAAATGCACATTCAAGGAAAAGAGTGGAATTATACTTAATTCCTGAGTGATTGAAGAATGGGTAAAGCCTTGACTTAGCCCATTGGCCAGCCCACAGGATGTGAAAATTTGCAGTTTGTATAGGACAGCAGAAAATTACTACCCCACACAAACAAGGGAAAAACAATGAGGGAATCTAAGTCACAATGCCTCCAGGGGCTATTACTAGGATGAGGTAGCTTAGGGTTGTGCCTAAATGCACAACTGGATGCTTAGGTGATATCCATGTCTTAAAACCAGATTATTCTGATTACTGATTTGCATTGTTTCACTCCACATCCATCTATTCCAATGTTAGCCAATATTTTCATTAACATCTTGGGTTAGAAATTAATGCTTTAGACCAGAGGTGCGCAAACTTTTTGGCCCAAGGGCCACATCTGGGTATGGAAATTGTATGGTGGGCCATGAATGTTCAATAAATTGGGGGTTGGGGTGAAGGAGGGCATAAGGGCTCCAGCTGGGGATGCGGACTCCGGGGAGGGGCTGGAGATGAGGAGTTGGGAGTGCACAAGGGTGCTCCAGGCTAGGACCAAGGGGTTCAGAGGGCGAGAGGGGGATTGGAGCTGGGACAGGGCGTTGGGGCACGGGAAAGGGTCAGGGGTCATCCTCTGGGCGGCACTTACCTCAAGCAGCTCCCAGAAACAGCAACATGTCCCCCCTCTGGCTCCTACACGGAGGCACAGCCAGGTGGCTCTGCGCGCTGCCCTGTGCGCAGGCACCACCCCTGCAGCTCCCATTGGCTGTGGATCCTGGCCAATGGGAGCTACGGGGGCAGCACTTGCAGTGGGGGCAGCATGCAGAGCCCCCCCTACACGTAGGGAGCTGGAATAGGAAAGTGCGCTGCTTCCGGGAGCTGTGCAGAGTGGGGCAAGACACTGACCCCATTCCCCAGTCGGAGCACCGGAGCCAGGCAAGCCCCAGACCTCACTTCCTGACAAGAGCGTGAGGGCCAGCTTAAAACGTCTGGAGAGTCAGATGTCGCCCTCAGGCTGTAGTTTGCCCACCTCCGCTTTAGACTATTCAAAAGCTAGGATTTTCACCTTTCAAAGAGTAAGTATTAATTCTAGCTTTAATAGCTTTCAGAATAATGGCCATTGCAATCTGGTGTTAATTGAGGCAAGGGGGACACACACACACACACACACACACACACACACACACCAATGTAACCAGAATTCTGAGAGTCAGGAAGAGATATCCAACATACCACATGACTAGAATTACAGAACATACGAAAGATGAGAATCTCAGCTTTTGAAGATACTGAAAACTTCTCAGTGGTCCCTTGGGTCATCAGTGCTATTTTAACATTCCTCCAGGACTTAATATACCAAGTCCTGGACTTCAGATCAGTGTAATTTTCAGTTCCTGGAAATAAGTACATTTCTTGTACTGTTGCTCTTCACAGTAATACTGTATCCAAAAGGAATCACTATAATTATAATCAAACATCTGTCAGCCCCAAGTACATGGCCAAAATGTAACTAAGCAACCAAACAGGAGAAATGTGGACATTTTATAAAGTGCAGCATAGAGGTTTCTCTACGTAACTTGCAAAATTAATAAGCTTTACAGCACATAGTTCCAAACAAGTATTAATCTCATTCTTTCAACACATGGTAATTAAATCAGGGGGTAGCCGTGTTAGTCTGTATCCACAAAAACAACAAGGAGTCCAGGGGCACCTTCAAGATGAACAGATTTATTTGGGTATAAGATTTCATAGGTAAAAAACCTCACTTCTTCAGATGCATGACTATATGTGTTTTTTACCCACTATATGGATTTTTTACCCACGAAAGCTTATGCCCAAATAAATCTGTTCATCTTTAAGGTGCCCTCGGACTCCTTGTTGTTTTTACAGAAACTAAATGTATTACTATCGGTATTTAAAGTTCTTACTAAATTAAAACATTTAAAATTCTGCGTTAAGTTGTAAAAATGGCAGGTAATATCCTTATGAAAAGTAATAAAGACCAAGGCCACATCACTTAATGAGAGCCCAGGAAACTTGTAGGAGATATACCAAAATCTGTGGAAATGTTTTAAGAATCTGCAGAACATTTTTAAAGCAAATTGATCAAAATATAGATGAAAAAAATAAGAAGAGCTGCAAAGTTTGGACCCAAATACAGACTTGGCCAAAATCGGAGTTATTCTTATCAGAATTCTGGTTTCTGCCCATCTCTAGCTACCTGGTACATAACACTATAAGAACAGCCATACTAGATTAGCCCAATGGTCCATCTAGCCCAGTATCCTGTCTCTGACGGTGGCCAGTGCCAGATGCTTCAGAGACAATGAACACAATAGGGCAATTTTGAGTGATCCATCCCATTGTCCAATCCCCGCTTCGGACAGTTGAAGGTTTAGGGAGCCCCAGCACATAGGGAGGCATCCCTGACTATCTTAGCTTATTCCCATTAATGGACCTATCCTCCATGAACTTGCCTGATTATTTTTACTCTAGTTTTACTTTTTGCCTTCACAACATCTCCTGGCAATGAGTTCTACCAGGCTTACCATGTGTGAAGAAATACTTCCTTATGTTTGTTTTAAACCTGCTGCTAATTTAATTGGATGACTCATAGTTCTTGTGTCTGTGAAAAAGTAAATAACACTTCCCTATTTACTTCCTCCATACCAGTCATGATTTTATAGACCTCTATCATATCCCTCCTTAGTCATCTCTTTTCTAAGATGGACAGTCCCAGACTTTTTAATTTCTCCTCATATGGAAGCTGTTCTATACCCAAAATCATTTTTGTTGACTTTCCCTGCACTACTTTCAATGCTTATATATCATTTTTGAGATGGGAGGACCAGAATTGCACACAGTATTCAAGGTGTGGTCATACCATGGATTTATATAGTAACATTATGATATTTTCTGACTTATTATCTATCACTTTCCTAATGGTTCTTAACATTGTTAGCTTTTTTGACTGCTGCTACACATTAAGCAAATATTTTCAGAGAACTATCCACAAAGACTCCAAGATATCATTCTTGAGGAGTAAGAGCTAATTTAGACCTCATCATTTTGTTGTATAGTTGGGATTATGTTTTCCATTCCAATATGCATTACTTTGCATTTATCAATATTGAATTTCATCTCCCATTTTATCACCCTATCATTCAGTTTTCTGAAATCCCTTTGTAACTCTTCTTAGTCAGCTCTGAACTTAACAAATCTTGAGTACTTTTGTACTATCTGCAAACTTTGCCACTTCACTTTTCACCTCCTTTTCCCAATCATTTATGGTAAATTATTTGAACCTTAAGGACTCAACTGTATCGCCCTTAAACACAACTAGGACTCACTTTTAAAGGATTTTTTGCAATTTTACTTGCCCTTCACCTTCCCAGAACAAGAGGGAAATTTGGAGAGGAGTTGTGACTCTGAATCACAGGTTCTTCCTGGTTCTTCTCCTGGGGTGGCACAGTTACATAGTACCCCATATACAGAGCTGAGCTGAAAGGCTCAGTCTAGTTCTTCACTGCTCATCTCTTCTCTCCAGTTTGTCCATTTCTGATAATACAGTGGAAATTTAACACAATATTCCTGTGGCAGTCTCACCAAAACTGTAGAACATTATCTCCATGACATGATGCCGCTGCTTAAACTGTATTAGCCTTCTCTGCAGTCAACTTTCCCCACCCCCTTTTTCACACATCTTTCTAAAGTCCCCTTTTTATCTTCATCCTTAATGATATTTGCAACTCCTTCCAATTTGTAGCACCTGAAAATGCTATGAACATGATATTTCCTCCTCTACCACATCAACAAGGAAGATTTTAAAATAAGACTGGATCTGTGGTACCCCCACTAGACATTTTCTGCAAACTCAATACATTGCACTAGCCTTATCCTTATATTCTTCATTAGTTTTCATCTTACAATGCCAGTTTCCAAAGGACAACTCATTTATACTGAAAACTGAAGGCTTATTCCAGTTAACGTCTGCCCTTCACCATCTTCTTCCATGTCCTGTTTGAGTGTTTGCACTTCCAGTTTGATTGTTATTCATATTATTTAAGATAGGTATGTTGCTAGTGACGTGCATCAACAAGTCTTTCCTAATGTCCAAGGAACCACTTAGAGCTGATCATTTACTCCTCCACAGTAAAAAAACTAAAGACCAAACTGACCATCACCAAATTTGCCATTTTCTTTATAGGAATACCTGTCATTCACCCACTGTTTTCATAAAACATACATTCATAAACCAACATTAGAAAGTTAAAAAACAAACTACAGTGTGTGGGAATATATAGTATTTTTCTGTCATATGTATTTCAAAGCAGGGTACTGGTTTTAATTCTAATTCTGGGATACTCTTGTACAAGAAATCCCAAACATTTTCGAGCACAATACAAGGGCCATATTAACACCGAGAAAAAGTAAACTGCTTTTTGGGTTGTTGCTTTATGCCATTGTATCTGCGCATGTCACATGATGAGATCAGTTCAAGATTTGAGCTTTGGATTCAAATCTCTCACAAATTTAGGGATGTTCATATACTGAGTTTTCAGTCAAGCAAGTCTCTAGTTTCATGCTATCATTCTGATGGCTTTTAATTTAACATAATCAAAATGTTCATAGAATTGTTAAATTCTGATGCAGCTTAGTCTATAATTCACAATGCTGTAGAACGTGAGACCTTTTTCCTTTACCGTTAGTTTTGCATTTACAGTACTTTATATGACTAAGTTTTTAGTACTCACAGGCTTACCATCTGGACCAGGCTGTCCAGGATAACCATGATTCCCAGGTTGTCCAGGGTCTCCCTGTAGAGAAGTTACACATCAGAGCACAAAGAAATATGAAAGAGAAATTTACAGATCAGTTGAAAGTAACTTTTATCCAAGCATATTTCTGAGCTACAGGAATTTAGGCCTTCAAGGAATATTTTTCCACAGAACATTGGCTGTAAGCCCAGATAATTTTTTTGGAAGAGTAATTGCTATAATATAAAGAACGTGATCCTATAATCCCTCTATGGGGAAATTCCCACTGACTTCTTATGTAGGGCTTGGAAGATTAGGCCCTAAGGATAGCACATAATATCCCATATTTAGGATGTTATAGAACATGAAAAAGAAAACAGTAGAACTAAAAACAAATTTAAAAAAAAATAACCTCTATAAAATATGTTAGTCAATACCACCCTGAACCAAACTTCATCTGTTTGTAGGTCTCTACCAAAGATTATCCTTATGCCAGATTTTTATTGAGTTTGGCTCTAATTAAAGTGAAACAGCTAAGATGAACATAGTTAAAACCTTTTAATCAACAGCTACTGCCTCAAGGTGCTTATCCTTTGTAACCCCTCTGAGAGTTTTAGCCAATGCATACAGAAGTCAGTGGGAGTCTTTCCAACTATTTCAATGTGGTTTGGATCAGGCCCATAAAAAAGCAAAAGAAAACTGGAGTTTCCCTAAGATAACTAGACTATCTTTATGATCAGAAAGCAAAACTACCATAAATACTCTTACTCAGTATATTAGCTCGCTGTATTTGAATGCTCTCTGTTTCATTTATCAGCAAAGGATCTGATCCTGGTCCTTTGTCTCAAACATCAATGGCAAAATTCCCATTGACTTTAAAGGAACAAAGATTTGGTTCCAAACAGTTTACTACTGTAAGAACTGCAGAGCACATGCAGTTCTGGAATAGTAAACCAGATCGTGTTCAGCCTCACACATTGTCAGCAAAATTACCGGGTAAATTCCTGATGATAGAGGAAGAGGAAAATCATAGATTGAGTCTTAAAGCCTAGTTTGAATTGGAAATATGAGAAGTCATTTAACATGTAAATTGAGCGAGTTTAATATTGAATTCAGTGGCAAAGACTACAGAATCCCACAATAATGTCATTTATACAAAGTCACAGAATGTAAGCACACCTTTAACAGATATTTTAAAACTGAGGTTCTGAAGTTAGTCAACTAAATCTACATTTAGAGACCTAAATAAAAGTGGTCTCACACTGAGAGGTGCTGAGCTAAGGGTAACACACTCCACTGGGAATTCCAGATCATCAGCTCCTTTGAAAATTAGGCCACTTTCATTTAGAGATGTAATGCAGATTTAAATGACTAACTTGAGGCACCTACCTTTGAAAATTTTGGTCTTAGCAGTTATACCACCAAAAAATATTTTTTTTTTGTAAAGAGCATCTAATGTTATTAGGTAACATAACAGACAATGGATTGAAAAGAAGTGGATTTAGAAACAGCCATGTAAAAATTCAGAGGATTGCAAAAAGTGTCTTAAATAACAAGCCACTAATTATTTGGTACTCCTGCATATTCAGATTACAAGTAAAAAAAAATAATAATGTCATGGTTGTAAAGTCCAGCACTCAAAAGTTAGGACATGCTATAATTAGCACCCTACCAAATTCACGGCCATCTTAAACACATCACGGACCGTAAAAACTGGTCTTTCCCCAGGAAATCTGGTCTTTTGTGTGATTTTACCCTACACTATACAGATTTCAAGGGGAGACCAGCATTTCTCAAACTGGGTGTCCTAACCCAAAAGGGAATTGCAGGGAGGTTTCACAGTTATTTTAGGAGGTCATGGTATTGCCACCCTTATTTCTGTGCTGACTTCAGAGCTGGGCAGCCAGAGAGCAGCGGCTGTTGGCCGGGCACCCAGCTCTAAAGGCAGCGCCCCTGCAGCAGCAGCATAGAAATAAGGGACAATACCATACCATGCCACCCTTACTTCTGCACTGCTGCCTTCAGAGTTGGGAAGCCAGAGAGTGGCAGCTGCTAACTGAGGGCTCAGGTCTGCAGGCAGTAGCGCAGAAGCAAGGGAGGCAATACCATACCAGGCCATCCTTCTGTGCTGCTGCTGGCGACGGCTCTGCCTTCAGAGCTAGGCTCTGGGACAGCAGCTGCCGCCCTCCAGCTGCTCAGCTCTGAAAGCAGCACCACCGCCAGCAGCAGCACAGAAGAAAGGGTAGCAGTACCGCAAGCACCCCCTACAATAACCTTATGACCCCCCCACAACTCCTTTTTGGGTCAGGACCCCACAATTATAACACTATGAAATTTCAAATTTACAAAGCTGAAATCATGAAATTTACCATTTTTAAAATCCTATGACTGTGAAATTGACCAAAATGGACCATGAATTTGGTAGGGTCCTAGCTATAATTAAGGTTGCCAGTGCAATCTTAGTTCAGCTTCCTTGTGTCTAAACGTAGGATAATCTTGTCCATGGGAAATCTGTGACACAGCCTAGAACAAAATCTCACTGTACTGGGTCCTAATGCAGAGCCCTAAACACAAGAAACAATCCTCTCTTCTTGTAGTCCTCTGCCTCATTCAATATCCAGTTGTGAACGGAATGAAGCAGGGTTTCTGTTAGTACAACTAGTATACGGTCATGCAATTCAAGCTTGCATATGCACCAGGGGGCCTAATTAAGATTGCCTGAGCCACCTAATTCTGTCAATTCCTAACTTTTGAGTGTTTTACTGTTCTTGTAAGTATTTACCTAGGTTTTGTTTAAAAACGCAAAGAAAAAAACAAGAAATTCTATCATTTGACATGATAGCTGCTGAAATGGATCATCAGCTGAAATGCCCATACACTTGAGGTAATGGAGTAACTGGTAGCTGTTATCTTCAATGTGGACCAGCCACTAGTGGTTGATGCAACACGCACTAGCAAAGGGAGTCTTGGATTCTATTCCCAGCCTTTGAGAAGAAGGCTGTTGTTAGCAGACAGCATCGCCGAGCACATTTATTCTAAAAGACAGATTTGCTATCAGCTGAGGTTTGGATCTGTCGTATTAGAGACCTGAGGCCAGACTCTAACCCTCACCATGGCCCCTTAATGCTGCTTCACCACTGGACAGAGGCTATAAAGGTCAACTAAACCCAAAGCAGCCCCCAGTAGATTTTTAAATATTAATTGTAAATTAAGAAAAGTTGAGAAATTGTCATTTGTCCGTGATCAGATTTTTCCACGTCAAACCACGTTAGGATTTCATTATTAGACAATGATCATAAGGGGGGTGAAACTATTGACTGGACAGTAACTATGAAATTTGTATGTAAATGAACATCTAATTTTCTTAAAAAATTAAAATGACATTTAGCTTATCAGGAGTTATTGAACCAGTAGCATCTGTCAGAGTCTGATCTTGCAAGATGGCAACTCCCATTGGCTTCAATAGGAGCAGAATTGGGCTCTTTGTGGCATCTTCCTTACACAATGACCTTATAACATAGAAGGTAAAAATACCACCAAAATGGAGATTTTAAAAACAAGAAAACTCTACTCACTTTTGGGCCTGGAGGCCCTTGTTTTCCTGGAGGACATATACAAGGAGAAGGCGTGGAGCCTACATCACGAGGGCCATTCATACACTACCAAATATAAAAATGATCTTCAAAATATATTGATTTATGGTTTTCCATGTATTACAATAAACTGCATTAACATGACCAAATATAGAACTGGCTTTATTTTTATTTCATATACAGCACAGCCCTGGGTTATATAACATTTGTTTAATCAGAACTCCTGCCCTAAATGAATACAGTCATATCCCTGAGCAACTTTGCAGCCATGAATTCCTGTCCCACCTCTCCAAAATCCTGATAGCTCTTAGACCATTCAGAAAAAACAGATTTCTACTGTAATTAAAGTGTTTTCTTTTTTTGAAGAAATTACAGCTACAAAAAGAGCTGGTCAAATTATTCTTGGGGAATAAATGAGTTAATGAATGAAGTCTCTTTTTCATTTTTGAATCATTCAGAAAGATCTCAATTTCTGAAAATGAATTTGTTATTCATAAATATTCACCAAATTTGGATGAAAAATATTCAGAGGATAGATTTTCAAAAAAAAATTCTTTTAAACTATTCAATCTTTCTCACATGTAAATGATCACTAATTCACATAGAACTATTTCTGAAACCTTTTAAAGAGGACACAACAAATGACATATAGCAAATCGTGTACTGCGAATGCTATATTGTTAGCATGTGACTATGGGTATTCATACCAAGAAAGACAATTTCAAAAATATTCCTGACAACAAAAACTCATTAACAAAGATGTTCAAAAGGGGCCTGATCATGAACCAAACATCCATATAAGAGGTAAATTAATTTTAAAAAATAGTTTTTACAGAATTCTTCCAGCACCAATTGTACGAATCATTAAAGACTAGTAAAAAATCTGTTAAAGAATTTTACATGTCACCACTGTGGCTTTCATTTATGATACATCAAAGTACTTCATCTGGAACATCTAATAATTGTTCAGATATCAGCCAAGTTTATGTTATGAACTAGTGATGGCTTCACTCCAGAGATCTCTGCTGATATTTTTATTCTTTTCCATTTATAGGCAAGACTATTTATGTCTACATCCTCTTAAAATTTAAGAACAATCTCATAGTGATCTTTAGAGTATTTTCAGTAATCAACATTCAAAGTATGCATCACATTGACTAGAATTTGTGATGTATGAACTATGGTGACTGCATTAGTGCACTCAAGTAATCATGGGTGCATGAATACGGGTTGCAGAAAATACCTTATGACTTATAAAACATGCTTTTTACCTACAAATACTGGGCCTGAATCTCCCCAGATGTCTACCGATAAAAATCAGAAGTAACCCTAAAGAAGTAAGCTGATTTACAACATTTAAAATTGGTTTCAGTTGAATGAAAAATAGGCTCATTATTCCCTACACAAAAAAAAAATTCATTAAAAAAAATACACAATATATCTGGTTTCCCATAGAGTAAAGGCTCAAACAATGCTACATAAAACCTGAAGATTTAGATTGTCCCGTACATATGGGAAGAAAGACATGATGCAAGGGATGTGATTTAATTAGATGACAACTTTATTGACTTAACATATCTGGGAACTATCTGGCAAAAACACGAACAATGCAGATCATGATTCTTTTCTTAAGCATTTCAACCTGGTGGAGCACTGCCATTAGCCCCCACCCCTTCACAGGTGGTTTCTTCCCATTGCTGGGACCTCACCACTCTCCCCTTGCATGAAGGTCAAGGAGCTGTGGAGAAGCAGTTGCCTCCTCACTGTATCAGACATTAGGTGCCCCATTCCCTACATTCTTTAGGGGAGTCCTTCCCCTAAGCCCATTTCCAACTCCAGTTTATGAGAGAACTGAACCCCTTATGGGATAAGTATGTGTACTGGATGCCTGCCACCTGCTGTGTCATAACAATTTGAACCTGAACTACCCCTGAGCTGCTTGGGCTCAAGCTGGAGGTCAAACCCAGTCTCCAGATCAGGTGATTCCTTCCCCTCTCCTCCCGGCTAGCCTCTTCCCAGCCCATGAGGGATGGGGCAAAGGGAGCCAATACACTTTCTTCTGCCAGTCCAGATGAAGCCCCTTCCCAACCTTGAGGTTGTGGGGTTTGCATTCTGAGCTGTGCAAGAGTAGGTTTTGTATTGAATTGAGCACTTATTATTTACACAATAATACAAATAATACATTGAACCTTAATCTGTAAGGTGTTGTGTAACACGTACTTTTAAAAGAGAGTTCCTAGTAGAATATTCTCTCAGGGTGAAATTGATAGATTTCATTTATGAAATATAAGTCCAGTTTGTGTCAAAAACAACTGCAGTAGAACTGAAGCCAATAGGAGCCACTGGTTCTCAGAACCTCCAAAAATCAGGCCACTTATTCCAGTGCCCATCTGTGGATTTAGAACTAGATGTTTTACTTTAGACACCCAAATTGAAAATGTTTGCCCATTGACTATACAGTTTTGATTAGCTGGATTCCATTGCTTTTAGTTTTTTGCAAACCACTTTCCATCTCTCAAAACCAACTGCACATTACCAGCTGATGGCATAATACTGAGTTTATATAAAAGTAAATACTACCTTAAATTGAGTTTGAGTGGTTTAGACTGAGCTTACCTCTCCATTCTGAAATGAAAAGAAACAGTTTAAGAATGTAGCAATATTTGTAAAGGAAAATATATATATTTTTTTATAAACAGTTCCCAAATAGCAGGTGTGAAGTCCCTGCTCTCTTCATGTCCTAACTCAAGACCTGGGTAGATCCTGTGTGGCCATGCAAAGGTGAGGAGAGGATTGGCTTAATTTTCTCTTCCTTCTCTTTGTGCCTATGTAGGATGCAGCCACATACTAACCTATGGGTTGTATAATTGCAGTGAGGTTTCTGGTATCTGTAATAGCACAGAACAATACATCCTGAAATCTCCTAGCACATCAGAAATTATGGGGTAGTCTCCTTTAGTGAATTACCAAACCATTACCTTTAGTAGGATCCTCATGCAAGTGCTGACCAAGCACAATCATGCTTAGCTTACAAACTCTGACACAATCAGAATCCATACTGATATGGCCACAGTGCTATGCATCCTTTGACACATCACTGCACCTTCAGATTTTCACAGTGACATGTGAATTTCATTTACGACAAAAACAAGTGAAACCAAACTGGCAAAAAGGGATCTTTTTGTCTGGATATGATCATGCAGAATGTGGTGGGGTTGCATTTGTTTATTTTCTGAATCCCATTAGCAATTTGTAAATATCAAGATGATGCAATCCTGCAATTAAGTTGACAAAGCTTTATAGAAAGAATTATATCCAGTAAGTTTAAATCTATTGTAGACTTTGAAGCTCAGCTCCCATGTAAGAACCTAAACAAGTGCTAGATGTACAAAAGTGCTCAGTACCTATGGCCAGGCTTGCCAAACAGCTCAGAATCCAATAAGCTGAGCTCTTTTGAAAATCTAACTGCTTATTTGGTGTCTAAGCAGTTGAGCTCTTTCAAAAAAAAAGCAACTATAAGCATCAGAACGGCAGCTGCTAGACACAGCACAGTTCTGTAAATCTAGCTGTTAGTTAGGTTCTGAACAGGGCCGTCCGGGGTCTTCGGCCGGCTTTGGGTGGAGGAGGCCCTTCAGTGCTGGCGAAGATGCGGAGCAACTGAAGGGCTCCCCGCCGCTGAAATGCCCCGCGAGCTCTAGCCTGGCGCCTGGGAGCCCTTCAGTCGCTCCATGTCTTCAGTGGCACTTCGGCAGCTGGGGGCCCTTCAGTGCTGCCGAAATGCCGCTGAAGACCCAGACCACCGCCAGGTCAGTACAAGCACCGCAGCTCCCCCACTGTGCCCCAGGCCCCCTGAATTCTCTGGGTGGTCCTGGTTTTGAAAAAGGAGCTGAACTCTTTACAACATTTAGCCCCACATGGTTTAGACTTCACTGCACCATTCTACAAACAACTAACATTTCAATATAGAATGAACTCTAACCAATCAAGTAAAGACAAGGCCACTTTTAGGTCACTCTTCAGCCCCATGAACCTGGACATGAACTGATTAGGACTTCAGTTTTGTCTCATCCAAAACACATTGGATGAAATCCAGGCCTCAATGAAGTCAATTGAGTTTTGCCACTAACTTCAGTGGGGATACTTTTGACACGAAATTCTAATTTAAAAACCTAGAAACATAGTTCTGTTGAATAGATAATAGATTTTAGAGATTAGGGGATTTACTGATGACTGTAGTAATAAAAATACATTACACTTAAAGTAGATAGCTCTTTTCATCAATACAATTCAAGACACTTAGTATCTCAAAGCATTTGTCACACAAGATTTAGAGTTCACTTCGTACTGATTTCACATGTGCACCTTCAAAAAAGTAATAATATTTTAAGACCTCTTGAGGGATGTCTTTCTAGGAAAACACAAAAGTCTTATAAAATGCCTTTATTCTAAAACTAGGTTGATAGCTGACAGATACATGTAGCTGTTACCTGTTTAAACACAGAATGAGTTCCTCAAATTCCAGAAATAATTTGTTTGCTGTAGTTGAATAAATGCAGAAATGTTTATTTTAAGAGCTCATTATTAAGATAGCCCCTGTGTTTAGCTATTTGGATAAAATGTCAAACAATCCTGGAAAGTTCATCAATCATACTCACAAATCCTGGGATTTCACAAGCTGTTTCTCGGTTGTTTTGTTCTGGGTCACAGTAGATTCTTAGTTTCTGGACATCAAACTATAAGTCAAAGCCAAATACATTGTTCAGGAGCAGTTAAATGTTAAATCATTTAAGATTACATCAATGCATTTAAAATACAGTCTCCCTTAAATGGTCTGAGTTGATAATATAAACAAACAAAAAAATCTTTAAACCCATTTGAAGTCATACATGTCACATAAGATTGTCTGACAATTTCAGAATGTAGTAAGTTATAGCATTTTAGCCACACTGCTCCCACTGACTGATGTGTATATTACTTTCACATTTCATGGGTAAAAGTAACAGGACCACTTATGGAAAAAATAATCTATTTTTTTCAAAACAGTAGAAATCATTGTCCCCAGTCTTTGGCTGTGGATGAGGACTACACAGCACAATATACTAAACTGTTTATGGTAAATCTTTCCTTTATTCTATCTCTGTACAGTACCGCTATCTATAATATCTATATTATTGTGAAATCAGCCTCCCTTCCCATACTTCTGATTCAGATCCAATAGGTTTAATTCAGTAGAGGCTTTCAGACTACATTGTCAATAAAAACAAAATGCACAATTTAGTCTTTCATAATAGATGTTAATATAGCAATGTTCCACCAAACTGAGTATTACTGTAGAACAAGATGTGTCATGATGTTGAGAAACAGAATCTCAATAATTACAGATAGAAAACAAAATAACATCTAGGTCATAAAGACCATCTCTTTGGCAATGCAAAATTGTTCCCTAGTGTATATTCTAGTGCTTCTTCCTGGCTACTTTTAAATATCTCAGGCAGTGGGTCTTACACAATTCCACATTCCTAAATCTTTTCTTAATTTCAGGCAGAATTTCCTGGCAGTGACATTTATTAACTAAGGAACAGCCTTCTAAGAAAGTGGTTGAAGCCCCATTCCTCAAGCTATTTTAAAAACTAGATTGCACAAGACTATACAAATGTAATGTAGGGAATAATGCTGATTTGGCAAGAAGGATGAATTAGATGACCTTTTATCTCTCTTCCATCTCTAATTCCAGTAAAAATAAATGTCTGAAATTCTACAAGAAATCTGCAACACAATCCAGTCTTTCTTGCAGAGAACCATTTTACACCACGAACAAAATCTCACTGAGAACACTGACTCACAGACAGATCATGCAGTTGCCTAAAATATGTTTAAGAGATTATAAAAAGAGGTCTCAAGCATTTCTGAAAATAAGTAAAATGCAGGATACCCAGAGAGAGTACTGCTGAAGGTCTAAAAACAAGACAATTTATTTGTGATGGGGTATGCCCCCACACCAGCCTCAACAGGGTTAATGAGGGCTTGAGAGGCCAATTAGATCAGCTGGTGTCACCTCAGAGAAGGAGGGCCAGGGTGAAGTGAAAGTGAAGCACTATAAAGCCACCTGTGAAACGGCTGGGTCAACATAAAGCCAAGAAACTGAGAGTAGAATGGGGCTGCAAGGGAAAGAGTCTTCAGTAACTCCCTTGTATGAGGGGGGTCATCAGGGACAAGGAGGAGAATAAGGCCTCAGAGCCTGTCCTGGAGTAGGAGTCTAGCAAGAGGCTAGGAGGGGTGACGTAGTCATGGGGAATAGAGTAAGCTCCAGTGGAAACCCAGAACCAGGAAACAGAAGACAGGGAGGTTTTGTCAGAAGAAGCCCAAGGAAACAGCAACAGGGGCAGGGACTGAGGACCTGGATTGCTGGTTATAATGTCCCTGGGCTGGAACCTGGTGTAGTGAATGGGCCCGGGTTCCCCTGCCAGCCAGTGCTATTGTAGCACAGAGCCCAAGGAGGGGCTGAACACCTTTCTAGTGATGGCATTTGGATAGATGTCCTCCTGGACTTCGTAATCCTTAAAGGGATGGACTAAATGGGAACCTGGCCAAAAGGCCAAGTTATCAGAAGAGAGACTGTTACAGTGTGAGCAATGAGCAGCAAGAAGGTACCCAATGCAACAAGAGATACAGTCCCAGACCTAGACGTAAGGAGGCGCACTAGCAGTGAGTAGGAACCCTGTAACATTCTGTAAGAAGGCCTTGCTTTAATCTTCGTGCATGTTCAAGCACCCTGATGATGCAAAACACAATATATCTTTAAAAAGTCTGATTGTTTATATTAAAAGATTTAAGAAATTAAACAGATGAGAGAAAACAAAAGAAAATATATCTTTCAAAGAAACCAAAAAAATTAATCTAATTTAAGTAACTCAATATTTCCCAGAGTTGCCACTAATATTCTCAGTCTAATTAGAAACGTCTCGTACCACACTGCTATAAATGAAGAAATCATAAGAAATTAACAACTGGATTTCATTTATTTAGCAAACATCTTGAATGCTTTATGTACTGTAGTTTTATTGCTAGCAATTACTTATAATACCAAAATTTTGCTTACTTTTTTGTGGTAGCACATAGCTATTAAAATAAGGTGTTTTACACTCCTTAAATAGATCAAAAATACTTACAGGCTTTTCCATATTTTATTTTGGCAGACTAGACTCAAACATTAACAATTTGCAAGCATGAAAAAGGCAGCACAGCAGGGACACAACTTCATATACTATGTGCTTTCTGCTTCCTGTAAACCAATGATGGGACAGTAGTTGCTTGCAACTTTTTTCCTCTCCTCAATATGCACAAGTAATTCCTCTGACATCAATGGAAATTATGTGAAAGTATCAAGAAGAGATTAGGTACCATTTAGATAAATGGTTCCCAGTTTTGAAGGGCAACTGTCATTTCACTAATTTAACGTCTCAGATGTTTCAACTAGCAACCACCTTCCCCTTCAGTCAGTTGGTCTACTCAGCACGAGGAAGGGTGCAGCTATCAAGTTTATTAATTATTATTATTATTATTAGCTTTGCCATGGCACCTAGGAGTCCCAGTCATGGACCAGAACGTGAATTGTGGAAGCCTAGATGGTTGTTAGGAAATCTCTGCTCCCTTACTTGCAGCCCAGCTACATTTGTGAGATCATAGCTGGAAAATAGGTAGGCATGTCAGGGTGTCATAAACAGACAGTTAAGGGTTAATGTCTCTTTTACCTGTAAGGTTTTAACAAACAGTGAACCTGGAACACCTGACCAGAGGACCAATCAGGAGACAAGATACTTTAAAAATCTCAGTGGAGGGAAGTCTTTGTTTTGTGTGTTTTTCTTTGTTTGTTGTTCTCTCTGGGTTCTGAGAGTGACCACATGTACCTACAGGCTCTCTAATCTTCTGTTCAAATTTAGTAAGTACAAATGTAGAAATGCGGTTTAGTTTTTTTGATTGTTTTCTTTATTTGCAAATGTGTATCTGTCTGGTAGATTTTTAATGTGTATTTGGCTGGAAGTATTTTAAATTGTATTTCTGCTGGGGGAGGCTTCTCTCTAGTTTCTATAAGCTGAAAGACCCTGTAATATTCCATCTTGAATTTACAGTGATTATCTTTACTCTTTCTTTCTTTTATTAAAAGTTTTTCTCTTTTTAAAAAACCTGATTGATTTTTTCCCCTTGGTAAGGCTCTAAGAAATGGAGTCTGCACCCACCAGGGAATTTGTGGGAGAAGGGAGAGAGAGGAGTGGGGGGAAAGGTAAATTTCCTCTTTGATTTAGATTCACGGAGCTTGAATCTGTATTGCCTGTGGGTGAGGGGAAAAGGGGCAGGGGGAAGGGATATTCCTCCCTGTTTTAAGATTTAAGGAGTTTGAATCACAGTGATCTTCCAGGGTAACCCAGGGAGGGAAAGCCTAGGAGAGGCACCGGTGAGGGAAAGGGTTTACTCTCCTTCTGTTAAGATCCAAGGGGTCTGGGTCTTGGGGGTCCCCAGGGAAGGTTTTGGGGGGACCAGAGCGTACCAGGCACTCCATGTCCTGGTTGGTGGCAGCACTACAAGATCTAAGCTGGTAATTAAGCTTAGGGGGATTCATGCTGGTACCCCATCTTTTGGACTCTAGGGTTCAGAGTGGGGTTTTATACCATGACACCGGGCTTTCCCATGATATTTATGACATCTGGCAGCACCGTAAGGGTGGCAGAAATAAGCCTTTAGCAATACAGCCAAGGTCCACTTTCTGCACTGGGTCCTAATGTACTGCCATGGCCCATCTCTCATTCAACAGGTTTTAAGGCAATCCAAATTTTGCACCGTCAGTTTATGCAAGACTGGGATTGGAACACACCCAATTGGAATGGAGACTAAAATGTTCACAAACAAATGGGTGCCAAGCAACAGCTGAGCTTTAAGTTTGTACACACGGGAAATGTAGTGGGGACAGCAAGCAAAGTGTGATGAGTGTTCTGAGTCTCATGAGTCATCCCTGAGCCTGAGGGTTTCTCTATATTGCAATAAAACATGTGACTGGCCCATGGCTGCTGACTCAGGCTATGGGGCTATAATACTGCAATGTAGACCTTTGGGCTTAGGCTGGGGCCCAGGCATTGGGACACTCCTCCCTCACTGGGTCCCAGAACCTGGGCTCCAAACCAAGCCCAAACACCTACCCTTCAATTTTATAGCCCGACAGCCCAAACCCCGCAAGCCCGAGTCAGCTGACACAGGCCAGCTGTGGATTTTTAACTGCAATACAGACATACCCTGAGTGTTCTGAGACTGAGTCATCCCTGAGCCTGAGCCACGCCATTCTGCTCAACATGGCTACCTTCTGGGGATACTCCCAGTAGTGCTGAGAGACTGCCCCTGCTCCTGCTGCTCAAGCAACAGCTGATCACCTGCCATGGTTGGCCCACTATCTTCAGGATCAATTTGCCCAGCTGCAGCTGGAGAATGGCTCTCTCTGCTCACAAATCCCAGTATCTCCAGTACTACCAGCTATGGTCCCTCTGAAACATGGCCCAAAGGTTCCACTGCCAGAAAGATTTCATGGGAATTGCCAGATATTCCATGGTTTTCTTAACCAGTGCCTCCTTTTGTTCTGGATGTGTCCCACAATGTATCCTGATGACCAGACCAAAGTGGGGCTTATCATCCATTTATTGACAGATGAAACCTTAGACTGAGAATCACTGCTTCTGGAGCAGATGGGCCCAATGCTGACTAATTTCGATGAGTCCATCCACAGCTTTTTGGTAACATTTGACAATCTGAATCGCACTACTGAATCTGCCTTGCAGTTTCTCAGACAAGGCCATCAGCCTGTCTCGGCATATGCTGCTCACTTTCAGCATCTGGTTGCCAACACAGCATGGAGAGGGTCAGCCCAGATCTACCATTTCCACCAGAGTCTGAATGATAACATAAAAGATTAATTGGTCCAGGTCAAATCCCCCACAATTATGAACTCGTATCAAATTGTGCATCTGGATCAACAGTCATCTGTCTAAGCGATGCCAAGAAAAGAAGAGGACATAACCACAACTCCAGCTTAGATCTGCTCCATTCCAGCCATCCCCAAGCAGTATTCCATAACAGGAGCCTATGAAGACTGATGTGATGCAAAGGCACCTCATGGATCAAGAGAAGGAGTACTGGGGATAGAACAACTTTTCCCTATTTTATGGTGGACTTAGTTACTGAGTACCCCCTTAAATCTAGACCCTTGGAAAACAACCACGTCCAGCCCTGTTACAGAGGTTGCTGCTGGATGTAACCAAGAAATTGAGTCCTCCACAAAAGCACCCTCTTCTGCCATCATGTATCTTGGCAGCCACGAACTGTCACCATCCACAATGCAGGTCTTCCTCCACCTCTTAATCCCGATTAGAAGTGAGCTGCACTCAGGTTTTGCTCATGGATTCCAGTGCTTCTAGTAATTTTATGGATGATGGGCTCACCAAAGCTACTCAACTTCCAGTGCAGAAGATGCTCACCCCAAACCAAGTGAAGCTAACTGATGGCAGCATGAAATTGTGCCCCTCCAAGTCAAAAATCCAAGACGATCAGGAAACTCTGCAATTAAGCCCTGGTCTACACTGTGTGTGTTGGGTGGGGGGTGGAAATCAATCTAAGTTATGCAATACTTATTGTGATACTTAGATCGACTTACTGTGGTGTCTTCACCAAGGTGAGTCAACTGCTGCTGCTCCCACGTCGGTTCTGCTTGTGCCTCTCATGGTACTAGAATACAGGAGTCTATGGGAGAGTGCTCGGGGGTCAATTTATCATGTTTAGACTAGATGTGATAAATCGATCCCCGCTGGATCGATCACTACCCACTGATGCAGCAAGTAGTGAAGACATATCCTCAATATAATCAGCTTGTCACACTTCCTGATTATGTTCAGCATTTCTTTGCTCTCAGTGCATAATCCAAACATCTCTTGGAGGATGCAAGAGATACAATTCAAGGCAAGCTATTGCCAACAACTGCATCTAGCCGAGTCAGATGCCCAGAAAACAAGAAGAGGAATGGAAAAGGCCACTACCTTCTGTGTTCAGCAGATTCCAGGAGACAACAGTACCAAAATACCAAAATGTTGCTGATGTATTTGATAAAAGAAATGCTGATATCTTACTCCCACATAGACCCTACAACGGCCCCCTCGACCTCCAGCCAGGCACCAGAATTGTATTCGGATGGATTTATTCTGTATCGAAATCAGAACTCAAGGCCTTACAAGAACACATTGATGAGAATCTTCCAAAAAAATTCATTTCTCCATCCACGTCTCCCACTGGAGCCCTGATTTTGTTCATTTAGAAGGATGGCTCCTTGTGTTTCTATGTAGATTATTGTGCATTGAACAAAATCACTCAAGATCAATTACCGCTAGCCGTGGATCAGCAAGCTATTGAAAGGGGTTGGTGCTGCCAAGGTATTTATCAAGCTCGATACTTCTTGACACTTACAATCTAGTCTGCATCAGGACAACAGGGCAACAAATGGAAAATGGTGTTTTGCACATGTCATGGAAATTTTGAGTATCTAGTTACGCCTTTCAGTTTAGACCAGTTCATGGGGATCTACCTGGATATCATCCTCTCCTTCTCAAAAAATCAAGTCCTTCATGACCAATGCATCCACCTTGCACAAGCATGTCTGAGCAAATGGCCTATTCAGGAAACCCCAGAAGTGTGAGTTTGATCGCCTTTTTGTTGACTTCTTTGGATATATCATTTCCCCCAACCAAACCCTGAAGATTGTCCACAGTCATCAAATGGGCAACCCAAAGAATGTCCATGACGTCTAGTGTTTCCTGGAGTCTTCCAACTTTTACTGGCAGTTCATCAGCGGGTGTTTGAAGGTGGTGACCCCAACTGCCCAGCTGCTCCAGAAGAATACTATACTTGCTTGGATACCAGAAGCCCAGTCCACCTTTGATTAGTTAAAGGAAGTACTTACATAAGCACCTAAATTTTATTTATAATTTCTTATTAATTTTTTCCAGATACAATACACCAAAATACCAGATTCATCAAAATATATAAAGTAAGCAAAAAGTTAGGATAAATGGAAGGGAAGGGAAGCAACATAACTATCTTCAGGATCTACATTAATCATAGACCTCTGAAAAAACAGTCCAAATGTCTTTGAATTTTTCATGCTTTCCCTTTCTATGGAATGCCAATCATTAGTTAGCTGCAAGGTCAACCATATCATTGAGCCAGGCATCAATATTTGGTGGGAATTTACTTTTCCATTTTTGTAGGATTAATTTTTTAGTGACCAAAGCTGCATGTTACCACCAGGTAATTTTTAGGAATATATCCAAGAATGAAACCTAAGGGGTAGAGCTCCAATTTAACATCCTGTATCCAACTGGTGCTTTGACCCACCTCATACCAGAAATTCTTAATACAAGAACACTTTCAAAACATATGAGCTAAGGTAGCATTAAGGGACTTATATTTCCAACAGCAGTCAGCATTTATGAGGCCCACTACCATTAGCCTATGTGAGAACCAGCATATTAAAGTGGTTTTTGGTGAATAAGTCATAATCATTTAGGTCTATAGTTACCTTTTTAACATTAGTTACAATTGTATTTCATTAGGATCAGCATCCATCTTGTTATATTCAGACCTGCCAAAGCCTTTGTTGTCAAAGAAGTTGCTTCCAATTATGTGATTGGGACAGTTTCAATACAGTGGCATAAGCTTCAAGGAGTTCTTCATCCTTGCACATTTTATCCCCGTAAACTGATGCCGATGGAGCAAAACTGTGAAATCTGTGACAAAGAACTGCTGGCCATCAAGGCCACTTTTGAAGAATAGCACCATCACCTGGAAGGTGCACATTTCCCAGTCCAGGTATATATGGATCACAAGTACTCAGAGTACCTGTGACTGTAAATCTCTCAGTCAACACCGTATCTGTCAGTCCCTTTTTTCCAGGTTCAATTACACTGTAACCTATTGCTCGATGCTAGGAATGGTAAACCTGCCATTTTGCCAATGCCTCCATGAACAACCTGCTGTCTCTCATGAAGTCCCTCCTATTCCTCGATCCCTTAGCACTGAAAATTATGGCAACTGGTATGGATCTAGCTTCTGACTTGATATTCTCAGTCAAAAAAGGGATCGTCTTATTAAAATACTGTATTTATACGTCAAACAGTCAGCCACATCTAGCAATACTCTGACTATGTTATGATTCACTCCAGTTGGTCATTTCGGCCCCCCAGAAAACGCTGAGGCTCTTGAAATTTCAGATGGCCAAAAATACATTTTTTCATGTAGTAGTACATCAACTCCTGTGACACATGCACTTGAATGAAGACTCCCTGCACCAAACCCCTGGGCATTTTGATTCCACTGCCAATTCCATCTCAATCGTGGTCATCCATCTCCGTGGACTTTATCATTTACCTTCCCAATTACCAAGGCCACACAACTGTGCTAGTTTTTGTCAACCTGCTTACAAAAATGTCCCATTTTTTGTCAGGCATTCAGATTTCCACTGCAGCAGTTGCAGCCCAACTGTTTTTCCAACCATGTATTCAAACTCCCTGGTCTACCATCTAACATTACATTTGATCAAGGACTGCAGTTAATTCCACATTTCTGGAGAGAGCTGTTCAAGTTCTTATATGTGGATCTACATGTTTCCTTGACTTATCAACCCCAGGCTGATGGATAGATGGAATGAATTATTCAAATTCTTGAGCAATACCTCTGTTGCTTTATCATTACCATTACAATGACTGGGTTTCACTCCTCCCTTCTGCCAAATTTACATATAACAACTCTGACCAGAGATCAAACCACCACCATCCTTTTTATGCCAACAAGGTTTCCACTCCCAGTTCCACCTACCCATGCCACAAGTCTCACATGTAGTCCCAGAGCCTTCAGGCTAGTCGAATATGTGCACCATGTCAAGGAGTTGAAAGCCCACCTAGAACTGGTCATAGGGGATTACAAACAAGGAAACCCCTCATCTCATAGTTGGAGATAAAGAATGGCTCTTCACATAGCACATTGGCTCTCCCCAACCTTCACAAATGTTAGATTATCGATACTTGGCCCATTTTGGGTCATCCAGCAGATCAATCTTGTAGCCTTCAAACTCCAACTGCCCAAGATGATGAAAACATAGTCAATGTCCCATCACCCCTTCTGAAAGACCATATCAACAACTCCTTTCCCGGCAACCACCTCCACCCATCCAGGGACATGAGGAGTACCTGGTGAAGTAGATCCAAAGTTCACCAGGGGAAGCTCATGAATCTTGTTGCTTGGGAGGGTAATGGGGTGGCTTATCGTTGGTGGAAGCCAACCAACAACATACACACACACCCTACTTTGAGAATTACATCAGTCACACCATTATAAATCAGGTTGAAGGACGCCTAGCAGGCATCTTTTTAAGGGGGGTACTGTTAAGGATGTTCTGAGCCTCATGAGTCATCTGAGGTAATTCCCTGAGAGTCTTAAGGGACCACCAAATCCACAAGCAAGGGTCTAACAGGGTGATACCAAAGCAGGTGTATAGCCTCCTAATGAAAGCAGCCGTTCCATTCTGTTCAACATCACTACTTTGTCGAAGATACTACCAGCTGCCTGCTCCAGGCTCTGCCCATTCCTGCCACAGCAAGTCCCTTGGATGTCCTGACTCAAAGTGGAATACCAGTGGATTAAGTTTCAGTAGCACCACATTTGGAAACACCTTTGTGATGCCGTGCCCCATAATGCTTTATGGAAATATGCTTATGAATATATATGGCATAACTGGAATATGTGCTATGCTACATATGCCATGTAACATATCTATGTAAAGGTTATGATCTACTGAATCTATTAATCCTATCTGTATGCATGTATCATTTGAATATTGGCTGTGTACTGGCTTGATTTCTAAATGTCCTTAGTAGAGGATTTGGTCAGTTTCCGGAGAAAGGAATGCTAAAATTAAGTATCTAATCAAGGAACACTTAAAGGACAATGAATCTTGGAATGCTCCAATCCACATAAGAGGTCTACTTGAGGACGTTCAAGGTAGCATGTGACCCATGGCTGCTACCTGGTAAGAAAATGTGAGTCATGCATGGACATGTGACTTGCCCAAGTGACTCCAGAACTCCATCTTGGAGCTGGACTTTGCATAGTAGAGAGGAGGGGGTCTCCACCCACAAGAGAAAGTCTATTTAAGCCCGTGGGAGACCCCTCCATTTGGCCTTAAGATGGCTGAAGAGAGAGCCTCTCCACCTCCAAGGATACCTGAGAGAAACTGGAACAAAGGGCAGTGACTGCAAGGGGTGTGAGTGATTGCTGGACCCAGGCTAAAAGGAGATTAGTCTGTAAAAGGGAGCATTCTGGAACTGGAGAGGATCTTTTCTGTATTCAATTTGATTAGACATAGATTTGCATGTTTTATTTTATTTTGCTTGGTGACTTACTTTGTTCTGTCTGTTACTACTTGGAACCACTGAAATCCTACTTTCTGTATTTAATAAAACCACTTTTTACTTATTAAATTAACTCGGAGTATGTGTTAATACCTGGGTGGGCAAACAGCTGTGCATATCTCTCTATCAGTGTTATAGAGGGCAAACAATTTATGAGTTTACCCTGCATATGCTTTATACAGGGTAAAATGGATTTATTTGGGTTTATACCCCATTGGGAGTTGGGCATCTGAATGTTAAAGACAAAAACACTTCTGTAAGCTGCTTTCAGTCAAGACTACAGCTGTTAGGGGACGTGATTCAGACCTGGGTTTGGGTTTGCAGCAGGCTAGCGAGTCTGGCTCAAACCAAGCAGGGCACTGAAGTCCTAAGCTGACAGGGCAGGAAAGCAGGAGCAGAAGTAGTCTTGGCACATCAGGTGGCAGCTCCCAAGGAGGTTTCTGTGATCTAACCCATCACAACCTTAATTACAGAATAAGCATTTCAGAGCCCTCCAAACCACGATGAAGTGACAGAGAAGCACTATACTGCTGTATGAATAGCATATACAGAACTTTCATTTCTGTTATTTCATTCGTTTATTAGTGCAACAAAAAAGATTCCTCCCCTGCCCTTAGAGTTCAGTAGTTTTAAATAACGTTTATTGCCAAGACATAGCTTTAACAAACTGTTCATTTTACTGCAACATAATTCTTCTTGGGTACTCAAGAATGCCATTATGGCAAGAACGATTTTCTCTACACTGTTGCTGGGTGAAAGACCTGAACAAACATCAGGGACAACTGCCAATACAGAGGGAAAAGTGAAACTGACTATATACACATATATTGTCAAACACGAAAATTAAGCAACCTGAAGAACAACACAAATATTATCCCCTAATCTCTTTCAACTTACTGCAATCTTAGGCATTACTTGCAATAGCTGTGGTGAAAAAGAAATTCAGACCAAAATGTGATTTTTTTTTAATGTTGATTATATATCTCTTTAATTACTAGCTAAAATGGATCTCAAATGGCAGCCCAGAAGGAATTATATTAGAAAGTATAACCCCATGGAAATAGAAGGCTGCAATGAAATACTAGGTGAAAGATTAACAAATGCAGTACTATGAACTGGTATAGTATCAAACTATGTTACATCTGACAATATTCTAGACTCACCTGTACAGTTTCCTCTTTCCCAGGGTATTTCCCTATTTGGGTTAGTCCACTGATGTAGATACCTAAAACAGGATGTAATGGCTTCATTTCAGTTTCTTGATCATCTATATATAAAGTTACATGTGCTTCTGTTACCAACAGACGAATCTGATGCCAGCCTTCGTCAAACAATATCTAAGAAAATGGAGAAAATAAGAGGACTTTAAAATATAATTTCCTAAATTTAAAGAATTATGAAATTTGATCTCAACTATTTATCCACTTGTTTTTATCCATGGTTGTTTGTGATGGCAAAATATAGCAAAGGTCATGGCTGTGTCAGAGCAAAAAAAAATGCAAAAGATATATATGATAGAAAAAAAATGTCACAAGATGACCTTTATTTTACAATCAAAATTCTGCTAAGTCATTTAAAAATAACTAATAGTTTAAAACCTTTTTTTTAAAAAAAAAAAAAGTCACTTTCCCATACTCCACTTCGCTGGATATAAATAAAGAGAGAGCGCGCCTCAAATTTGCAAAAATTCATAGAGGAATCCTGTTAAGCAGTGAGCTAGCCAAGATGATAAAGACCATGGGTAAAATATTCATAAGAGCTTAAATCCCATTTTCATTCACTTAGGCCCCTAAATCTCATTAAAGGACAATAGGACTTAGTAGCCTAAGGACTAGATTCCCAAAGGGACTTAGGTGCCTGACTGCAAATTTAGGTACCTAAATCCAACATTTAGGCACCACTGGCATTCACAAAACTACGGCTCTGCCAGAGTTTGAATATGTAAAGCCCTATATAAGTACTACTACTGTTCACCTTCAGGATACTAAGCTGAAAAAACAAATGTAAAGAAAATAAATGACTATTTGTTAGGGCTGTAAAGCACTTAAAAATTAATCACGATTAATTGCATGATTAATTGTGCTGCTAAACAGTAATAGAATACCATTTATTTAAATATTTTTGATGTTATCTATGTGTTCAAATATATTGATTTCAATTACAATACAGAATACAAAGTGTACAGTGCTCACTTTATTTTTTATTACAAATATTTGCACTGTAAAAATGATAAACAAAAGAAATAGTATTTTTCAATTCACAGAGTTAAATGCAATTAATCAACAACTCTACTTTTTTTCAAAACCCAGAACTGCTTTTCACTTGTGGTTTTTAAAATTGATCAGAAAAGATATCCAGTGAACACACAACCTCGTTATCTCTAGCCTGATTCTTGCTTGCATATTTATACCCGCCTCTGGAAATTTCCACTACATGCATCCAACGAAGTGGGTATTCACCCACGAAAGATCATGCTCCAATACATTAGTCTATAAGGTGCCACAGGACTCTTTGCTGCTTTTACAGATCCAGACTAACCAGCTACCCCTCTGATACTTAACATTTTTAAGCAAATTTAATTGTAAAAGAAAAATGTTGGATTAACAGCCCTGAAGCCACCTATTCACCTACAGAACTGTTACAACTCTGGCATGGCAACACTGTCTTCCCCACCTCTAAAGTAAAAGGGTTCTTTAATATTAAAAGTTTAATGCGATCTCTGCTGCCTAAGACTCCAGTTGGCATCTTTGTTTACATGATGTTTCTTATCACGTGCTATTTGTCTTCTAAGAAGTGGAATGAGTAAACAATTTCAAATAACGATGGTCAAGAATTAAACTTAATTTTGCCATGGGGGAATCACAGAAATGGTTACTCTCTCTGGAGAGTCTGAGAAGATCTGCAGAGACTATTTCATATTTATTCTTATGAGCATTCATATCCAATCCAATATTTTAGATACCAGTAAAGTACAACGTTGTTTATCTAAAATGTTTCTGGGACTCCAAAGTCCTTGGAGGGTTCTAATAAATTTAGCGCAGATTGTCTATTATTCGAATTAAAAAAAAAAAAAAAAACAGATGAGGACATTTTCACCTGACACAGAATTGGATAAACCAGGTTGCACTGAAATTCACAAGTTTCTAACCAATCTACTAGAAAACAATTATTTTAATAAAAAAATAAAATAAATAAATGGAAAATAATTAATGAATTTGAAACCTCTACCGCAGTGGTTTTGATCCTGTGGTCCATGGACTCCTGTGGGTCTGCGAACAATGTCGAAGGCGTCCACAAAAGGTTGTTGCTACTATAAAACTGTGGTTTTCAACCTATGGCCCGCGGATCCCTGGGGATCTGCAGTTTATATCTAAGATTTCCAAAGGGGCCCACAAATGAAAAAAGGTTGAAAACCATTGCTCTACACACACAGTAGCAAAATCTATCTATAAAACTAGATTATTTTTATTAAAATACATTTACTAAGTGAGAGATGCTATCTGTGTAATAAATACAAAATAATTTTTCAACTAACACTAGCATGTAGTATGAGGCATCATCCAGCTATTTTCAAATATTTACAAATTCAGGAGCTAGCATATCTTAATAAAGGTAAAGACCCAAGGAAATAAACCTGTATTCTCATGAATATTCCAATACAAGATCAACTGTAAATGTAAATTACCTTTACACGAGGTGCAGTGAAAGTGACAACCTGAGTTCCATTTACTAAGCTTGTTGTAGTAAAGGATAATGTTTTATCTTCCCCATTTACAGTAACTGTTATTTGCGGCCTTCCGTCCAGGCTTAGAATCCTCCACAAATCCCATGTCTTTCTGACTTTAAACCTCTGAGTGGAGACGAACACATATGATGGAGGAAGACCTTCTGGAAACACATTCCTGGGGAAAAAACACATACATTCTAAATGGAAAATTCTGAAACAAATCCCATACATTTTAATAAACCGCATTTTTATCCGAAACTGTATAACTTTCTACAACGAAGTACCTCGTAAATTCTGACAAGTCGATGTTTGATGTTATTTCATAAGCTTTTGCATTAGAAGATGGGATTTGAATTCTCTTTTTAACCTTTTTCTTCACACCTAATCCTAGAAGAATATCAAATCCTTTTTCATCTCGAGCTGCCACTGGAATTCTTGTTGGACAAACAGATTCTATAAAGCAATAGACAGAATAGTTGACAGCAATCAATTCTGAAAACACTGAAACTGCTATTTGATACTGCATCTGTTCGACAAACTGTGAAAGATTTTAGGCTAAAGTATAAAGTTCTCAATTTCTTTGTTTCAATACCAAAACAAGACTATGGAAGAAATACTTAAGCTCTTTGGGTCAAATATTTCTCCATCCTACAGGATTCAGAAGAGATGAATGAATGAAAAAAAAGCCCCAAAATACCAGGGCCTGGAAGCAGAACCTCTGTCACACGTTCCCCTCTTTGCCAGGTGGCCTCCAAATCCCCTCCACACAGCACTAAACTTTTGGATCTCTGTGAGTTTGTGGGTGGAAACAGCTGCTGTGCACAGCTTGTTCTCCTGGGGACCTGATAGATATTGCGGCAGGAACAAGGGGCATGTCCACACCGAAATTGTGAGTGAGACTCCCAGCCCAGGTAGACAGACTTGTGCCAGCAGGGCTCAAGCTAGCATGCTAAAAATAGCAGTGTGAACACTGTGGCTTGGGTGGCAGCTTGGGCTCTCAAGCCCACCTGACCCTCTGGGTTTGAGTTCAGGTGGCTAGCCCATGTCTCCGCTGGAGCCACAACGACCACAGTGCTATTTTTACCAAACTAGCTTGAGTCCTGCTAGCATCAGCCTCTCTATCCTGGCTGGGAAGCTTGCTTCCAGCTGCAATGCAGACATACCTAGTGTGGGAGATATACCCACTGTCACTAATACAGTTTGAGCTCCTCAGATGAAAGGCAGTACAGACATGTAAAACATTATTATAGCTCCATTTCTGTAAAGCTTTTTATTAGGGATAGACTATCTCAGCCATTCCTCAGATACACACGGGCACCCCAGACATCCAGCTACAGAAGCTGCTTCCTGTTTCAAGAGGGTAGATGCATGGCTCACTGCTGGTTTAGTCAGGGCATAGATGGCTGAGACTGGTCCCTTCCCAATGATCGGATTCATGAGAATGAGATCTCCTAATTGCCTATTGATACTAGTATATGTGTGCGTTACAGAAATAAAGAGAGAAGGATTCATCCCTGGATAATAGTTCTGGTACAGGACAGATAGAAGAAAGATGTCCATTAGGCAAAGAGTCTTGTGGTTCCTTCCAAATGTGGGGACTGAGGGAGCCTGCCCTCATAATGTACATGGAATCATTTGCCCACAACAGGGATGGTGAAGGTAGTCAGATGCAATGTGTAGTTAGCATATAGAATTTGCTGCCATGGGAGTTGAGAGAGAGAAATACAGCAACTAGTTTTTTAAAAGGCGCTGAATAATTTTATGGCCATTAGTAATACACATATTCTAAAGCAGGTAACTAAATCACGTACTTCAGGACAGTCATTGATTAACCCAGAGTTCAGGAAGGGAGTCCTGTATATACACCACTGCACAACTGGACAGATTGTTTATGGGGAAGGTTGATCCTCTTCTGAAGAATCAGATTTAGGCAGTGGTATCCTTCATAAGATACCTGAGTTGAGGTCTACCTTGGGAAATTGTATGAAATAAAAATAATCTATAAGTCTTTACTCTGGGAAACTTCTCCCTGTATCAATTTTTTATTAAAGAATCTCTATGTTTAAGCAGACTTCAGTCATTTTTTAGATTGGCTTCCCCCAATTTAAGTTACAGTATATCAACTACAGTATATTGGATGATTGTGATTTTCATTTATGTATAAAGAGAATAACACTTGTACCTCAATATAAACAAACAATTACCACATTTTTTTCAATGAAGTCTATACTTCAAGATAAAAACAAAGGAAAATATTTTTATTTTGCTCCTGCTAAATGCAGAAACATTGTACCCCTGAAGTATGTCTTACATCAACTCTTAATAGTATAACAAGCACAACAAACATGCTGCTGACGCATGCTACGTTCATTGTAAACAAAGCATAACAAAGTCCTTCTGTGTGATGGCTTTTGGAAGCATTATGCTAACTTTTTAGAGGAATGTCAGTGTTTCATGAAGTTGTTATAAAAATTCCATTAGCTGTTATTTTTCTAACATTTGAAGTTTAAAAAGTCACTTTAAAGTGTTATTTTTGGCTAATTCTTCTACAAAAAATGTTGCTTAAAAATTATGCAGAATATTTTGGCAAAATCCACTGGAATTGTAACAAAAGCCTTTAAATCTCTCCTGGGCTTCTCAGCACATGCTAGCAGAAGCACTCCTATTATTAATGTGCACCTCTCTTCCCATTTGTTAAGAAGAGGTGATAAACAGTGTTGCAAACTTAAACCAAATGCAACTGGAAATAGAGAACTAGTATTAACACTTTTCTTTTTTATCCCTGAAAGTTTAACTCAACACGTATTAAAATTAACCTCAATATTTTCAGCACTAATGCAAAGAGCTTGAGTGATTAGTGTTTGCAAATTCTGGTAAAGCAAAGGGAAGATTTTCATATAAAAACAACACACACTGAGATGAAAATATACAACACATTAACATATCACTCCTCAAAAATGCTTCCTTTTTTAATAGAAAAAAATAATACTGCATCAAAATCAGGAGAAGCTCATACAATAGCTAACAAAAGTTGTTATTATTCATTAGTGCCTGAGCTATATACTTACCAAAAGGACACCACTGAAATACTGCAATATGCACACAGCAGTACATATCACAAGATTTTAAGACTATCTATGTTCCAAAGATATATTAAGGTTTACCTTCACAGAGTTTCTGCTTTATTACTTCTCTTATTCTGGATATTGCAATATAATCTTCAACGTAAAATACGTAAGTTGATGAGGGCTTGTTGGCAATAGCTCTAAGTTCATCCTCCTCAATTTCTGAGCCAACACCAATAGCAAACAAAGTGATTTTGTTTTTTCTTGCTTCTGCTGCTGCATCTTTGACTTCATCTTGGGACTTGCCATCAGTGAGAACAACAGCTATTTTAGTTAGAAATCTTGAGGATTTAGCAAAAAGGTGGTCAATCGAAAACTGAATAGCTCTTCCTGTTCCCGTATTTCCACCTAAATATTGTATGGATTCCATTTCTCTGATTAGATTTTCAGTGGAATCATAAGCTCCTAGTGGGATTTCAAGTACAGGGTAATCACTGTACTGGACTACTCCAACTTGAATAAACTTTGGCCCTATGTCAAAATTTCTTGTAATATTGACGAGCCACCTTTTGATAATTTCAAAGTTTTCTGGGCCAACACTGTAGGAGCCATCTAAGATGAAAACTAAATCCGCTGGAGCAGTTCTGCAACCTAAAAACAAAAATCAAAGCAATACTTTTAATGGGCATCTTCTCTACTGCAAGCAATCCTTTTTTTATTTATCAATGATTGGTTATATTGTAGTTAGCTGGCCAAATATTTTGTAAATTCTTCATTTATAATTGCCATATCAAAAAATCTACTAAATTTATCCGAAAACAAGATATTTTCAGTCAGACCTGCAGATTTGACACGGCACCTGAAAAAAATCAAGCTGTGCTCTGTTGTGCACATTATCACCAGCCATAATCAACAATAAAAACACTAGAATTAGAACTTCAGCTGGCAACTGCATTTGATGCCCGAGATAGAAAAGAATGCAGCTTTCATACTTGTCCTCAATGGTAACAGCAGTAAAAAAAAGGCAGATCTGACACAAAACACACACAGCCAGTGAACAGCTAATTTGAGCAGCAAGGTATTTTTCTTGAATCATTTTCTGATCACAACTCTACTGTAAAATTTATCTGACACTGCTACCCTTCATCTACAATAACAATTATAGAGCATTTAACTCTGTTGAATGGCACTGGTAGCCCATTATATTTTAAGGAGATCTCATTGAATCACTTGAGCTCAATAACAGAAGAGTGGAACATGTGTTTACGGGCACAGTAGTTAGAAGGTGCACTATTTTTGTTACAAAGTGTAATGCAATTGCATAATGACAGCTAAATGGGTTTCAATATTACTGTCTTACTGCTGCTATACAAACAGCTATCTGAATCACATGACTTCTGGAGAAGAAGCAGTACAAAGGACAGTTTTGGAATAAGCAAGCCATATGCATCTAATAAAGATTGGTCATGGTATTGGAGCCTTACCAGAGTTCAACCTCCCCCTTAGAAATTTTCCATTGAATAAAAATCAGTTCCCACTTTTTAAAAATAGAGACATTCCCTTCCTGCAGGAAATGTAAAATATTATGGCTACAGGTTCTTACATCAGGAACCTTTCATCAGTGACAATTCATAGAATAATAGAACTGGAAGGGACCTCAAGAGGTCATCTACTCCAGTCCCCTGCATTTGTGGCAGGACTAATTATCTAGACCATTCCTGACAGCTGTTTGTTCCCAAAAATCTCCAATGATGGAGATTCCACAACCTCCCTGGGCAATTTATTCCAGTGCTTAACTACCCTGACAGTTAGGAAGTTTTTCCTAATGTCTAACCTAAACCTCCCTTGCTGCAATTTTAGCCCATTGCTTCTTGTTCTATCCTCAGAGATTAAGAAGAATTTTTTTTCTCCTTCCTCCTTGTAACAACCTTTTACATACTTGAAAACTTATGTCCCCTCTGTCTTCTCTTTTCAAGACTAAACAAACCCAATTTTTTCAATCTTCCCTCATAGGTCATGTTTTTTAGACCTTTAATCATTTTTGTTGCTCTTCTCTGGACTCTCTCCAATTTGTCCACATCCTTCCTGATATGTGGCACCCAAAACTGGACACAATACTCCAGTTGAGACCTAATCAGAGCAGAGTAGAGGGGAATAGTTACTTCTCATGCCTTGCTTACAACACTCCTGCTAATACATTCCAGAATGATGGCCCGTTTTTTGCAACAGTGTTACACTGTTGACTCATATTCAGCTTGTGGTCCACTATGACCCCCAGATCCCTTTCTGCAGTACTCCTTCCTTGGCAGTCATTTCCCCTTTTGTATGTGTGCAACTGATTGTTCCTTCCTAAATGGAGTACTTTGCATTTATCCTTACTGAATTTCATCCTATTTACTTCAGGCCATTTCTCCAGTTCATTTTGAATCCTATCCTCCAAAGCACTTGCAACCCCTTCCAGCTTGTACACTGTATGCCATTATCTAAATCATCAATGAAGATATTAAACAGAACCAGACTCAGAACTGATCCCCGCGGGACCCACTCATTATGCCCTTCCAGCATGACTGTGAACCATTGATAATTACTCTCTGGGAACTGTTTTCCCACCAGGTTTGCACCCACCTTACAGTAGGTCCATCTAGGTTGCATTTCCCTAGTTTGTTTATGAGAAGGTCATGTGGGACTGTATCAAAAGCTTTACTAAAATCAAGATATACCATACCTACTATATCCCCCCTATCCGGAAGGCTTGTCACCCTGTGAAAGAAAGCTATCCGGTTGGTATGACATTATTTGTTTTTGACAAATCCATGCAGACTGTTACTTATCACCTCCTTATTTTCCAGATGTTTGCAAACTGATTGCTTAATTTGCTCCATTCTCTTTCCAGGTACAGAAGTTAATTTGACTGGTCTGTAATTCCCTGGTTTGTCCTTATTTCCCATTTTTATAGATGGCCACTATATTTGCCCTTTTCCAGTCTTCTGGAATCTCTTCTGTCTTCCATTATTTCTCAATGATAATCGCTAATGGCTCAGATATCTCCTCAGTCAGCTCCTTGAGTACTCTAGGATGCATTTCATCAGGCTCTGGTGACTTGAAGACATCTAATTTGTTCAAGTAATTTTTAACTCGTTCTTCCCCTATTTTAGCCTCTTCTGATCCTACCTCATTTTCACTGGTATTCACTATGTTAGACACCCAATCACCAACCATTTCCATTTCCACGCACCCCCACCCCCATTAAGTAATGGGGCTACCATGTCCTTAGTCTTCCTCTTGCTTCTAATGTATTTGTAGAATGTTTTCTTGTTACCCTTTATGTCTCTAGATAGTTTGATCTTGTTTTGTGCCTTGGCCTTTCTAATTTTGTCCGTACATATTTGTGTTATTAGTTATAGTCATCCTTTGTAATTTGATCTAGTTTCCACTTTTTGTAGGACTCTTTTTTGAATTTTAGATCAGTGAAGTTCTCCTGGTTAAGCCAGGCTGGTCTCTTGCCATACTTTCTATTTTTCTTACACCATGGGATTGTTTCCTCTTATGCCCTTAATAATGTTTCTCTGAAAAACTGCCAACAGTCTTCTATTGTTTTTCCCCTTACACTTGCTTCCCATGGGATCTTACCTACCAACTCCCTGAGTTTGCTTAGTCAGTCTTCTTGAAATCCATTGTCTTTTTGTTGTTGTTCCTCCTACCATTCCTTAGAATCATGATCACTTTCACCCAAGCTGCCTTCCACTTTCAAATTCTCAACTAGTTCCTCCCTATTTGTCAAAATCAAATCTAGAACAGCCTCTCCCCTGGTAGCTTTCTCCACCTTCTGAAATAAAAAATTGTCTCCAATACATTCTAAGACCTTATTGGATAATCTGTGGCGTGCTCTGTTATTTTCCCAACAGATGATGGAGTACTTCAACTACCCAGACATCACCAAGTCCTGTGCTTTGGATGATTTTGTTAGCTGTTTAAAAAAAGCCTCTTCTACCTGGTCAGCTGGTCCGTAGCAGACCCCTACCGTGACATTACCCTTGTTTTGTACCCCTTTTATCCTTACCCAGAGACTTTCAACAAGTGTGTCTTCTATTTTCATCTCAGTCTCAGTCCAAATGTATACATTTTTAATATATAAGGCAACACCTCCTCCCTTTTCTTCCCCTCGGTCCTTCCTGAGCAAGATGTACCCTTCTATACCAATATTCCAGTCGTGTATTATCCTACCAGGTCTCTGTGATGCCAACTATGTCACAGTTGTGTTTATTTACTAGCATTTGGAGTTCTTCCTGCTTATTCCCCGTACTTCTTGCATTAGTATACAGACATATAAGATACTCATTTGATTCCCCCCACCCCCAGTTCTGTCTTGTCTCTCCTTTAGCCCTTCTCTAACATCCCATGCTCCCCCCAAATTCCAAACCTTCTTGATTTACCTGTGGGCTTTGTCACCTGCCCCCTTCAAACCTAGTTTAAAGCCCTCCTCACTAGGTTAGCCAGTCTGTATCCAAATATGCTCTTCCCCTTCCTCAATTCACCACTGACATTTCATCCTAGTAAGTACTATATGTGGACCTGGATACAGATATCATAATCCAGTCCTCTGAATACGCTACACTTGTTTTTAACTAGCCAGGACAAGTAAATAAAAATTAAATAAATATCTCTTACTTGCTCTTATTTCACCATCTTCAGCCGAGATGTAATCCTGAAGTAGCAGAATTAAAATTGCCTGAAGAACCTTTAAGTTCTGTGCCATGTATATTTTATTTCCAAAATTTTGAGTCCTAAATTAAACTGTAAAAAAAGAAAATACATTACAGTTCTATCAAATGAAAATACAACTGAACAGTTATGCTTTGCCAATTACGCATAAAATTGGCACCTTGCTCTCCTGAACAGTCCTACTGACTATGTTCCATAACTTCAAGTGTACTACCCATGTAAGTAATGTGAGAAAGATTTGATCCTTATTCTAGAATTATAACCATCTCCTAGGTATTCTCTGAAACAACTATCATTTGCTATAGGGTATTACATAAAAGTAACAAGTACATTATATCCAAAAGGTCACAAATTTGAAATTAATCCATGAAATATAATTCACTTGGGATGCACAGCTGCTTCATTCCTCTGAAGACGGGACAAAGTGTCTGAGCCACAGAGCACAATATGGGTATTTGCATGATTGTAGTCCCCTTCACCATACCTAGCTATTGGAATTGCACTTTTCCTACCCAAAATAATGTCGGTTTATGTGATTTACACTATTTCATATACTATTATGAAACTCAAAGAAAGAGGGTCAGACTCTGATCTCAAAGATTGTGGTGTAGACCTGGGCGACAGACCCCTGATTTCAGTGGCATTACTGCAGATTTAATCTCCTGTCACTGAGGCCTGGTCTACGCTGGGCGGGGGCGGGTCGATCTAAGATACGCAACTTCAGCTACGAGAATAGCGTAGCTGAAGTCAACGTATATTAGAGCAACTTAAAATCACTTACTTCACATCCTCGCGGCATGGCATTGAACGCCGCCGCTCCCCCATTGACTTTGCTTTCACCTCTTGCTGAGCTGGAGTTCAGCAGTCAACGGGAGAGCGATTAGGGATCGATTTATCGTGTCTACACTACATGTGATAAATCGATCCCCAATAGATCGATCGCTACCCGCCGATCTGACGGGTAGTGTAGACATACCCAGAATCTTGTCCCAAATGTGTTACAGTAGAGCTGTGCATTAGAGGGGGAATAAGATGAGCATAATGCCATGCATTACTGCAAGTTATTAGTAAATTGCTTCCACCAATATTAGCAGATGCAACATGCCATGACAAGTTTCATATTGCCTTTTCTCCATTCCAGTTTTTACTCTGGATATTCTCTCCCATCTACTGTTTGCTCCAACCCCTGATTTGCACCTCTTTGTTTACATAATAAATTTTATTTTAACTATACTCCTTGCTTAATTCCATGCTTGTTAGGTATTAAAATAGGACTCGAATAAAAATGAAATAGGGCTACTTTGGATTATTATACTTTACTCTTAATTAATTTTAAACTAATTTCAAGACACAGAGGAGACAATTGCTTCTTATCTTTACTTTGTGTAGTTTCATCTTCTAGAACACAAACATATCTTTAATGGTCATATTCTGTTCTCAGTTACAAAATGCAAACTTCAAGTCAATGGGGAAAATGCACTGTTGGCACAAGCAAGTGAATTTGGTCAAGTGTGGTTGCAAAAATGTAATGCAGACCAGAATTTGATCCTCACTTACTTATCTGTGTGCACATTTTTAATAAATCTGCAGGCTGTTTTTTTCTGCTTAATACATTGTCAGCATCTCTTGTGTGTCATGACAGTGGCAATATCCACTGAATTCCTTGGTTTTGATATAAAACATAGTCCTCTGTCTAGTAGCTGCTCAAATAACTTTTTTTAAATCTCTTCAGCAAGAAAACCAATAACTAAACAGATGCTAAACACCCTTAACTCCCATTGAACTTAGAACTTTACAGAATAAGACCAGACTAATTCAGACATTGCCCTCCGCCCCATATCCTTCTCTGTCAACCATGTTGGTCTTGACCATCCACTTGTTCATTTGTCTAAAAAACATCTTTGCACCTTTTTGCCATAAACATGGAATCATCTCCCTGAGCTGACCTGCAGGGTCACTAACATATCCTTCAAATCCCTCCTCAAGACCTATGTCTTCAATGAGTCACACATTAAATGGGCCTACAAATAATACATAGGTGGAGGCGCCACTGGATGTAAATGAAATATATTTGTTTAATAACAAAAGAAAATGTCAATGTACTTTAAATGTATAACACCTGTACATATATGTATAGTGTCCTTCTCCCTCATTGTTTGTATGTTCCTTGTCTCCTTTGATTGTAATCATTTCAGTGCAAAAAAGGGTCTTCCTATATGTATGGACAGCATCTCTCACCCCGGTAATAATTAGAAACCAATTAGATGTGGTGAAACTTCTAAGTACTACAGAACACCCACTCTGGATACAGGCATGCAGCATTTTGTTTTGAGACATGAGAAGTGCCACAATGAGCAGGTAAATGGAAACAAATAATCATTTCCTTTACCAAAGGTAGCCAAAGGCGTACAATGAAAAGAATGCTACTAATGTGCCATAATGTACTGGGCATCCAGAAAAGAATCAGTAGAATCTACATTCTGTAACCGTTCAATAGAGCATTGGTCCCACAAATACCAACATACCAGATGCAAACTTTTTATTAGGTTGGTGATGGGGGGGAAGGAGAGTTTTACTGAGATTTAGGGACAAGGGAAACATGATTGGAAAGGTAAGAATTTCCGATTCAAGTTTATTCTCTGCGTATTCATGATAGGTATGTACTAAATGACAGACGTGAACTTGAACAAGTTCCCCAGTCAAACACAGAATTTTTCCATTATTTTGGGGAATTTTTCTTACTCTAGCATATGAGCCAAAAGGAGTATGTTGCTGTAGTTTGGCTTCTAAGTCAGCTTCTTGCATTTTTTATCACTTACAAGGCATTCATCTCAGTCCAACTTTTTTTTTTTTTTAATTTCCTCCATACACAACCTCTCTGAAATCTGACTTCTGACCTGAGCTGAGGCTAAATACTAGGGACTTAAAAACAAAGCACAAAAGAAACATCAGCTTCCAAAACTGCTAGTTAACTTATAATAAGCAAAGAAGAGACAATGTAAACACTTACAAGAAACCTATTTTATTTTACCTCTTTCTTATTATTATGGTGTACGTAAGTCAATAAGACAAGTTGACACTACCATCTTTTTCAAACAAACCTACTTTTCTGCAACATGTTTTATTTATTTACTATTTGTATTGTGGTAGAATGTAGGCGCTCCAATCAGGGACCAGCATCTGGTAGATGCTGTACGAACACAGAACGTTCTTTCCCAACAGGGTTTGTGCACACTTTATTATGAACACAAGTTACTTTGCCCTCTGCCCCTACCATTACTGCCATAGTCCCAAAGAATTCTATAATCAGACTGTCGAGAACCAACTCAAAAACTTTAGATCTCTGGTGTTTTTTTAATTATTTTTTTACTACATTTACTTACAAAGTACAAACAGAACTTAAGGAACAAAAGACAGCATACCAGTTATACGTGAATAGAAGTCTGTATGCATTAATATATTTTGCCTATTACGTTTGCATTTGTTAGGTATGCTAGGATAGGAATTTTCTCTCAAACTGATCTAGTAGCAGAAAAGTTTACTTACCCTCTTTTGTACTGGAAGACCAGAGAATTTCTAGCTCTGGCAAATAATAACACTGCTGATTTTAAATTTAAATAATTCTTTCTGATTACTATCTTGCCTCTCCCCACTCCCACTTCAATTCTCACCTTACTTTATCTGCTGATATCACATGTATTGCTCAAACTAAAGATTATTGTTTGATTCCATTTGAATGCCGAGATGCCAGTCTTATTTCAAACAGATTTAAGTGATAATTTCTAGCAATTTGAAATAGAGGCCATTTAAAACCATCAACTGTGTGTAAAAAAACAAAAGCTGAAAGGGAATCAAAACACTGTGAATTTAAGATTCAATAATCTAGAAAGCTGAAAGGACCAGAAACAAAATTTATACCATTGAAGACCTGTTAATCCTAGTCTGGGATTCCCGGACCTGATGGTTTTGAGATACATAACCTAAGAATCACCATGCCAAAATGTCATCTTGGCAAGATTAAAAGCTATCCTTCAAGAAGTGAAAACTAAGGCCAAGTGATATCAAAAGAAACAGAAGATTTAAGAGGGAATTTGAATAGCAAATAACCAAAGAGACAAAAAACTCTAGAAATACATTATTTGAAAATATCAGAAAAAATAATGGTGAGAATATCAGAATGAGGGCACTAGGCCTTCAGTGTGTAAAGGGGAGCGATTCTTATTATTTCATTGCACTAAATGTGAGTTAGGATCGTTACAGAAAACCATCCCAAAGACGACAAAATCTAAACTTTACACAAGAAAGAACAAAGGAAGGTGACAAGCAATTGAGAGAGGCTGGGATAAGGAAGGAGAAGGACTCTACTGAATACTCACTTTAGGTATGTGCACATCCTGGTGATTCTCTTCAGGGTTTGTTTATTAGGGAGGATAAATATATTGAAGAGAAGAGATATGACTTCTCTGCATCAGTCTTTCCCATAGTCTTAATGGTACTAAATTTAAGCTGGCATAAAAAGAGGAGGTGGACTAAACTGATAATTTTAATATTGGAAGAAGTCATAATAACTAGATAGTATTCATCCATGGGTTCTGGAGATGGAGGACCTTAAGAATGAAATGGCTAAAGAAAATATTTTTGTTTCTTTAGAATTTGTGCTTCCTTTCCACTTATAAAAATTAAAATCAGCAATTCATAAAATACAAGTAAAAAATAAACATAGTACACCTATAAACCACTCAGGATGTAATTACACACATCCACTAACCATCCTAAAACTGTCCTCTTCCTAAAAACCCTGCAAAAAGATGGCTTTGGGAAAGTAATTATTTCAAAGCACAAAGGAGAAGATGGGAGCAAATTAAAATATCAAAAAACTCCAGAAAATACATTCATATAGAAGCACTAGCCTGTTTAAACTGAGAGAACACCAGCTCAATGCCTCTATTCAGCACAATTGCAACAGTATGTTACAGGGAGAAAAAGAACCAGGTCATAAACCACTCGTGGCTCGACTGCTTAACACCAACACCTTAAATTCCATCTGAAAACTAATAGATGGCCAATGGGCATCACTGAGCATGGATATAATATGCAAACAATAGCAAACTATGTAAGTGGACATTACATTATGCACTAGTTTCAGCTTTCAAATGGCCTTACAGTGTAGTTCCATGTACAGCATGTTACAGCACTATATGGTAAAAATCCTTACTCTTTATGATTCCCCAAACTTTTCCTGTCACACCCCCACCCATAACAGAAACTGTCCATCCCACACACATCCCTCAGCACTCGCAGTTGGGGGCAGGGCCAGAGCCATGGTCAGGAGCCCAGGACAGAAGCAGAGCCACGGGCCACAGCCAGAGCTGTGGCTGGAGTCGTGACCAGGAGCAGAGCTGCAGCTAGGGCCAAGAGCCAGGGCTGCAACTGTGTCTGCAGCTGGGAGCAGAGCTGCCACCAGGGCCAGGAGCAGGTCCACGGCCAGGGCACGAGCTGGGACCGGGGCTGGGACAGAGCTGGGGGAATAGCACAGCTGGGTGGCACTCTCTCCCCGCTCCCAGTGAGGGCTGGCGTGGGTCTCGCCCCACCCCACCCTCAACATTTGGGATTACTGTTCTATGAAATGTCACTAGATGGGATTATGGGAATTACAGATAAATAAACCTTACTGCAATACTAGGTAAAATTACTTCTAAAATTACTGAATACCTAGATAATCACAATAAAACAGGGGAAGGGCTTCTGTAAATGAAAACCATACTTTTCCAACATAAGAATTTTTTAAGAGAGTCAACAAAATAG
Source organism: Chelonoidis abingdonii (assembly GCF_003597395.2). NCBI lineage: Eukaryota > Metazoa > Chordata > Testudines > Testudinidae > Chelonoidis > Chelonoidis abingdonii. The sequence goes on from NC_133771.1 coordinate 49,119,327, forward strand.
TGGGCAAAGGAAAACTATTTTTAAATCAGATTTGTCCGGTAACAAAAAGGGTTTAATAATAGGTCAAAATGTATTTTGGTTTGGTGAATAAAAGTATATTCTCACAACAAAGCTACTTCTCCAAATACAATTTTTCCTCTGTATTTCCTTTACAACTCTCAGAAAGAACATCTGGTTCCTGTAAGATACAAGAAATCAGGGGACTTGAAAATCTCATTTATAAGTCTAAAGCCAAAAAGCTTTTCAATACTCTACATTAGATTTGATACCAGAAACCAAAATTCAAAAGAAATTACCCAAAACTTAAGTGGCTTCCCCAGCAGGTAGATTCCAGGATTACACAGCCACTACATTTATTTTAAATTTAAAGAAAATAATAACATGGAATTGAATTTTTAGTAGTCATGATAGGTGCCAACCAACAGCACTAGATACCAAAGTTCTCTTTATCATCTACATAAAAGATACAGCACGGGCAATAGAAGTGTAAGTTTCTTGAAAAGACCTGCCAAAATACCTCATTACTACTTCAAACCATGTCTACACTACAAACTTTGGTCGAAGAAAGTTACATTGGCATAATCCAGCCCCAGTTAGTATATCCTGTGTGTGTGTACTTGGTTCCTTGTATCGGTGCTGCACGTACTCACTAAGAGTGAGTGTGTCAATACAGTGCGGTGCACCCTGGCTAGGCATCCCAGTGTGCAATTCACCATCACCCAGCACACTGTATTTTGGGGAATTTTGGCAACGTACCTGGTGAGGCAGAAACAAGTTACAGAGGGATGCCTGGGAGAAATGGGTCAAGTTCCCATCGTGCAGCTTCTTCCATTCCATAATACCATCCATAACCCATATGGGGGCCAGAGCCGCCAGGCCCCACCCGAGGCTAGCACGCCCAGCCCTAGAGTGCTGGAAGGGAGGGTGGGTGCCGTGGCCCATCATGTCCTGGTGTATCTCTCTCCCCTTTTCCTGCTGGGCTCTCCCCTGTCTACCCTTTTCTTCACCATAGTGTCTGAAATATTCACCCTCCTTGCCCTCTGTTCACAGCCTGATGCAACACTGGCTTGCAGACTCTCTGAGAACATGTCCTGCTGACTCCTCTTCCTTCTCCTCCTTATCATGGCCAGACATTCTGCGGGTGTGAGGGGCAAGCCCCTCAATGCCACAATGGCAGCAGTTGCAGATAAAGACAACATATGTCACTGTATTTACACTCACAACAGAAAGTGAAAAAATAAGTTCCAGAACTCCCTTCCCTTGCTCTCCAGAAGTTTCGGGCAAAACATAGTTATTGATACTTCAGCTCTGGAGCACCTCTGCACAGTACTGATCTCCAGTTCCAGCCATGGTGAGTATGGCCCACTCAAGGGATGGGCAGGGAGAAACTAAGAGGGAATTGTTCAGCTGCATGAAACAACATAATTTGACCCTACTTCCATGGGTATCAGTACAGGGCAATGGCAATGAGTACTGGCACTATTTTCCATAGACAGTCGAGATTTTAGCTGATATCCTGCTCCTAGAGTAACAAAGGCAGAGAGAACAACTGCTGCTGGCGTGCCAAAGTCACCCAGGTCCATTTGCCACTAGTCTGCTTGCTTACTGCAATGGTGCCTGCTGAAGTCATCATAGACTATCAGGGTTGGAAGGAACCTCAGGAGGTCATCTAGTCCAACCCCCTGCTCAAAGCAGGACCAATCCCCAACTAAATCATCCCAGCCAGGGCTTTGTCAAGCCTGACCTTAAAAACATCTAAGAAAGGCGATTCCACCACCTCCCTAGGTAACCCATTCCAGTGCTTCACCACCCTCCTAGTGAAAAAGTGTTTCCTAATATCCATCAACTTGGGACGATCGCCCCTTGTTCTGTCATCTGCTACCACTGAGAATAGTCTAGATCCATCTTCTTTGGAACCTCCGTTCAGGTAGTTGAAAGAGGCTATCAAATCCCCCCTCATTCTTCTCTTCTGCAGACTCAACAATCCCAGTCCTCTCCTCATAAATCATGTGCCCCAGCCCCCTAATCATTTTTGTTGCCCTCCGCTGGACTCTTTCCAATTTTTCCACATTCTTCTTGTAATGTAGGGCTCAAAACTGGACACAGTACTCCAGATGAGGTCTTACAAGTGCCAAATAGAGGAGAATAATCACTTCCCTTGATCTGATGGCAATACTCCTACTAATGCAGTCCAATATGTTGTTAGCCTTTTTGGCAACAAGGGCACATTGTTGACTCATATCCAGCTTCTTGTCCACTCTAATCCCCAGGTTCTTTTCTGCAGAACTGCCACTTAGCCAGTTGGTCCCCAGCCTGCAGCAGTGCATAGGATTCTTCTGTCATAAGTGCAGGACTCTGCACTTGTCCTTGTTGAACCTCAGATTTCTTTTGGCCCAGTCCTCTAATTTGTCTAGGTCACTCTGAACCCTATCCCCACCCTCCAGCATATCTACCACTCCTCCCAATTTAGTGTCATCAGCAAACTTGCTGAGGGTGCAGTCCACGCCATCCTCCAGGCCATTAACGATGATATTGAACAAAACTGGCCCCAGGACCGACCCTTGGGACACTTCGCTTGATACCAGCTGCCAACTAGACACGGAGCCATTGATCACTACCTGTTGAGCCCGACAATCTAGCCAGCTTTCTATCCACCTTAAAAAAGTATGGGCTGGATTAATGGACTATAACTTACCAGCAAAAGTACTGTGGGAATATCATGGACTGGCGTGGGAAAGCGTCCTAGCATGGTATGACGAAATAAGACCATCATCCTGAGAAACCTTCAGGAGAGGATTACACAGTACCTTCATGAAAGTTTTATTGAGCTCTTTGAGGAGATTTCAAGGGACATCCCCGTGTAAATAAACAAACTGCTATGCATGACCCTACTACCTAACGCGGGAATGAAAAGCAGATAACTCTTCCCCTGTTTGTTGTACTGCTACCTCCAGTAGATGTAAAACAATGAGAAGTCAATACTCGTGTCCTGCTATGTTGGGGCTGGGCACGATCTGTACAATTAAACATTGTAATGGAAAATGCATTGGCACACTTACCTGAGTTTCCTTTCCCCGGATTGAGCTTGGCCAAGCTCAGCTGTTGGGACTAGCTAGGCTGTAAGGGAGTCTTAACAGTCCTAACTTACAGCATAGCTGGACCCCCTGGTAACATGTCCCCCATCCTTCTCATCCTCACAAAAGGGGTCTGCATCTAAGGCTCCTCAGAGGTATTCACTGTGCTCTGCAGGGTGCTGGTGGGGTTTCCGCTAAGTATGGCGTGCAGCTCATTGTAATGCAGCAGTCAGTGTTGGTCATCGTGGGACAGCTGCTGGAGGACTGCTAGGGTCAACCTGGGTCACACAGTCTCTCTGCTTGCACTGTGTCAATCACAGTACATCAACCACGACATAACATCATTCAGGGAGTGATGTTACTATGTCACGGTAAAGGGCCCTTTCATTGGCAGGGAACAAATCTGAGTACAGACACATGCACAACTATGTTGACACAAGGTGACTTATGTTGACCTAACTTTGTAGTGCAAACCAGGAGAGGCCACTATAAATACTGAATTCTAGGCCTCTCCTCTGAGATTGCTCATATAAACAATATTAATGATTATAGTAGTGTAGTGTTCACTGCATCTAAGTGCCTAGAACTTTACACAAGGAGTGTGTCTACTGCACTATCCCTTACTATGTGCACAGTCGCTCCTATCTCTATGCCCAACAAGCTTGGTTGACCAGTAGGAGGAGTCAGGTTCTTGCCCCCACCTCCTTTCTACTTCTTTCCATTCCCTTTGCATTGTATCATATTCCCAGGTATGTTAGGAGAGAGGAATCCCTGCTTTGGGGGAATAGAGGGACTGAAACTATGCCCAGTCACTACACTGGGATGCAAAGGAACACAGGGTTCATTTTATGACCCCCCCAACACTCCTTCCCTGTCATCATGGATTCATGCAGTGGTCAGGCCCATTTTGTTCTAATTGTACCAAAGGAATAGAGCTCTGTACATAATCTAAACACATTTAGCTTCTTTTTCTCTTCACAAATTAAGGGTCAGTGAGTAGTATACTGTCTTCTCAGCTGTATTAGTTATTAAAAATGATTTGCCAGATTTGGGTCCCAATTCTCAGTTATACTAAAGCCACTTTACCCCACTCTGTGAGTACCAGGGGGCCACAAAGCGGGTGAAAATGACTCTCACAGAGTATCTCCCACTGAGGGTCTCCTCACCAATGTTTAGTTGGTTGGGTTTTTGCCCGAAAATTTTTTCTTGTTCCCAAAGGCAGAATTTTTAGAAGATTTTGATACATGTGTTTCAGTGACTGTTTATAGTCTCCCTCCATACAGAGCCAGATTTTTGCCCCAGAAAACCCTCACTTAGGACTCATGTTAATTTAGGGAACTAATTTCTTGCTGCTTTTCTTGTGAAGAGAATCTAGAAAACAAATTCAAATATACCAATATGAATGGATTGCTCCAAGGGAAAGCAGAGCATTCAAGTTTTGAAAAGCACTGATGTTTGTCACAGCAGCAAGTTTTTGTTGAGAGGCCAAGATTTGGTTTGGTTTACTTTATTTTGCCCACAAACACAATCCTCTTCAATCCCCATTGCCACCTATTGTGTGTTAGGATATAGATATGCAGGCCTGCCCGTAAAGGCCTATACTTTTAAGAATTTAGGTATATGTTTATCATTTAGCTAGTTATAGAGGTATAAAAAGTTTCTGATCCCCTAGGCAGAATTTGGGGGGTGGCATTTTGTGTGCTCCCCACGGGGTGTGCGGGAGCTTCCGGTTCCATTCCCACCGTGCCACCCAAGAAGGACTCTCTGCCGAAATGCCGCAGGCGACAGTGGCAGTCATTGAGCTGCTCAATTGCCTGCCGCTGTTTTCTGTGGCACATCGGCAGAAGGTCCTTCTTCGGCGGCACGACGGGAGTGGAACCGGAAGCTCCCGTGCGCCCTGTGGGGAGCGAACAAAATGCCGCCCCCGAATCCTGGCGCCCCAGGCGACTGCCTAGGGTCGCCTAATGGAAGTGCCAGCCCTGCTGAGGCCCTGTTCTTAAGCTAAGGCCTTTGGCTAAGCAGCAGAAGCAGCCATAAGCTGGGAAGCGTATGGTCATATCCTCACATTTCAAACTAGTCACATTGAAATAAGGTGGTATTGGGCTGTTAGGAATACAATCCTGTCCTGATAGTGTCTATCACCACCAGATAAAGATGGTTAAAGAAAACTTAGTTTGATATCATCCTGTCTAGCAAGAAATCACTTCAATAGTTGTGGTTGTGAAACCCTCATGTCTGTACATTTTATTTTTATGGCCCCCCCTTTTTCTATTGTTAATCCGTCTTGTTCTCTAATTGTTTCTGTCTGCTGTATAATTTTGCTATGTGTAAGTTAATTAGGGTAGTGGTATATAATTGGTTAGAGCAGGGGTCGGCAACCTTTCAGAAGTGGTGTGCCAAGTCTTCATTTATTCACTCTAATTTAAGGTTTCATGTGCCTATAATACATTTTAACATTTTTAGGTCTCTTTCTATAAGTCTATAATATATAACTAAACTATTGTTATATGTAAAGAAAATAAGGTTTTTAACATGTTTAAGAAATTTCACTTAAAATTAAATTAAAATGCAGAGCCCTCCGGACCAGTGGCCAGGACTGGGGCAGTGTGAGTGCCACTGAAAATCAGCTCATGTGCCATTTTCAGCATGCATGTCAAAGGTTGCCTACTCTGGGTTAGAGAATTATGTTACAATATATATTAGGATTGCTTAGGTAGATTTCAGTAAAATGTTTGGTTAAGGTATAGCTAAGAATATTACTATATAAATTAGGGGCAAACAGGAACTAAGTTGGGATTCGAAAATAAGGAAAAAGGAACTTAGATTTATACTTGCTGGAAGTTCACCCCAATAAACATTGAATTGTTTGCACCTTCAGACTTCGGGTATTGTTGCTCTCTGTTCATGCGAGAAGGACCAGGGAAGTGGGAGAGTGAAGGAATAAGCTCTTTAATGTGCTCCCCAAATTTATCCTGCACCATATAGGAATCCATATAGAATAGATTTTCCACCAGTTTGTTCCTACAACTTCCCTCTGGTATGGGGTGACGGTGTGTGCAAGGGAGGTGGTGGAGTGGCCTGAGGATGAGTGATTGGGTGCCTGAGGTAACTGTGTGGGTACTTGGGAACAGCTAAGGAGTGATGGTGGATTAGGTGGGAGCTTGGGGCAGCTGGGTAGTGGAGTGACTGGTGTCTAGAGATGCTAGAGTAGATAGCGGCTAGTATAGCAGAGAGGTTCTGATGGAGAGAATCCTAATGCAGCTGAGAGGGGCCAACAAGGATCAGCAATGGGCCTGTCTCCTTGTGCTACCTTCAAGCAACTACTCCTTACTAGCTCAATGCATCACGGAAGCACCAAGACACTAAACAGAGAGACTGCTCCTAGCTACTGGCTGTCCAGATACCACAGTGGCCACCAGTGGACTGGAGGAACAAATAACTGCTAACACATTCTGCATGCCCGCAGCTAATCTGGATATGTGAGAACACACCTGAGATGTAGGCCAACCTGACCAGGTACTGCAGACATGTCACAAGAGTGAGACACTTGGCAGACTTGTGAAAGCCCCATTCTATCGAATAAAACCCAACTAACAACAACAAAAAGAGGAAATTAATAAGATTCAAGAAAAAGCCTAAACAAACTCCAAGTTTTTACCCCAAAATGAGAGAAGTGCCAGAGATTGTGTGAAATCCTGTAGGGACTATTTTGCTATTGATTTTACATGGAAGGTGTTCAGATAATATGAGTGCCAGCAGAAAAGACAAAATGAGCGATTAAATTACATTTACACACACACACACATGGCTTTTTGAAGGGATATACCTTAACATCTTCCTCAAGCTGGTCATGTGTATAGTGGTACAAGGTGGAATGTATTCAGTTTTGGGGTATGTGGTGTGTGTGTGCGCACGGGATCAGTGCAAGGATATTTTGTGCCCTGGGTGAAACTTCTACCTTGCACACACACACCCCCGATATCCAGCCCCCACCTTCCTACGGCCAAGTTCCCCCCAGGGGCCCAAATGTTCACAAAGTGCAGGGGAGGGGCTGCAAACAGGTGGCCAAGAGGTGGAGGGGGTGGGGTTGTAATGGTAGGGAAGAGATTCCACAGAGGCAAAAGGGGCTCGTTGCAGGGGGTGCAGTGGCAGGGAGGGAGTGGCACAAGTGAGAAGTGGGCAGGAGGGGGTTGTTGCGAGGGGCTGGCAGGCGGGGGGGGCTGTCTGTGCCCAGGGTTGTTGCAGGGGGGTGAAGGTGGCAGGGAGGGGTTTACACAAGGGAGAAGTGGGCAGGAGGGAGATGGCAGGGGGAGGAGGGGTCCCAAGGTTGATGCAGGGGTAAAGGTGATTGTGGCTGGCTCAGGTGGTTGCCAGGTAGAGATTTCCCAGAGGCAAAAGGGGCAGGACAAGGTGCGTTGTTGGGGCGGGGGGTATGCAGGGGAGAAGGTAGCTGGTCGGTGGTGTTGAAGGGGGTGGCGCTGGCTAGGGCAGGGGTGCCCCGGTTGCTCCCACATACACCATTCCCCAGGCCAGGGACTGGACCCCCCCGGTGCTCCGTGGGCCCGTGCAGCTCCCCATGGCCCAGATAGGTACCTTGCAGGTGGAATAGACACCCAGCTTCTCCCCAAAGAGCAGAGCGCAGCTGCACCTTCTTCCCCGCACCACTGGCTGAGCCGGGCTCCCCGCTGCCTCCAGGGCTCTCAGCGGCGGCACCGGCAGCCAGCCCCACCCCTGCGCCCAAGCCTGCCACCATCGCCAAGAGCCCGGGGAGTGGCATGGAGCCTGGTTCAGCCCGCAGCATTAGGAAGAAAGCACAGCTGCTAGCGCTAGACCCTCTCCTTCCCCACTCCGTAATTGACTGCTCCCCTGGGGGGGAGGGACTGGCCACGCCTCAGGCGGCCTCTCTGGAGCCCAGAGGCAAGGAGCAGCAGCAGCCTTGTGCTCTGCTGTTTAAAAAAAAAAATTAGGGGCACCACTTTTTGGCACTCCCAATCACTTGGCGCCCTAGGCAGCTGCCTAGTCCGCCTACTGGTGCACCGCCCTGTGTGTGAACAAAAACTGATTCGCACTCCTACCTAAAAATGTTAAGGACAGACCTGCCACTAGCAATCTGATAGCAGCAGACCCTGTGCCTGCCACAGAATAGAGTGAATGTGCAGTTGCCCCAGCTCCATGTGGGTGGTCACAAAAAGAGGTAGGTCTTCATTAAGCTTGGTTGAAACTTTTAGGTTTAAAGTGAGCATGCATCACCCATAATTTTACTGAATTTGGAAGAGAAAAAAGCAAAATAAGGGCACTAGTCCACATTACAGATTATTTCACATGCAACATTTCACATTTCAGTCATCTGTGCTGTAGCCATGACTTACTTACAAGTATTCTTTTCAACTTCAATGAACAAAAAAGTGGCTGGCTGACACATCAAAAAACAACATTTAATTATTGGTCAAGACTTACTACAGAAATTTTCTTCCCACAATGACAATTTGCAGATAGTTAAGAAAATATGGAATTTTACTAGAAATGTTTTTTGTAAAATTAATTATAGCTTTCATTACTCCCAAAGTATAATACGTACATGAAAACTAACGCTGTGTGACAAGCTTAAAACCTGGATCAATAGAACTGCAACATAATATTAAAAAAAAAAAGTCATGATCAAATGTCGGTGAGAAGTCAGAAAAAAAGGCTTAATGCCAACTGGCTCTTAAGCACTAAGTAAAGATGGGTCTGAAAATAGCAAATGAACAGAGATTGGTTTTCAATGAGAAACCATATAACTGGCTCTTCCAATGTCAAACATCAAAGAAAAATCTAAGCCGTTAAAATACATGTATACAAAAATCTCTGATATTAAAAGTAATGACTTGGAAAGGATAGACTGACAGATTATTTTTGATACCATTCAGCAAAGGCTAACAAACCCACAGACTCCTCTAGTCTACAACAGAGGAAGTTTGTGTTCAGGCTCCAACGTTTGAAGAGTCACAGAATGCCTGCATTTTTAAATCCAGTTTATTCTGGCAAGTCACACAGTTTGTTGGATTTGTCCCCACTTCAAGATGATATTGTGCCAGGTAATGCTGGTAATTAGTTATTAAAGACTGAAGGGGATGCAGCCTTACCACAGCATTTGAGATCCTGGATGATATGCATGAATGCTTGGGAAAAACAATATACAGTATAGGATGGGCATGTTATGTAACCTGTCACAGTTGCCAGTTCAAGATTCTGGCTGCAACAAGCAAATTTGAGGTCTCCCTGGAAACCATGATTCAGCCAGTGTATGAAAAGCCCATGCTCTTATTTCTCTCTTTATCAAGGAATTTGATATTTCACAGTGTTTTCCCTTCATGGACTGATCCAAGGAAAACAAAACAGCTAATCAATAGGACTAAATCCGACACTCGGCATAGATCCAAGTTAACTAACGTCTCCTGATATGATTCCAAGTAACAAATGTTTGAAGTGACTCCTTCTACTAAAATCTAAAAAGTTCTAAGTTTCAGCTTTGTTTCTAGTAAATATAAATGTGGAAAGTTAAACTACTGTTCCACATAATCACTTGCATTAGAATAAGAGACCACTTTGTCTACACTCATTAGTGTTGGGCTTGGATCGGGCCCTTAGTATTTATTAGTAGATGTAAGAAGGAAAGATGATGATTCAGGGAGGTTTTAGACAAGCCTGGCAAAAGCATCAGGTTTGAGTAGCTGAGCATAAAATGTACGAATTGTTTACTTTGATGATGATACTGAAACTGTGTACTTGCCTCCAAGCAAAAATACAAAAAAACAAACAAACAAACGTTACTCACCCCAGCCAAACGGATGAATGGGATTTTGCAATGTTGGTTTAAACAAGAGGGTACTACAAAGCCTAAGTTTTTATTTCTGTGTCTTATCCTTATTGAAAAACAATGATCGACTGATCAAAAGGGCTTGTGATGCTTGGGGGAGTGGAAATGGTAGTAATCCTTCTTTAAGAATTTAGGAACTTAATGAATCAGTGAAATCAATGAAAGGACTCCCATTGGATTAGGCCCTTAAACTTTCTTACAAAGTTTTCCTTTGGGGGGGGCGGGGAAGAGGGAAGTGGAGAAGTGGACAGGGGAGTTGAAAACAAGGAAATTAGCACATTCATGCTCACAGGAGAAAACATGTTTACAGCAAGAACAGTGCATTCATTGTTTTAAATACATCCAAAATGTGGAGCTTTGAGATACTTTGGCAGTTTCTGATTCAGTACAATCCAAGACTAAGATGATTTAAAGACTGAGTTGATTTCCAAGCCCCTACAGAAAGGCTAGTTCTTTCAACCAATATTTGAGCTCACTTTCTCAAAATATATGATGTAGGATGCATGATTTTTATCCAAAGAGAATTATTTGTATTGATTTTCTAAAATATTACTCTTCCCAGATTCCCCAAAATATAGCTGTTTCCTTTAGCCCATCAAACAACAATTGGTCTATAACTAGCAAATGTAGCTTACAATTAATATCGGGAAGGATCTACAGATTCAGAAGTTAAAAAAGAGGGTCATTGCCCTTCAGTACACAATCAATATTTTGGTACTCTAGTTTCAAGAAAGGCCTGCATACTTTGCTTTGCTTTGACAAAGATCTCTTTTAGACAAAGTGTTAAGCAAACTATCGTGCAAGTTGGTAACATACCATACACACCCCATCACAGATGCAGTAGCAGTAATTGCAAATGCACCTGCTGACATAGTAGCCACACCAACATTCCCTCACTTGGCAGGAAAGAGGAGCCTACTGTAGCAGACAGTAGCAGGATTGCCAACTCTCATGATTATATCACAACTCTGGCAACTTGGGTTTTTGTTTTTTTTAAACCTATTTCAAGACAATCTGATGAAAGACAGCTAGTTCACAAATTCTCCCTTAATTAAAACAGTCACCATCTCCTATTACTGTCAAAGGGACTGAACTGAAGCCAGCACAATGGTCATCGTTTCCCTATAGTCTATCTGCATGTAGAAGTGAGGCTTCCCTTAATAAAGTTGGCTACCACATCATGCTGGTTTTGGTGAGGTTGTAGTCATGCCAGCAGACCAAATGGCTGCCATAGTATGGTTCAGGAGGCCAGGTAGGATAAAGGGACTATAAGAAGAAACTGAGAAAGGTGAATGGAGAGGTGCAAGAAGCAGATTTAGGGGCTGCGTGGAATGGGATGCAGAGGGAGGTAGAGTAGGGGGGTGGTGAGTGCTGCCCAGTCTCAAGCGGAGTCATTTGGGGTGGGAAGTCAGAAAGGATGCTACTGGGAAAAGGCTAAACCATGCCCATGGTTTTTTTTACTTTGACATTATTTCTTATGAATGACAGGTATCCGTTTAAAGTTCTTTAATATGTATATTTGTAACGTTCCAACCCTGAGAAATAATAGGAGTTCTATGTGTGGCTGTGAATTATGATTAAGGCTATGTTTGTGTTATGGAGATCACAGAAGTCACAGAACCCGTGACTTCCAGCCACCAAGCGCTGAAGTCATGAAAATCTCTGGGAGCTGCAGGGTTCCACCCACAGTGGCCAGGAGCTGCAGGGTACCGCCACTGCTGGAAGCTCCCGGCTGCCTTAAGGGAACGGGGCTCCAAGCCAAGCAGATCCTGGCCACTGTGGGATGGGGGGAGAACCTGGAGCTCTGAGCCCCCACAGGTGGTGGGGGTTCTGGAGCTGCTAGCAGGGGCCCCCACAGCTGCCCATCAGCAACAGGTGGTATGGGGACTCTGCAGGTCCCCATTTTGTCACATATTTTTTGACTAAAAGTCACAGACAGGTCACAGGCTTCCCTGAATTTTTCTTTATTGTCCGCGATCTGTCACTGACTTTTATTAAAAATGTCCATGACAAAATCTTAGGCTTAATCACGATGCATTTACTTAAGTCAGTGGTTCTCAACTATTTACCATCCAGCCCTTCTTTTAATCAAAGGAAATAAACAAGGAGGGGTGAGATTCAAGACAGTAAGCAGAACTGCCATCTACTCCCTACATCGCAAGCATGGGAGGTCCTAGACATTTCGCCACCCCAAGCACAGCGGCATGCCGCGAGGGGCGCTCTGCCGGTCGCCGGGAGGGTGGCAGGCGGCTCCGGTAGACCTCCCGAAGGTGTGCCTGCAGAGGGTCCACCGAAGCCGTGGGACCAGCAGAGCGCTCCCAGCAGCATGCCGCCACAAGCACGCGCTTGGCCTGCTGGGGCCTGGAGCCGACCCTGATCACAAGGACAAGGAAGGGGTAAGGGAAGCTTCCATCTGAGCAGCCAGGGAGAGGTGCCATTTTAGATTTATTTTTCATCCTGATATTGTCTCACACACATTGCAGAAGAGTAGAGGTAAGTCAAAAAAACATGATTTGATGGGCTTTCACATCTCATGATTTTGAGGGGAGGGAAAAGTATTTAACATGCTTTTTTAATCACTGAGGTTGGCAATACTTCAGTAGTGACAAGCACTTGAACAGTACATTTTAAAATCATTTAGTAACACATACACACACACAGAGACACACTGACAGTTCACTACAATTCTACCACTCTTGGGATTTAGATGGTAACTCATAAATTGTTCATGTGCTCTAACTATCCTATACAAAGAACTAGTTACCTGTATAATTTTCATGAATCAAATCAAAATTGTTTTGTATAGTGTCAAAGAATTAAGTCATTCTCTGATAAAAACAACAAGGAGTCCGGTGGCACCTTAAAGAGTAACAGATTTATTTGGGCATAAGCTTTCATGGGTAAAAAAAAAAACCTCACTTCTTCAGATGTATCATCCTCTCATGCGTAACACCGAAATCCAGAACATACTATATGGCCTGCTGTACACTCCACTATTCCTTTGGTAGTGCCACAGGAAATTGAACCTCACATGACTGAAGTTGTTCGTCATTTTTAGCTTTATATTAACACGTGTTATCTTCTCTATTCATGCCATATGTACTAATCTTTGTATGGTTTACAACACCCTGTAGTTCACAATTAACTCATTTGAGCATGATGGAATTTAGACATTTAGCAATTATACCATAATCCAAAGGGATTATTTTATATTTTCATTCTTTTAAGTAAGACAAAAACAAATTAAAATTAACTTTTAGAAAGTATTCTTTGAAGCTAAACAAAAAGTTAATACCTTAAATGTGTTTAAAAAAGTCAAGTTGTCAGGTCTTCAGCTCTCAGAGTATAACAACAGGAACAACTCTATTACTAGAGGTACAGAATCACTGCCCTCTAGAGAGAATAAATATATCTGAAGCCAATCTGCTATGTTATAAATGAAATAAAAAGCAAAATTAATACTCCTATTATGAAAGAGTACCTTCTTAAAACATACCTGTTTTGTTGGCAGATTTGCCTATTTACTGTCTAATAGAAGAATAGTTGCTATTTTAAATATCCTAGTTTATAAAAGTTGTAATCCAGCTACCAGTACTCAACACCCAATGACTTATGATCATCCTATTCAGTAAAGAAATATTTCTAGTAATTCACAGTCTTGCTATAATATCCTTTAATATTAGCTAAGACCAAACAAATATCAAATATGCCTACATAAAAAGTGAAAATCCTTTCACAACACACATCAAAGAAAAATTACAAATAAAATAGTACTTAAAACACATCAATCTTCCTTGGAAAAAGAGCATAACATCTATATCACAAAAGACGTGAATATTTCATTGTTGAAATGACTGGCACTATCTTCAAGGATAATTAAGAAGGTTTTCAAACAGCAATAAAAATATACACAACTGAATTATCTATTTCTGGGTCTATTCATTTCCAGAGTACTAGAGTTATCTCCCCCCACCTTACCATGAATTTTAAAAATCAGAAGAGATGTTTCAAGATAGTAATAGTAATGGAGGATTTGATCATTAGATATACAGATAGCTGGGTTTGTGATGGCAGGGAGAATCCATATGGTGAATTGCCTGCCAGGTATGAAGGTTATGGATCTCTCAAAATATCTAGACTGACTTATGCGCATTGCTGGGAAGGAGCTAGTGGTCATGGTAAAAGGAGGTACCAGTGACACAGGAAAAGTAGGGGAGAGGTCCTGGAGGCCAATTTTAGGCTGGTAGGTAAGAGATTAAAGTTCAGGACCTCCATGGTAGCATTCTCTGAAATGCTTCCAGTTCCACAAGCAGAGCAAGTTACATAGGCAGAACTGAGAATTTCGATGCGTGGATGAGATGATGGTCTAGGGAGGAGGGTTTTAACTTTATTAGGAACTGTGGAAACTTTTGTGAAAGGAGGAGACTATATAAAGGAAGGATGGGCTCCACCTAAACCAAAATATGACCAGATTTCAGGCATGTAAAATTAAATAGGTTGTAGGGGAGTTTTTAAACCAAGGGCAGGTGTGGAAGAGCATATAGTTTGTACAGAGATATCTCAAGGGGGGGAATCTATTAAACAAGATTCTGTATCTTATTAAAGAGGAGAGATAGAAATTGATAAAGTACAAGTAGAAACTGAAGAGAAATAGTCAAATGAAAAAGAGTCCCATTCAATTACAGGCCAAATTTTATAAGTGCTTGTACAAAAATTCTAGAAGTCTAAATGCGAAGATAGATGAACTTGAGTGCCTGGTATTAAATGAGGATATTGATATAACAGGCATCACAGAACCTTGGTGGAATGATGACAACCAATGGGACACTGTAAGACCAGAGTATAAAATATATAGGAATGACAAAATTGGTCGTGCAAGTGGGGGAGTGGACCTATATGTGAAAGAAAGCATAGAATCAAATATAGCAAACATCTTAAATGAATCTAACTGTATCATAGAATCTCTGTGGATAGAAATTCCATGCCTGAATAATAAGAGTATAGCAATAGAAATATAATACCAACCACCTGACCATGACGATGATGGTGACTGTGAAATGCTCAGGGAGATTAGAAAGGCTACAAAAATAGAAAACTCAATAATAATGGGGGATTTAACAACTATTCTCATAAATGTCACCTGAGGATGGGATGCAGAAATAAAGTTTCTAGACACCATCATTGACCGTTCTCGGAGCAGCTACTGCTACAACCCATAAGGGGAGAAGCAATTCTTGATTTAGTCCTAAATACAGCATAGGATCTAGTCCAAAAGGTGAAAATAGCTGAACTGCTTGGTATCAGATCCTACTGAGAAAAATAGAAAGAATCATGAACTCTAGCAAGTCAAGTGTAAAAGTACATTTAGACAGGCCAAAAAGGAATTTGAAGATTAACTACCAAAAGAAATAAAAACTAACAGCAAAAAATGTTTAAGTACATTAGAAGCTTGCCAAACAATCAGTGAGGCCACGTGATGATTTAGGTGCTAAAGAGTTCTGACAAAACGCAGATATGAAGTTGCAGAACTACTAACTGTGGTGTAACCTATCACTTAAATCAGCCTGTGTACCAGCTGACTGGAGAATAGTTAACATGATGTCAATTTTTTAAAAAGGCTCCAAGGGTGATCCTGGCAATTACAGGTCAGTAAGGGTATGTCTATACTACTCGCTGAATTGGTGGGTAGTGATCTATCTATTGGGGATTTATTTATCACGTCTAGTGTAAACGCGATAAAATCGATCTCCGTTAGCTCTGCCGTCGATTCTGGAACTCCACCGCAGTGAGAGGCGGAAGCGGAATCGACAGGGAAGCTGCATTGGTCGAATCGCCGCTGTCCTCACGGCCAGGGAAATCGACCGAAGATATGCCGACTTCAGCTACCCTAGTTGCATAGCTGAAGGTGCATATCTTAGGTCGACTCCCTAAGCCTAACTTCAAGCCTAACTCCTAGCCTAAGCCTAACTTCAAGCAAAGTTACCAGGCAAATTAGTTGAAACTATAGTAAAAACCAAAATTATCAGACACATAGATGAACACGATTTGTTTGGGAAGAGTAAACACAGCTTTTCTAAAGAGAGATCATGTCTCACCAATCTATCAGAATTTTTTGAGGGAGTCAGCAAACATGTGGACAAGGGTGATCCAATGGCTATTCCACACTTAGACCTTCAGAAAGCTTTTCACAAGGTCCCTCATCACAGGCTCTTAAGCAAACTAAGTAGTCATAGGATGAGAGGGAAGGTCCTCTCATGAAACATGGTTAAAAGACAGGAAACAAAGGGTAGGAATAGTCATTTTTTCAGAATGGAGAGAGGGAAATAGTGGTGTCCCCCCGGTATCTGTACTGGGACCAGTGCTGTTCAACATATTCATAAATGATCTGAAAAAAAGGGTAAACAATGAAGTGGCAACATTTGAAGATGATACAAAACTACTCAGATAGTTAAGTCCAAAGCAGACTGCAAGGAGTTACAAAGGGATCTCCACTAAACTGGCTGACTGGGCAACAAAACGGCAGAGGAAATTCAATATTGATAAATGCAAAGTAATGCACATTGGAAAACATAATTCCAACTATATATAGAAAACGATGGAATCTAAATTAGCAATTGCCATTCAGGAAAGAGATCTTGGAGTCATTGTGGACAGTTCTCTGAAAATATCCACTCAATCTGCACCAGCAGTCAAAAAAGCGCACAGAATGTCAGGAACCATTAATAAATAAAACAATAAATGTAATAACAACAATACATTAATTCCTGGTACACCCACACCTTAAATACTGCATGCAGTTCTTGTCATCCCATCTCAAAAATGCTATATTAGAATTGAACAAGGTACAGAGAAGAGCAACAAAAACGATTAAGGGTCAGGATCAGCGTCCATATGAGGAGAGATTAAAAAGACAGACTGACAAGAGACGACAAGAGACGACTGAAGGGGGATATGACAGAGGTCTATAAAAACATGACTGGTGTGGAGAAAGTGAACAAGTGTTATTTTTACCTTCACATAAAACAAGAACCAGCAGTCACTCAATGAAATTAATAGGCATCAGGTTTAAAACAAAGGGAAGTATTTCTTCATACTGCACACAGTCAATCTGTGGAACTCGTTGCCAGAGGATGTTGTGAAGGCCAAAACTATAATTGTATGCAAAAAAGAATTAGATAAATTCATGGAAAATAGTCCATCAATGGTATTACCCAAGATGATCAGGGATGCAACCTCATGCTCTAGGTGTCCTTAAGCCTCTGACTGCCAGATGCTGTATCTGGACAACAAGGGATAGATCACTTGATGATCGCCCTGTTCTGTCCATTCCCTTTGAAGCATCTGGCATTGGCCACTGTTGGAAGACAGGATACTGGGCAAGATGGACCATTGGTCTGACCCAGTATGGCTATTCTTATATTAAGTTCTTATTTAAGATCCATGACTTAAAATAGCTATTTTCTTAAAAGGACCATTTTCTTTTCAGCACTGATATTTGAACGGTATTTCATTGTTACTTAGTGGGACATGACACTATTTTCCTACAATCTCCAGTCCACAGCTTCCAACCCTTTTTATTTTCTGGGCAGGATTTCAGGATGAGGAGAATATTTGTAAACTGATGGGGAGAGTTCCAACTTTTCAAAAGAATCTTACATCTATGTACAGTGCAGCTTGTATGTACCTACTCTTCTGTGGGAGCAAAAAATGTCTCTTTTCAAAGATTTATCTGCCCACCTAGACATGCTGCAAAAAAAGTCCAGAACTGTACATGGTTGAAGTTTTGAGGGGTACCCAGACTCTGGTTGTGTGCATAGCACTGGGACTTTTTAAAGGGACTATACGTCATCCAGCTCTCTTGACTCCAGAGGGAATTCTGTGTGTCCACAGAATTCATGGCCCCCCCGATTTCTTTGCTTACCTGCAGAAAAATGACTTCTGATGGAGAAGCAGCAAGAGCAGTCATGCACCCATTTCCTGGCAGTGCCGAGAGGTTGGTTTGGGCACCCAGAGGAGAGAGAGAGAGAGAGAGAGAGACTGTCTCTCTCACTCACTATTGCAGCATGCTCAGAGTGGAGGAGCAGGACTTTGGGGTATTTCTGAAGAGGTAGGCATAGGGCAGGCTCTGTTCTGTCTGGCAGAGGAGCATGTAGCAGCCTGCCTACTTAGTGAATTCCCCCAGGTATAAAACAGGGGTAAAACTTTTAAGGCTCCTTTACGTTGCCAGAGTGCTGTAAAGGAGCCTTATTGTAAAGGACAGTGTGGCCTTATTAAAAAAATTTCCTATCAAAATGTGCTCCAGGAACTGTTTGCTACTTACCTACTGGGAGATGTTCAGTAACCAGTATAAATTCTGAGTTTGAGTCCCCTGCCCTTACTTGCTCTTCAGTTGCTTATGATGTAACACTGAGCATATGGCTGCATATATTTGATAATTAATCATTAGAAGTAAAGAGCCAATACTAGCTACATTACTATAAGGCAGAGGGGGTTTGATGATTTCCTCTAATGCTCCCCACTCGTATTCTCTATCCACTGTATTGTAATTTAAATAAATTACCAAAATAATTGAAACCAGCTGGATTATATTGCATTATTTTGACAAAAAATGCAGAATTTTGCAGAATTTTAAAATATTGTGTGCAAAATTTTTAATTTTTTGGACCAGAATTTCCCCAGAACATCTATTGGACAGCTACAGGGCAGAGTGGCACCTTTTTTCTGGCTACAGCCAGGTGCACTGAAATGAAACATGGACAACTCATCACCAGGGCCGGCTCCAGGCACCAGCATTCCAAGCTGGTGCTTGGGGAGGCAATCTGCAAGGGCTGGCAGTCCCTGTTGTTTTGCCTCCAAGCAGTGTGCCAAACTGCCGCCGCAGGCAGGGGGAGCAGTCCCTGTGCCCTTAGGGCGGCAGGCATGTTTCCACAGTGGCGGCAATTCGGCATCAACTTCCATGTTTAGCTGTCCGGAGAGGCTTCAGCTAAACATAGAAGCTGCCGCCGAATTGCCGCCGCTGCGGAAACGCACCTGTCGCCTTAAGGGCAGAGGGACTGCCCCCGCCGCCTGTGGCGGCAATTCAGCGCACTGCTTGGGGCAGCGAAAACTGTAGAGCCAGCCATGCTTATCATTATACTGTTTCATCAAAGATAAATCCATGCACACACACAGGTACAGGTTGCTATGTATTTATCTGCACCAGTAGCCTGCAGCTTTCTCTAACAGCATTTGCACTAATGCCTGGCCCCAGTTCCAAAAGTCCTCCTCGCAAACAGAAGATTTTACTTAATTATAGAGGAAAACCCCTCTTTTGAGGAAAGATGCCTTACATATTTAGAGACCAACCCAAAGTAAACAGAGGCCCCCAATTCCTCTGGGCTGCCTATTTAGCCAAGGTCAAAATACAAAAATGTGCTAACAAAAGATGTGTATATATTTGCAGTAATTTCTCAGGAAATGGAGAGTAGGTGTTTTCTTAGTATAAGAAGCCTTCCTAGGACACAGCCCTGTGATTCTGAAAATTTGGTGCAGCTGTCCCTTCCCCCCATTAAGGAAATCTGGGTCTTAGCTTCCCACTCTCCCAGAAGATGTTGCTAACCTTCATTTCAGAAGGAGAGTCTTGAGTACTCCATAACCATAGGACCCCCTCTTCACAGTAAGTAGATTCACAATAAAGGTGACAGGCAGCAAAGAGAAACACAACTGCATTCCTCTATCTATTCTTTACAAAGTCACCATGGACTAAAACATAAAACTCTATTGTTTGGTTCTTATAAAAGTAAATTAGCAAAAAATTTTCAGATGTTTTTCCTTGCAATAGTCAAAAGCAAGAGGTTCCTTATCCATTCATCTTAAATTATTATACAGGGATCTGGTTTTCACAGGTTATTAGTAAGGCCCTACCAATTCAGAGTCTACTTCGGACAATTTCACTACCAGAGGGTTTTTAAATTGGTCAATTTCACTATTTCAGATGTTTACATCTAAAATTTAAAGGTGCTGTGGTATTATAAGCTAAGTTCCCTCTAAGTAAGCTAAGTTCCCTCTATTATGTGCCACACAGGCACTCAGGGCTGCAGTGCAGAGAAATGCCTCTCCCCCAGCTCCGGACCTGCTGTGGTGGGGAAAGATGCCTCCCTCCCCAACATAGCTGCAGCCTGGACCTGCCGTGGCCAGGGGGAGAGGCGCCACTCCCCTGGCCCCAACCCAGCCCCACAACAGCTGGGGGAGAGGTGCCTATCCTGTGGCCCTAACCCAAGAGCTGCCGTGGCGAGGAGAGGCACTTCTCCTCCCCAGCCCAGGTGCTGCTGCAGGGAAAGAGAACTGGGGGGACTCCTCTCTACCTACTATATCCCCGGGGCAGCCTGGACCTCAAACTCCTCATCCCTGGCCCCACCCCAGAGCCCGTGTCCCCAGCCGAAGCCCTTACCCCCCCACTCCCATCATCCCAACCCTCTGCCCCATCCCTGAGCCCCCTCCCACACTCCCCATTGGGGGAAGAGAGGGTGGAAGCCCCAAGCCTGGGCAGGAGCCACTGGGAGTGAGGGCAGAAGCCTTGAGCCCAAGTGCCCCTGCCCTGCCAGGAGCCTGGGGTAGAAGCCTTAAGCTCCATCAGGAGCTGTTGAAGGGGGCAGAAGCCCAGACCCCAGGCACGAGCCACAGGGGATGGAAGCCCCGAGCCTGCATCCCCCAAACCCACGCAAGAGGCCACTGGGTTGGGGGGGAGAAGCCCCAAGCCTCGGCGGGAGCCACGGGGGAGCAGGGAGGGCAGAAGCCCCAAGTCCAGCTCTGGGGCTGCTGCAGCACAGAAGTGAGGGTGGTACGTCACAGAAGTGAGGACGTACCACCCTCACTTCTGTGCTGACTGTGGAGTTGGGTCTAATCTCCCCGCATAACAGCCCTGCCGGGGAAGAACAAGTCTTTCCCCTCCCCACCCTGGCTGAACTAGATTTCGGTGACAGCAGATTTCACAGGGAAGGGATTATTTCATGGTCCGTAACACGTTTTTCATGGCTGTGAAATTAGTAGGGTCCTAGTTATTAGTGGACTGCAGTGATTTGGAGACATTTTACTATCAACAGAGTTCTATGATTTCTGGTGGTTTGAGCAACTTTATCACATGAAGAACGGGGTTGGATTTTTGTTTGTTTGTTTCCTCTGGTGTCTTTAAGTGACACTGAACTAGGATGTTTTCTTCTTCCTGGTTCTGCCTATTCTCTGTTGTACTGTCAACCCACAGCCAGTGCTTCCCCAACAGCTGTTTTAATTTTTTTCTGTGTCCATTTTTGCCACTGGGTCCTTACTTGTTCTCAAAGGGGAGAATTTTAAAGACACAAATATGAGTTAGGTGCCCAATTCCCACTGAAAGTCAAGAAAAACTCCCTTTCAGTTAGGTTGAGCACTTCACTCGCAGGTCTCTACATATATACCTTTTATTTTTCTCTTCTGGAAATCCATCAAATGTTTCCTGTATCTTACTGAGTCTTTTTAAGCACTCTTTTTATTCTTCCGCTTCTTGTTCTCTTGATTTGCTATGTATCAGCATCTTCAACCTTCTTCACTTTGGCTTCCAGTATGACTTTTTGTCCATTCTTCTTTCATACAAATTCCAAAAGAGTCTTCTGGCGTATCTCGCTTTCTCTCTTCCAGTTCTGCTTTCAAGTAAGTACCTAGTTCCTCAAGACACCGTTTTTGTTTTTGTTTTGTTTTTTTTAAAGATAAGATGATATATAAGTAGCTCCTGTTTCACTGGTGCAGAAGTACATACCTTTCATTTTCTGAATCACGGAGTCATAGATATGTCGGGCTAGCAGGGACCTCGAGAAGTCGAGCCCTCTGCACTGAGGCAAGACCACGTAAACTTAGGCCATTCCTGACAGGTATTTGTCCAACCTGCCTTTAAAACCTCCAATGATGAGGATTTCACAACCTTCCCTGGAAACCTATTCAATGCTTAAATGCCTTTACAGTTAGAAAGATTTTCCTAATATGTAACCTAAATCTCCTTTGCTTCAAAGTAAGCCCATTATTTCTTGTCTTACCTTTAGATAACATGGAGAACAATTGATCACAGTCCTCTTTATAACAGCCATTAACTTATTTGAATACTGTTACCAGGTCCCCTCTAAGTCTTCTTTTCTCAAGACTAAACATACCCTTTTTTTAATCCTTTCCATGTATCTCAGGGTTTCTAAAACATTTTATCATTTTTGTTGCTTTCTTCTGGCCTTTCCTCCAATTTGTTCATATCATTCCTAAAGTGCGGCACCCAGAACTGGACACAGTACTCCAGCTACGGCCTCACCAGTGCTGGGCAGAGTGGGACAATTATCTCCCATGTCTTATGTACAACACTCCTATTAATACACCCCAGAATGATACTAGCCTTTTTTGCAATTGCAAATTGTTGACTCATATGCAATTTGTGATCCACTCTAACCCACAA
Organism: Chelonoidis abingdonii; assembly: GCF_003597395.2. Taxonomy (NCBI): domain Eukaryota; kingdom Metazoa; phylum Chordata; order Testudines; family Testudinidae; genus Chelonoidis; species Chelonoidis abingdonii. Next base: position 49,141,705 of record NC_133771.1, read on the forward strand.
ACACTTCTCAGTAGTACCCAGCCACTTATTCCCAATTTTGTAGTTGTGTAATAATGAAGCCTACTTTTTTCTGATGACATTCTGTCAGCAATAGGATGACCAGACAGCAAGTGAGAAAAATCAGGACTGGGAGTGGGGGGGGGTAATATAGAAGCCTATATAAGAAAAAGCCCCAAATATCAGGTCTGTCCCTATAAAATCAGGACATCTGGTCACCCAAGTCAGCAAGCAATCTGTCTCTGTTACTGTCTATCTCACTACAATTGAGGCCAAAATTTTAAAAATCAGAAGCCTAACTTAAGACTCAAATCTATCTCCTGAAGCTATTGCCTGAACAAATGAGAGTTCTGGTTTATCTATAGCAATGGATTTCACTTTTCCTGTCTTGAGTTTAAATTCTGTCATCTGGAAATGATATTTGCCATTAAGTGCTTTTTTCTTGCAATATTTGAAAGTCTGTAGGTAGCACAGCTGGAAAATAAACCCATCTCTCTGAAATTCAAACCTAGGGCTCTGTCCACTCTGCCAGCCTTCATCCCTTAAATTCTATTTTATCTTTGTTTAATTCAGGTGTAGTACAGGTTACCCACCTATTATTTGGGTTACTATACAGATGTATAACTCTTTGATTTCAAATATTACAATGTGCTCATATTTTAAATTCCATTTTCTTCTTTCTCTCTCTTTTTTTACTGAAGTTATAATTCCGTTTTCTCTACTTCTGATGGGAAAGGGGAAATTTCAGGTTCTTCTCTTGAGTGCAAGTAAGATGGAACTGTTGAGTGTGGTTGTAATTAGTAAGAGGGTTGTCATTATCCAAACAGCTCCACTTAGAACTTTATGAAACAGAATCAATCAGAGTTCAGGCCAGAGGCTACAGGAAAATGATCCAGAAAGTTCCAGGGCATTTGGCATAAAAGGACTGTGTGGAAAGAAAATTACTAGAGAAGTTGCTAGATTTGCTGTGTATTTGAACATTTATATAAACTTTTTTAAAAAATTGGTTGGTTTAAAACAAAGCAAACACTTGCTGCATCTTATCCAAAGTATGTGTGTCATTGTTATACTAGCCACCTGTAGGGCTTGTCTAAGGAATCCTGGTAATGTGTGGTCAAGATCCCTGCCATCATTCCTAGTATGGTAAAACTGTATGCAGTTTTTCTGTGCAGTTCAACTAGGCAGAGGGCTATACATGCAAAACTTAAAGATGGTCCGGACTATTTTACATTTTAACAAATCCTACTGTCTACTTTTCAGAAATATGAAGTGAAGTCCTGATCTCTCTTCATCAGAAATTGCAGACGGTATGGAACTTGGAAATTAATCTTAGGAAGTGCTGAGCATGGAGGAGTTGGGGAGGGGCATGGGAGGGCACTGTGCCCCAGACTGCACGCATCAGGCAGGCAGCCTAAGTGTGCAATAATGCAATATGCTCTGCAGAGGAGACAAGAGATATGCTGCTTCCAGCTTGTGCCCCTGAGGCAAGGAGTCAGATTTTTGTTTATAAACAGAGTGACTAACAGGTGATTAAGATAAGAAATGGCTGCTAGGATGTTTCCTAAAGTTTAGTGAACTTAAAAAAGTAAGTAGTAAATGACAGAAAGTAATTATAGATTTTTCTACAGATGTTTCAATTGTTGTATTCAAGAGATGGTAACAAAGTTACTAATATCTTTCTTTGAGAAGATAACTTATTTTTTAGACAAAGGGAATGCAGTAGATTTCAAAAAGGCATTTGACACAGTTCCACATGAGAAACTATTAGTTAAATTGTAGAAGATGGGGATTAATATCAGAACTGAAAGGTGGATAAGGAACTGGTTAAAGGAAGACTACAAAAGTTCATACTGAAAGGTGAGCTATCAGGCTAGAGGGAGGTTACTAATGGAGTTCCTCAGAGATCACTCTTGGGACCAATCCATTTAACATTTTTACTACTGACCTTGGCACCAAAAAACAAAGTATGCTAATAAAATTTGCAGATTACACAAAGTTGGGAGGTATTGCTAATACCGGGGACTGGAATACCAGACAAGAAGATCTGGATGACCCTGTAAACTGGAGTAATAGAAATGGGATGATATTTAATAGTGCAAAGTCATGCATTTAGGGACTAACAAGATTTCTGGTATAAAACGGGGACATATCAGTTGCAAGTGAAAGTGGAGGAGAAAAGACCTGGGTGTGTTGGTTGATCACAAGATGACTGTGAGCCATCAATGTGATGCGGCTGTGAAAAAGGCTAATGCAGTCCTAGGATGTATCAGGCGAGGTATTTCCAGTAGACAGGGATGTGTTAATACTATTATACAAAGCACTGGTGACACCTCATCTGGAATAGTGTGCGCAATTCTGGTCCCCCATGTTTAACAAAGATGAATTCAAACTGGAGCAGAGAAGGGCTACTAGGATGATCTGAGGAATGGAAAAATCTATCTTATGAGAAGAGACTCAAAGAGTTTGGCTTGTTTAGTCTAACCAACAGAAGGCTGAGGGGAGATGATTGCACTCTTTAAATACATCAGAGGAATAAATACCAGGGAGGGAGAGGAGTTATTTAAGTTCAGCTTCAATGTGGACCCTAGAACAAATGGATGTAAACTGGCCATCGACAAGTTTAGGCTTGAAATTAGGCAAATGTTTCTAGCCAGCGGAGGAGTAAAGTTCTGGAATAGCCTTCCAGGGAGAGCAGTGGGGGCAAAAAACCTAACTGGCTTCAAGACTGAGTTTGATACATTTATGGAGAGGATAGTATGACAGGACTGCCTACAGTGGCATGTGGCCCATTGACAACTGCCAGTAGCAAAAATCCCCCAACAGCTGGAGATGAGACACTAGATGGGGTGGACTTTGAGTTAGTACAGTGAATTATTTCCCAAGTATCTGGCTGATGGGTCTTTCCCACAAGCTCAGGGTCTAATTGATCACTATATTTGGGGTCAGGAAGGAATTTTTTCTCCGGTTCAGAATGTCTGAAACCAGGGGAGCAGGGGTTTCACCTTCCTCTGCAGTATGGGGCCACTTGCAGGTTTAAACTAGTGTAAATGATGAATTCTCCATAACTTCCAGTCTTTAAGCCATAATTTGAGGACTTCAGTAACTTAACCAGAGGCTAGGGGTCTATTACAGGAGCGAGTAGGTTCTGTGGCCTGCAATGTACAGGAGGACAGATTAGATGATCATGATGGTCCCTTCTGACTTTAGGAAGAGTATCTGAGTAAGAATATACGTTACAATTTTAAACCTAACCAGTGTCCTATAAGTGACTTGCCACAAGATGTCAGAACATCTTGTTCTTGTATTAACATGTCTTGTATTAGAGCTATTATTTATTTATTTATTCTTTCTTGATATAGAAATTAGATACAATACTCCTGTCAGATCGTTCTAAGTTGTTATATACAAAAACACTAGAGTTTTCAGTTGCCTAAGTAGCCCCTGGAATCACAATTAATGTCGCCCCCCTCCGCCCCATCTGAAATGGGGAAAGGCACAGAATTCCCCCACACTGGGAAATTTCTCCCACAAAGTTGGCCTCACTGGAACCGCCCCACCTGCTCCTCCCAAATATAGAAGTCTAACTATGCCTATGGTGCTGAGGTTTTGCAACTTCTACTGAGGTTAATAGGAGATGTGGTTCCTTAGCACAGGAACAGGCCTTATGTACTCTGGTGTGGTTGTTATGAAGATATATCAGCTGTCCAGTAACAAATTGATAATTCTGTGTTTTGCAAGTAATAGCCACAGAAACAGTATTTATCTCCTCTGTCAACCCACTTTCATATATACATTTGAAAAGTACAGAGCAAAAATGCTGCAATTGTGGACACCAGAGATTAAATTTTTGGAAAATCATTGACTCCGTTTCATGAAAAAAAGTACAGATTGTTAAAAAGATATTTTGGAAAATACATAAAGGTATGCTTTAAAAATTGTTGGCTTATTTTTAAGTTGGAGTTCAATTTTTTTAAGCTATTGTTGATGTAGGGTATAACTGTGGTCAAGCAAGAAAGAACATGTTTTATCATTACCACAATTCTAAAGGGTTATTATATAAAAGGAAGAGAAGAAAAAAAAAGTATACAAAGATAGTTTGGAAAATGCAAACCAAACATTGTATGTATTTATTTCAACTAATAAAATGTACTTAGCCTGTGATCTGGGTCTTGTAAATAATCTTTAAAACATATACAAATACTACAAATTTACCAAATATCAACACTAAAGGAAAATCCACCCACAAAAACTGGGACTCTGCCCACTCCAACAATTCAACCTTCCCCCTCCAAATTAACCTGTATAATGTTCTGAAAGTTGATAAACTTAGATTCTGGCAGCCCATGGAATATGTATTATATTGCAGAGTCCCAGACCCTCTAATGAGAATGTCCTGTCCTCAGACAAACACATTCCAACACATCTCAACTGCCAGATTAAAACATGGAAAGGGAAGCAAGGACTATCCCTATGTTATGTTTATAGTGTCTAGTGCAATGGGACCCTGACCTCCAGGCACTGCCACTACCAAATAATAATCTCATGGATACTCAGAACCTCAAGTATAAAGGACTTTCTAACCAAACAAAATACTGATGTAATGCAGAAATATAAATTTTCTAGATAGTAATGTGACGCTCACTTAAAAGGGTTTACTTTGAACTGATAATGAATTCAAAGTAATCCTCTAAAATAAAAGTCTCATTAATATGAGTTAAAAGTTTTACTTTTCATGAGACCACAGAGATAATTTCAAAACAAGTTTCCCTGCATTCTATGTCTGTTGTAAATTATAGTGGATTTATGTTTTCATGCCAGTCAACTCCAATGCCAAAAAATTTTTTTTATTTTTTACACCACCATTTAAGAACTCGTTTCATTACAGTATAACACACATTGAAAAAGAGATAAATCATCTTATCCTTCACTGGAATGATTTACACTGCATAAAATACTAGAAAGTTGACATCTATTTGCTTTATAATGCTTTATTTCTATTCATTTCACTACTCAGTACCACCAACACTCCTCACCTCCCTGGTTTCTATCTGCTTGCAACAACCCTGGAAAACTAAACAAAGCAGCATTACTTTAAGCCAATTGCTATACAGATTAATGGAAGAAAAAAGTTTCCTTTGTACATCTCACAGAACTCCAGTATCACAGAAATTAGAGGTCTTTTCCATCTATTAGGTCATTTTGTCCATGCCCCTGGCAATGCAATTTTGTTCTCTACAGTATATTGCTCAGTGCTATCATCAGCCCAGTTCCATGCAGTATCATTTAGAAGTCAGTCAGGAATCAGTCTATTCTCCCACTCATGGACGAGTGTTGCAAATAAACTCCAAAACTTGAACTTTCCATTTGACACAGCAACATACTACTGTCACAGCACAGTAATCTACTTAAATGATCTTTTTCACATCCAGGCTTTACTTTGGATGAGTAGCAATGAGGACGTACAACCATATCTGATTTAAAGAGAGAAATTAATCTGTGGTACAGATGGCCATGCAAGTCCATCTACGCCACTTAAGCCCCATTTGGGCTGTACAGCAGGCTGCCCCGCAACTCTGACCCTGGGCTAGGTGGTGGATTTCACCTCCCCGGTTCTCTGCACTCCACCCTCATAGAGTCCAAATACTGGAACTTTATCCAAGTCAAAGGAATGTCATCCTTAATCCATAAAATTAATTAATCTTTCTGTTTAAAACTATGAGGTGCTTCAGCAAAACTTAAAACAAGATGAATGGGTAATATGATGGCAGATTAAAATCAATGTGGTCAAATGCAAGGCAGTGAACTTTAGGAGGAGTAATTTGAACTGCTCATATACCTTACTGGGCTCTAAATTATCTGGGTTCTAAATTAACAGCTCAGGAAAAACATGTGGGCATCACTGGACAGCTCAGTGAAGATTTATAGACTAACAGGCCAGAAGGGGCCACTGTGACTATCTAGTCTTACCTTCTTTATTAACCACATGTGTAATCTCATAAAAAAATCAAATTAGTTTGGCAGGATTTATTTTCCATAAATCCATGTTGATTGGCATTAATTATATTACCGTCCTTTAATTATTTATTAATCAAGGCCCATATCAGCCATTCCATTATTTTGCGCAGGATGGATGTCAGACTGACAGATCTATATTTACCCAGGTTGTTCTGTTTACCCTTTTTAAATATTTCTAGAGTTCCAGAAAATCAATATTCCTGGTCCAGTGAGTTCCTCAGTTAGCTCTTTTAGAACTCTTAGATGCAAGTTACCCGGATCTGTTAATTTTAAAATGTCTAACAACAGTAACTTTAACATCCTCCCAACTTACTATTGGAATGGAAACGGCTGTATTCCCCCCAAATATAGAACAGAAATATTTACTGAACCCTTCTGCCTTTCCTGCATTATTGACAATTCAACCATTTCCATCTAGTAATCGACCAATACTTTTGTTAGGATTCCTTTTGTTCCTAACATATTTTTAAAATTCTTTACTGTCCTTAACTCTTCTGATTGTGTTGTTTAGCTTCCCTTACCAATTTTCTACAATTCCTAGTTTCTGATTTATATTCTATTGCTGTAAACATTCATTTTTTCCATATGTTTATATCTATATTATAAAAATTATTTTTATAGATGCCTTCACTTCCACTGTAACCAAGAAATTGTTTTTTAATCAGTGCACCCTTGTTTCTCCACTGTGGGACTGCAACTTTTTTTGAGTCTAGTAAAATGTTCTTAAACAATTCCCAATTATCATTCACATTTTTCTGTTTAACTTCTTTTACCCAATAGATTTGGCTCATAATTGTTTTCAGCTTTGTGAAACTGACCCTTCTAAAGCACCACATATATGTATCACTGGTTTGTAGAGAGAAGACTTATTTTCAATCTACAGCCATGGTGAAAAAAAATGTCCCTATTAGTATGTTATTCTATAATTGTTTATTGCAGGCTTTATTACACCTTCTTCTGAAGAATCCATTATTTGCCACTGTTTGAAATAGATTATTGGACTGAACAAACTACATATCTGATCCAGTGTGGTAAGTCTTATGTTTACTTAGAACGTGTCTTCACTTGCACATCACCGCAAAAGCATCACCGGCAAGAGCTGTACGCCTCTCATAGAGGTGGCTTTCTTTTTGCAATGGAACTTCTGAGTTTCTCTGCAAAAAGTCATTGGCAAGTGTAGACGCTCCCAAGTTTTTTGCACAAAAAAGGGACTTTTTCCACTTTAAATGGCAAGTGTAGACATGCCCTTAGAAACATTTCCTTTGAACTGTTGGTATCAGTACTAGCACATTACAATAGGTATGGTTCTAGCTTTGGTAGTTGTGATTTCTCCTCTTCTCTAAAATTATACATGCATCACAGAAACTGGCATAAAAAATGAAGTAACTGAAGGCTAAACTTTGATAACCTTTCTTACACTGAATATATATAGCCATATAAATAATAATAACTATTAGAGATGGCCCACAGAGTGGAATTGTCATACCAAGTGATTTGCAGAATTATAAAACTAAAATAACCTGTGCTATAAATACATTGCACAGTGCTTTGAGAATGTGAATTGCTAATGATACTGTAACTATATTATTTATTATTAAAATTCCAGTATTCCTGTACTAAGAAGCTAGCTACCAAACAAGTTTTAATTGCAAATTTACACAAAAGGGGTGGCTTGTTTTTCCAACTATAACACAAGAAAAAATAACTATGAGAATAAAGAGTTATGATGCTATATCGATCATATAATCTTGTGCAAATAAACTGAGCCATGAAGTCAAGCTTGTACAACCTAGTGCACTTGTAAACACTATGGCTAGTGAAAAATCCATCAGTAACACATTCCAGTCCCATTTCTGTTTTGTTAAATGCATAGATTATATAAGATTTGCACTTGTAGTTTGCCAAGGTTATTCCACTCCCCACTCCTCTAGGCAGGCTCTTCACTAGAGGAAAACTAGCTGCATGTTTTAAAAGTTTGTTATAATTCACAGATTTTAGGCCAGTCCTGAAATCTGCACCTGCCATTCAAAGACAAGCTCCCCCCACTAGCTCTCTCCTCTGAATGAAACTAAAGGATACACAGGGAGGACTGCTCCCCTGTGCTTCAAGTATCACCCCAGTTCATGTCATCAGTTCATAACCCAAATCCCTGCAGCCCTTAGTAACTCAGGCAAAACGTCCACTGGCTTCAGAATTGCTTCCCTCCCTACTGACTGAACAAGGGCAGCACGGCTGGACCCTATGGGGTGAGGGTGCACTGAGGCCGTGAAAGACAGCTCCCTACCTCACCCAGTACCTCAGCATGTGCCCAGTCTACGAGCGGAGTTTCAGCAAAGGCCACCGCGGAGCCCGTACCCAACCAGCCAGCTCCCTTCCCATGCGATCACTGCCGCTGGTGCCCCCCGCCTGGAAGGAGCAGCGAGCAATGCATGAACAGAAAGCAAACGCAGGGGCTGGGACATTGTGTCTACAGCTCCTCAATAACTACCTGCGAAATCGCTTTTGCCAGCTGGAGCCAGTCTGGGCGCGTACCTGGTTTGCGCAGCAGAGGCGGACGGCAGGGGCTTGCTGAGCACCGATAGGCACCTCTCCTACCAAGAGGTGCAGTGGGCAGCAATGGAGCAGCCTGACCCGAAGTGCTCTCGGCTTGAGCCTGCCTCTCACGTCCCCGCCCCGTCTCATGCAGCAGCAGCAGCAGCCCGTCCTGCGGGTCTCATCCTCGCCAGCCCAGCCCAGCAGCTGTTTTACTCGGCCCCAGGGCGCGGGGCGGAGCGTGGGAGATAAGATCCCCCCGTGCGCCCCCAGCCCAAGGAGATGATTGGTTAGAGGTAGGGCGGGGGTGTTCTTATCGCCCATGCTCCGCCCCCCCGCAGTGCCCAAGAGGCGAGAGCCCCCTCGCTGTGGGGCTGGAGGAGGAGGATGCGTGCCGGGGCTTTGGGCGGCCGCGCCGCGTGGGGCTGCGCGTGCCGCGCCCTAGATCAAGCCGCGTCGGAGCCGGCTCTAGCGACCTGTGACCGGCGGGACCCCGGCCCTGGGGTACTGCAGCCCTTCCCCGCGCCCAGCCAAGCTGCAGCTCGCCAGGCTGGCCCGGCCCCTAGCCCCGGTCCCCAGCCCGAGCCGCCAGGTACCGCAGCCAGAACCTCAAATAGCCGCGTGCTGAGCCGCTGTCCAGGCACCAGCTGGCCCCTGAAGCCCCCCACCCTCAGGGGAGGGACTTGGCCCCAGGAGGCGAGAGGCTGGTTGCTATAGCCGCAGTGGGCTCTGCGTCGGAGACCAGCAGCCGCTCGGCACGTGGCTCACACCGCATCCGCTCAGCCAGGTGCAGGGCTGGGGGGAGGAGGTTGCTCTGAGCATGGTAGGGCAGGAGTCCCGGCCGCCGCTTCCAGGAAGCAGAGCCTGAGCCTCCATCTAGGGGTCTGGCAAGCCCCTGTGCTGTCAACCCTGTCAGAGACACTTAGGGTTGGAAGAGACCTTAGGATGTCATCTAGTCCAACCCCTGCTCAAAGCAGGACCAACGCCAACAAAATCATCCCTGATGTTTTTGTGAAGCTGGGCCTTAAAAACCATTAAGGATTGAGATTCCACCACCTCCCTAGGTAACCTATTCCAGTGCTTCACCACCCTCCTAATGAAACAGTGTTTCCTAATATCCAGCCTAGACCTCCCCCACTGCAACTTGAGACCATTGTGTCTTGTTCTGTCACCTGACACTGCTGAGAACAGCCGAGCTCCATCCTCTTTGGAACCCCCCTACAGATAGTTGAGGCTGCTATCAAATCCCCCGTCACTTTTCTCTTCTGCAGACTGAATAATCCCAGTTCCCTCGGCCTCTCCTTGTAGGTCATGTGCCGCAGCCCTCTAATCATTTTCGTTGCTCTCCGCTAGGCTGTCTCCAATTTGTCCAGATCCCTTCTGTAGTGGGGTGGCCGAAACTGCACACAATACTGGCTTCACCAGTGTCGAATAGAGGGGAATAATGACTTCCCTCGATCTCCTGGCAGTGCTCGTACTAATACAGCCCAATATTCTGTTGGCCTTCTTGGCAACAAGGACACACTGCTGACTCATATCTAGCTTCTCATCCACTGTAATCCCCAGGTCCTTTTCTGCAGAACTGCTGCTTAGCCAGTTGGTCCCCAGCCTGTAGCGGTGCATGGGATTCTTCCAGATTGCACCCACCAGGGAGAGGCAGTTTCCCCTCAGGAAGGGTGGCTGGAGGTAGGGAGGGAAAGGGGGGGGTTGAATAGAGGAGGGTGGAGTGGGAATTTAGCCCAATATTTCAAAAGCAGGTGTGCCCCAAAAGCTGAGCAGTTAAAGGTGGGTGACTCCTCCAAGTCCCCTGGTGACTAGGTGCTGTATGGGAGGGGAGGGCTGTAGGATTTTCAGAAGCACCTGGAGACTCCTACCTGCTCAGGAAAGTTAGGAGCCAGTCATACATAATTAGCACTGCAGATCTCCCAGCATTAATATAATCATAAAAATGAAAGACTGGTGGGGACCTTCCAAAGTCCTTATGTCCAGCCCCCTGCACTAAGGCAGATCCAAGTAAACCTAATTTCTGACAGGTGTTTGTCCAACCTGTTCTGAAAACTTCCAGTGATGGAGATTCCACAACCTCCTTTTGAAGCCTATTCCAGAACTCAACTACCCCTATAGTTAGAAGGTTTCCTAATATCTAACCTAAATATCCCTTGCTATAGATTCAGCCCATTATTGCTTGGCCTACCTTCAGTGGACATGAAGAACGATTGATCACTATCCTCTTTATAACAGTGTCACATTCTGGGATGCAATCCAGCGAGACAGGTTCTGTTACTGCCTGCCCTGTAACTCTGAGTGCCTCAAAATTTTCTGCTACTGTGGTTCTCAGCCTGGACACCAGCAGACAATCATGCGGGTCATGCACTCAGGGTGTGTGTTCTGTGGAGTCCTGAATGAGCAATTTTGACTCCAGGAGCCTGCCAGCAACATGCCACTCACACTTTCTAGTTTCTACCAGCCTGGGTTAACAACTTGGCAACACATTCCCAGTCCCAAATTTTTCCAAAACAATGTGCCCAGAAGTGTCCAAGCACATATTCTAGCACATAATTCATAACTCTTTGTATACATTCTGTGCATACATCATGCAAGAATATTAACGATCTGTGAGTTACTGTTTTTCCAGTGATGTCTTACAGGTCAGGCCTGACAAGAACTGCTGACACAGAGTAGTGAACTAGAAATGATACTGTGTATCACAAACAGTCCTTAAAATACCTGAAGACCGTTACCACGTCCCGCCCCTTCCCTTCCCTTAGTCTTTTTTTCCTCACAGTTTATTTTAACCTTTCCTCATAGGTCAGGTTTTCTAAACCTTTTTCCTTTTTTTTGCTTTCCTCTGGATTCACTCCAATTTGTTCACATCTTTCCTAAAGCATGGGCCCCCAGAATTGGACACAGTATTCCAGCTGAGACCTCCCAGTGCCAAGTAGAGTGGGACAATTACTTCCTGCATTTTATATGCAATACTTCTGTTAATAAAGTCCAGAATATTAGCCTTGTTCACAACTCCACCATATTGTTGACTCATATTCAACTTATGATCCACTATAATGCCCAGATCCCTTTCTGTAGTACTACTGCCTAGCTAGTTTGTCCCCATTTTGTAGCTGAAGATTTAAGTCTTCTGTTCTAAATATAGTACTTTACACTTGTCTTTACTGAATTTCAGACCAATTCTCTAATTTGTGAAGGTCATTCTGAATTCTAACTGTGTCCTTCAAAGTGCTTACCACCTCCTCCAGCTTGTTGTCATCCACAAATTTTATAAGCATACTCTCCTACTCCCTTATCCAAGTCATTAATGAAAACGTTGGTAGTGGATGTGGATAGTGAATGTGGATCCCCATTGGATACACCCTCACAGTTTCACAACGAACCATTGATAACTACTCTTTACGATAACTACTGATAACGGTCTTTCAACCAGTTGTGCCCCTGCCTTACAGTAATTTCATCAAGACCACATTTCCATAGTTTGCTTATGAGAATGATAAGTGAGACAGAGTTCAAAGCATTACTGATATCAAGATATCATGTCTATGGCTTCTTCTCATCCACTAAGCTAGAAACCCCATCAAAGAAGGCAATTAGGTTGGTTTGACATGATTTGTGGCACAATTCAGGGCAACTGAACCTGTATTCCCTCTCTTTGGTCCAGCAAGGGCACCCACTGTTAGGTTTTCAGCTCCCAAGCTTTTGCTTCTCTTTGGCAGAGACATGCATCCCTCTCCTCCTTACCAGAGTATTTCCAGGCTGCACAGTTCCCTGCCTATACTGGATTCCCCAGTAAAGTCAAACCCACCTATGCAGGACTGCTTTACTTTTCCCCTCAGGCAAGGTAAACAGTGTAATTGCCATAGTCAAGTTACAACATAGTTCTTTCTAAGCAAGCACATTTATTCTTAAGGTAAAAGCATTAACAACAAAACACATTAAAAACAATAAGAGAACTTACACACATGCTAATAAGCATACCAGAGGTCACCCCCTGACTCCAGCAAGGTCTCTGGCTGGTGAACAGTCCTTCAAACCCCACCAATGGGCTTTTCTGTGAGTATAGGTTCATCACAGCTGTTAGTTCAGAACAAGAATACTTATGAAACTGTTAGTTTTTTCTTTATATAGTCTTTTTGAGGGAGAAAGTTCTATTCTGTCGTCAAGGAACAGGTGATCAGCCAACAAAAGGTGTCCTCCTCAGGACAAAGCTTCAAAAGGCTGAGTTCTTCTATAACCAAAATAGGTGTACTTGCATATCCCTCCTCCTAGAGATTTTCTGGGAAACCTACTTAACTTTAAAAGTTCATTCTTATCTTAACCCATTGTTTAAAATAGTCCTTTGAAGCTCATAACACTTCCCAGGATTCTAAACATTACATAAAATCCCACAATAAGGCATAAACATTTGCATTTTTAATACAATGAACTCCTAAGATATTCAAATTTAACTCAATAAGTTTTAATTTAATTCAGTAAGGTTTGTTCAGGATACTGCAGGAAATTGCCATCTCTGTAATAGTTTGTTCTTAACAAATCCATGCTGGCTATTCCTTATTACTTTATTTCCTATAGGTGCTTACAAATTGATTGTTTAATAATTTGTTCCAACATCTTCCCAGGTATTGAATTTAATCTGACTAGTCTGTAATTCACTGGGACCTCTTTGTTCCCCTTTTTAAAGTTAGGTACTATGTTTGCTCTTCTTCAGTCCTCTGGGACCTCACTCGTCCTCCATGAGTTGTCAAAGTTAATCACTAATGGTTCCAAGTTTGTTTCGGCTAGTTCCTTAAGTACCCTAGGATGAATTTCATCAGAACCTGATGACTTGAATACATCTAATTTATCTAAATATTCTTTAACCTTTTTTCTCTCTAGTCTGGTATGTGTTCCTTCCTCCTATTTTTTAATATCAATTGTGTTGCATATCTGTCACAATTAGCCTCTTTAGTGAAGATGGAAGCAAAATAGGCATTAATCATTGTCTTCTTGAGGACATGAGTTGTTAACTCTCCTTCTTGCCTAAGTAGAGGACCTACACTTTCTTTTGTCTTTCTCTTGCTCCATATGTATTTTTAGAAACTCTTCTTATTCTCTTTTATATCCTTTACTCAGTGTAACTCACTTTGTGCTTGAGTGTAGTGGGGTGGTTACCCCGCTCCTGCCCTGAAGGGCTGAAAACAGCCCTGGGAGAGGGCTGTGACAGGAAAAGCAGCTACTAGGCTCATTGGGGAAGCAACCACAGTGCCATGCCCCAATCAGGCCTCAGCTGGCCCTATATAAAAGGCTGGGAGCCAAGAGCTCAATAATCTCTCTCTGCATTCAGAGAGAAGGGCCTGGCTGCAGGGAGGTTAACCAGATATCTGGAGTGGAGCAGGACTGAGGAAAGACCAAGGGAGCCGGGGAGCTCCAGCCTAGGAAAGCCCTAGGCTGCAGACCTGGTAAGTGCTATTAGGTACTGGGTTGCAAGGACAGCCCATGGGTAGCCAGAAGCAGCAAGTCCAAACCCCTTTGTCTGTGATGAGTGGCTTATACTTCAGTCTGCCCCAGTGAACAGGTGCTAGACGGAGATTGGGCAGTAGCCAAGACTGAGGTGAAGTAGCGATAGTGGGTGGGGACTCCCCTGGGAGGGGGAGACCCAGACGCATCGGGGTCCTGGGAGGGACACAGGGGGCCAAGTGGCAGCAGGACACTGGCTGACAAAAGGTGCTCTGGAGGCTGGCTGAGCTAATTTCCTGAGAGACCAGCAGGAGGCACTGCAGGGGTGAGTCCCACACTGTCACATTAAGCCTTTCCAAGTTTGTCCCTACGTGTTTGTGCTATTATTTTGTACTACTCCTTAGCAATTTGTCCATGTTTCCATCATTTGTAAGATTTTTTTGATTTTCAGGACATTAAGAAGCTCTTGATGGAGCCATATTGGCCTCTTACTATTCTTCCTATCTTTCCTTCACGTCGGGATAGTTTGCAATTGTGCATTTAATATCGTCTGCTTGAGAAACTGCCAGTTATCCTTAACTCCTTCTCTTAGATTTTCTTGCAATAGGACTTTACCTATCAGTTCTTTTAGTTGGTTAAAGTCTGCATTTTTGAAATCCATTGTCCTTATTCTGCTGCTCTCACTTATTCCTATCCTTAGAATAATAAAATCATCATTTCATGATCACTTTCACCCAAATTGCATTCCATCTTCAGATTTACTACCAATTCATCTCTCTTGGTCAGAATGAAGTCTAAAATGGCTGTCTCCCTGGTTACTTCCTCCATTTTCTGAAACAAGTAGTAGTCCCCAGTACATTCCAATAATTTATTTTTGTGTTTTTTGTTTTTTTTCCTTATTTTTCCAGCTGATGGCTGGGTAGTTAAAGCCCCCTATTACTACCAGATCTTAGGTTTTGGATATTTGTGGTGTTCTAGAAATGCCTCATCCACCTTGTCTTCCTGATTTGCTGGTCTGTAGTAGACACCTAACATAATGTCACCCTTATTTTCCCCCTTTTAACTTTACCCAAAGATTTTCAACTGGCCTGCCTTTCATCTCCTTCTGGACCTCAAAACAAGTGTATATACTCTTGATGTATAATGCAACATCTCCCTTTTTCCGTGCCTGTCCTTCCTGAACAAGATATACTCTTCTATACCAATATTTCCTGAGATTTATCCCCTTATCTATGATGCCAATTAAGTCAGAACTGAGTTTGTGCTAATACTTCCAGTTCTTCCTCTTTATTCCCCATATTCCTTGCATTGGTGGATAGACATCTAAGATATTGAGCAGATTCCCTCACTGATTTCCCTCTTGTGCTCCTATGACCCTATTGTAATTTTCCATACCCCCTCCCCATATCTAGCCTTCTATTCAGGTCATCTTTTTATGCTTACCTATGGGCTTTTGTCACCTTCTCCTTTTGAACTTAGTTTAAAGCTCTTGTCACTGGGTTGGCAAGTTAGAACCCAAAGATGCTCTTCCTCTTCTTGGTCAGATGGATCCAATCTCTTCCCAGCAGTCCACATTCTCAGAGTAACATCCCACAGGTGAGTGTGGCCACAAATAATCACATTTTGGCTGAAAAAATAACTCATGTTGAGTTTTCATTTGCCATCTGTTTTTTAGACTCTAGGATGCACCTGGGTCACATTTTCAAGCTTTTTTCCACAGTCATGATGGCTAGAAACTTACATTTTTTGTAAATAAATGCAGAGTCTTACTTAATCACATGCATCCAGGAACACAGACTAAGAAAACACCAAATATCCCAAGAACCACAATAATATTGTCAGAGTTGGCAACATGACATAAGGCACAAGTCAGGAGGAGCAAGTTAACACATTATTTTTCACATATTTCCCAATACAGAGCTGAAATCACACACACTGGGGGGGATACATAGGTTCAGCCTTTCTTACCCCCTACCCATACCAAAACTCCATGCATCCACCCAGAACAAAGGAATCATAAAAAGCAATAGGCCAAACTGCTTTTAAATTACTGGGGCCTGCCCAAATGGTCCAACCCCCAGTTAAAGAGCATAAGAACGGTCCTACTGGGTCAGAACAAGGGTCCATCTAGCCTAGTATCCTGTCTTCCAACAGCAGCCAGTGCCAGGTGCCCCAGAGGAAATGAACAGAACAGGTGATCCATCCCCGTTGCTCATTCCTAGTTTCTGGCAAACAGAGGCTAGGGACACCATTCCTGTCTATCCTGGCTAATAGCCCTTGATGGACTATCCTCTGTGAATTTATCTAGTTCTTTCTTGAACCCTGTTATGGTCTTGGCCTTCACAGCATCCTCTGGCAAGGAGTTCCACAGGTTGACTGTGCATTGTGTGAAGAAATACTTCCTTTTGTTTGTTTGTTTAAAGAAACATTTTCACCTGTACTTGTAGGCTTAACAAGAGAACTCAGAACAGGGATGACGCACAGTATTACCTCCAGTCAACCCCTCCCTAAACATCACAAAAGAAATCTACTCACTGCCCCATTAAACTTCCTCCTCTTCCCTCCCCCCCGACCTGAAAGGGGGCAACATAACTCCAGAGAACATTATTGGAAGGGAATGAAAGGTTATGAGGCAAACGTGTTGGGTGGGATGCAGAGGCTGAGTGAGCAATCTTTGTGTAGGAGCAGGGTCTTTATCACTGACAAGGAAGGCACCTAAGAAGGAAGCACAAAAGGAAAAAACCATTAGTCCAGTAGCAATACACCACACTAAGAAGAAAATTAGAAATGGATTACAAATATGACAGTGCCTTTTTACATTTAAAAAAGTTATGAAAGACAATGATCTGTGGACTCTTATTTACACTGCTCATTAAAGTAGATTTCCTGGGCGCCATGCCCAGATGTGGACAAGCTAAGACTTGGGTGGTACTCCTGGCTTGCTGCCATGATGTCCTTATATGTAAGGTGTACAGCAGGGAGGGGCAGGGCATACCCACCATCTCTGATGGCTTACTCAAGGCAGGAAATGGAAGAAACTATGTGAAGAGGAGAACATATATTCTCCAGAGCATACACAGTTTGCACCTGAACTAGGGGGCATTGAGGGAAACAATCCACAGCAAGATTGTTCTTCTTCTCTTGTCCCTTCTTGGGGGTTCTCATCCTCATTGCAATGTCCAAGATCCTGTTCAGCATCACTTGTGCCTGCTGCATTAGACATGCAGGTGTGTGTGTTTGGCGACAATGAACACCAAACTGAAGGCAAATTCCAAATCTGAGGGGCCTTAACTGAGAAAATCCAGGATCCAGATGGGGACTATTAGCTTGAGGATCCCAGTTGATCTCAACTGCTGGGGGGGAAAACACAAAGAGGCAATCTCTCAGAAACCCATGACCCAAGCTATAAAGACCTAACAGATTAAAATCAACATATGTGTACTCTGAAACAAACTGAAGCCAGTGAAATGTCTGGAGCACAGCAGTTACGTGCTCCAACCACAAAACTCTGCATCAGCAGAAGTGTCTAAATGGTCTTCAAGTGTAGTCTCAAGAGCATATAGTAGTAATCCAATCTGGATAACTGTGGTGAAATGCATTTCTTAGAGACAGAATTGCTACCTTCCAGCCAAGTGCAAATGGGGGAGGAAAACAAAACCAAACACTCTTTGCCCTGCTACCTGGCTATCCAGACAAAGTTAAGGAGAGACTTAGACTGTAAATCTCATTACAGAAGGATAGTCACTTAACTTTCAGCTGAAGAGTCTGATATCACTACCAGTTGCTTCCTGTCCTGATCTTGGTCAGAAACCTGAAAAACTGAGACCAATGAAACAGAAATGTAGAGCTGCGCTGGTGACACTGTAAATCAATCCAAATCACTACTTTAGTGGCTTCATATGCATATTGAAAAGGAGGAACATACGAATAGAAATTTGTGGTACTTCACATGAGAGAGCCCTTGAGGAGGACAAGTCTGTGATGGGATGTCTACACCACACAGGATTGGAAGGAGTTAAGGTGGCCAGGGAGACCAATTAACCCCATAGGCCACACCTGGAGGAGGAGCCAGGGAGCAAGCAACTAATTGGAAGCAGACTCAGCTGGGGCCTGTATAAAGCCCAGAAGCGATGAGCAGCAGGGGGGATGCTGCAGTCACTCCCTAGAGGAGGGAATTGTAAGGCTGGCAGAGGGCCAAGCCACAGACTGGAAGCTGCCACTCAGAGTGAGAGACTGCAGACTGAGAGAAAACCATGGGTAGAGAGACTGCTTAGGAGGGCGCAGCATCTGGCAGAGCTAATCCTCAGGATGGCTAGGAGGATGTGCCAGAGCATTGAGGGAACCCCATCATAAAGTCCAAGACTACCCTGTAGTTTTCTCAGAGAGAAAAGAATCAGTCAAGTACCATTAACCCTGCCAAGGACTGCAAACATGACAGCAGCATTAAAATAAGTTGTCAGATCTAATAGAGTCAGTATAGACACCTGGTCTATGTGCATCACTAACAGGATATTGCTGACCACCAAGATTACCAGTGCAGCCTTCTCACTATACCTAATCCTCAAAAAACCAGACTGACAGGCATCAGTCAATGCTGATGACTCCAAATATTGCAAGAGCTGCTTTGCAAGAATCTTCTTAGTAAATTTCTCCCCAGAATGGAGATTAGAGACAAGGCAGTAGCTGAGTGGTGATGTATGCCCTATGAATTAATTTGAAATATCAGGTTATATGTTGCACTGGTGGTTTTGTTATGTCACTATTCACCATATTTTGTTTCTATCTCTTTGCTCACATCTTCCCCTCTTAGAGGAGATTCATCCCTTCAGCACAGTTAGATTAGGGATACATTTGGTCCACTATATTTAGCAAGAGTGGCCCCCTCCTTACTGGAACATATTCTACAGCTTAGGACATTTGCTATACCTAATTTCCTGTTACTAATACTCAGAGCCTCCGGGTCATTATTCCAATGGAGAAAATGTATCTTTACATCTTTTGGAAACGTCAAATTATTTCCACCCTATCCTCAAGCATAATGAAGTTGCATCATGTAAAGGTCTGTACATGAATCATTTACAAGAGGTATGATGATGCTTCTATTCCAACAGCTGTGTGTTACATAAAAGATAATGATGCCTACACTGAAGGATCTACTTTAAAACATTACAACAGTTGAGATAATTGGCAAAAATGCTTGGAGAGAAATCCTGGCTTCAGCAACATCTGTAAATGCAGTCCTTTGGGAAAGGATAACCAGGGGTCCTAATCCCAAATAGTCTTTATATGAATAGACCCACTGAAGGTCAACAAGACTTCAGTAGGGCTATTACCTAGTCAGATGGATTAGTCCCAATGAAGCCTTCTGGTCCACTCCCCTGCAGTTATGGCAGGACTAAGTATTCCCCAGAATTCATGCCAGTACAATACATGAGTAAGAAATTTCAGTATATAGGCTCAAGTAAGTTATATTGACCTCATGCTGCTCAAAGGTCCGTGAAAACACCTCTCACAATTAGATCTTCAACGTGGCAGATTTTGGCCTTTAACTTTAATATTTTTTCACCCAGGTGCTGAATGTTAAAGGATGGGGAGGGGAGCTAGTGTAACGGTATAGCTGTGAGATATAAAACGAAGTGTGGTGTCCAATGGAGAACATCTATATGAAATGAAATGGAGATCCGGAGAATCAAATATGAGTGTGGGAGATGATAAACTAGATCACTTAGAATCAGTCTCAGCTACATTGCTACACTCATTAAATCATATATAAAATACACGGGGCTTTTTTTTTTCTAAATTCTGAATTTTGTGGTTTCATCTGAAGTCTCTGGTTATCCCACAAATGGATTATACTAGCCAAGCCTATGTGAATAGACAACTCCCCTGTGAAAACTTTTAGGAATTGGCATATCAAATTAAATCAGTGTTAGATATATTGCTGGATTTTGGTTTCCTCACTGATATTTAAAATGTTACATTTAAAACCTCCTCTCTTATGTCTGTTCTTTCTGAAACAGATGGTAAGGTTTGCAGTCATCATCCTCCCTTACTTGAGCAAAACTTATGTTAACTTCAGTGGCACTTATTTCCTCAGTAAGGATTGAAGAACCCTGCCATCAGAAAGAGAGAGACAGGCAGGGACACAGTTGCTGTTATAAGTAGATAAAGCTGTTTTCATAATACAGACACTGTAGTGAAATACCTATTTCAAAAATCTTGAACCCAGTGGTAGTGCATATAACTTTTTCTAATTGTAATAATTGCATACAGCATCTGGTGGCATTATTAAAAATGTACACAAATATTTGAATTTGAAGTGGGGTTAATCTTCTGGACTGTGGAGTACTTCTATAGTTTTTTAAAATATAAATAAAAGACTGAGTAGTCTCATGTAAACCGGTAGGCCTTCTTGAGGAGTATGATACTCAGTGTAAGAGTGTCAGAATCTGACCCTAAGTATTTTCCTTTCATATGGTGGAGGCTTCAGGCAGTCCCTCAGCTGGTGATTCAGACTCTCTCTTTTTAAGGTTTACCCCAAAAAAGAAAAAGAAAAACCACTTTATTGCAGTTAGAAACCTACATGCAGAGAAAGTTCCAGTATTCAGCTGCATGAAGTAATGGGTGGGGAATTTAAATCAAAGCTCCCTTTTCAAACAATTTATCCATAACTAATTATGCAGCCTGACTACCTTGCTGCACTTCACCTGGCAATAAGTTACCTTCTTCCATCCCTTGGTGGATCACTACAATGTGCATTACTGAATATAAACTCTGAGAGCTAAATTCAGACCTGAGATAAGCAGACATCTCCACTGACATCAATATATTTACACTAACTTATACAAGTGACTCAGTAACTTTCACAGATAGAAAACCAGGACATGCTGTATCACAAATGTTCAAGGCCCAGGTCTGAATTTAATTCTTCCGATTAGTGACTGAACTGCAAAAAGTCTATTATTACTTCAGTCTTGCTTATGGAGTCCCCTCATAACTGATTAGTGCTTCTCTTACTCTGCCTAATTCAAACACAAGGTCACACTAAGCAAAAATACTCCTCCCCATCTCTCTCAGAAATTAAGACGTCTACATGAGGGAATTAAGGGGTGGTGATTCAGGAAGATTGGGCAGAAGGAGGAAAGAATAGTTAATGCTGAACAGAGTCACAGAGAGCTACAGAATAATCCTGAAATGACATCCTGACATCGTGGTACAATGTTTGCATCCTACAAGTTTCAATATATAGACATCATCCAGGATTATTTGTGATTCTCTGTGACTCCTTTGGAGGATTAAGTGATTGACCCCCAGAGGTCCTGAGAACAGGCCCTAATTTTCTGTGCAGTTCTGCAACATTGAGTGCTATTGCAGTAGGCACAATTAAGTCTTGCCAATTTCAATGCAAGGGAATATATTCATTAGGTGACTCAACTGAATTACTCCTCCAGCCCAGAAAGATTTTCAGTGTCAGCCCTTGGGGCCCACAGTTCTGGGAACTTAAAAATGTAAATACAGGCAGTCCTTGACTTTACACCGTTCAACTTACAACGAATGGCACTTACGTTTCTTTATTGATTCCCTGGTTCGACTTGACAATTGGTTTTGACTTTATGACACTCAGTCCCGCAATGAAGTGTATTGCGGTTCCAAGCCAACATTTCAACTTACGACTTAATTTTCAGGAACCAGTTGTGTCATAAGTCTGAGGACTGCCTGTAATAATGATACTTTCCCCAAAAATCAAAGGTTAACAACATTCTCGCTATAGTCACTCAAGGCTGTCTCTTTAGGATCTGGGAAATATGGCTGCAGATCTGTTTATATTCTGAGAGTGCACTGACCTTTTTTTTAAGGGGGGTGTCTAACCACACATAGCACATGTGTAGGGGTGTGATGACCATGGATAATAGTTAGATGTATCTTAAAAGGATGGAGATTTCTCAAAAATTGTTGTATAAACTTTTCAAAAACTGCTGCGGTGGCTTCAGCTTATCCTCACCTGGTTTCTCTCTCTCTTTTTGTCTTTTTTTTTTTTGTGGGCTTGGCGTTTTACATTACATCTCACTAAGATCAGTTCTAATTTAAGGAAAGAAGAGTAAAAGTTGTCTGTGTAGTCAGAAGAGACTGGTGAAATCCTGCAATAACAGATGAATTGTGTTTGTGGTTGCTGCTTCCTGGCAACCATTTTGAGTGTAGCAAACTGAAGAAAAGGCACATTTTATTAAGCTCCGAGAATCAAAATGAATTCTAGTTCTGAGTACAGGATGGGCATTCCTATGGAATATATATATTTTGCAAGTTCATATATGTGGGTTTGCACTTTATGTATTAGCACTCTCCCATAAACCTTGTCTACCGCCAGTTCAAAATGATTAACCCATGATTTTTAAGGACTTACATTGTTAGCACATGGGCATCGTTCACAAATAATGTACACTTTGTGTAAACCGATGAAGCCCCAACATGGTTAATTGTCTTCAGTTGCTGTTTCAGTAAGTATTCAAAGGGAAATTTAAAGTAGTTACAGAACAGAAGAAATAAAAATATTTTCCTGTGGTCCCTGAATAAGAAGTTATTTTTTCCATCCCAATAATTGATTGTGGTTTGTCTTCAATTATATATTCCTCACTACAAAGAACCATGGTGAAAACCATATTTGACCGTGGGATAGTACTTCTATCCTACAGGGTATTCCACATGTTCTGAGTCCAAATAAATAATAAATCAGTCCCAGACCTCTCTCTTCTTTTATTGACAGTTAATGTCCTCTAGCTTTTTAAAGCATTTAATAACTTATAATTTCCTTTTACCTAAGGCAAGTGTTGCAATGAAACTTTTCTGCACTATCACATAAGATTAAAAAAATATATTTTTGTTGTCGATAGCAAAAATGTCTTGTCACTAAAGAAGCATATAATGGAATGTTTCTTATCTGCTTTGTGTGATTTTTATTGGGGCTTTTTGTTTGAAAATAATTTGCTAGTCTTCATTCAAATTTAAAAAATAGGGATTATCTAAGTAGTATCCAAGAGATATGGTGATAACCTAAACTAACCTAGCCTGCATTTGTGGAAGTAAAGTATTCTCTACTGCTTTTTAATGTTTTGCAGGATGTACAGACTTTTTGTTATCTTTGTGAAAATGGTCAAATTGGCAATTAAAAAGTCATTTGCCTTTGTTAATTTGATTACTTTTTCATAAAAAAAAAAGGATCATTTTTTGGAATAAATCAAAGACATTCTGTGTGTCAGGCCAAGACCCTTAGTGCTCTGGAGAATATTTAAGGTCATTTCTGCAGCAAATTTTGATGGATTCCTTAGCATGAACCTTTTACGCCTGTGTTGAAAGAAAGAAAAAAGTCAGCCTCCTCCCTCGTGAATCTGCTGTCCTCACCTAAGAGAGGGATAGGGCAGCCTGCCTTCAGCCTTTTTCTCCTGCAGACACTGCAAATAGAATAGTTGGTAGGGTGAGAGAAAAGCAGTTTACCAATAGCTTCCTTGTTCTCAATCTTCTACTGCTGCGTCCAATACTACAAATGACCTGCAATTCCAGTGCATTTTCTGCAGCTGAAAAATCAAAGAGCACTATAATCCCTGATTAAATCTTATCCCCTCTCTCTCTCTTTTTCTTGTAATCAACTTCATTACCTCCAAAGTATTATATATGCCAGCTGGGTTCTAAGATTATGCCTGCTCTGAGTACAAATACTCCAGATACCTAAGTGTTTGTGTAGCACAAAAATCTCTCTCACTTTAAGAGTCTGATATACTTTCCTATTGCCTATGTATTCTTACAATTTGGATAGTCTCTATAGCTCATTTAATTTAGGCCTGAGATCATTAATTTTGCAAGCAAGTACTTGCACTAATCACATTAACTGAAAACGGTTTTCAAAGAAACCTGAAAACAGGCACTATTTTCCTTGACCTCACTGCAGTGTATGATATGGTGTGGCACACGGGTCTACTTAAAATATCAAGAGTGCTCCCACTGTGGCTTACTGATGCCATCGAACTGCTATTCCGAGACAGATGATTCAGGGTGCATGTGGGTGAGAAAACAAGTTCTTGGGGGGAGGGGGGGAAACAGATGAATGGGTTACCTCAGGGTCTGTTCTAGCCCCAACCTTTTATTTTTTCATGAGGGTGCTCACCCCAGCTCCAGCCTGAGGCCCTGCCCTTGTTCCACTCCCTCCCTGAGGCCCATGCCCACCGCTCACTGCTCTCCACCCTCCCCCAAGTCCCTCTCTGAGCTGCCAAATAGCTGTTTGGCAGCACCCCTGATTAGCTGATCAGGGGCGCTGCTGAACAGCTGTGGCTGATAGGTGCATCCACTATTTTTTTCCTGTGAGTGCTCCAGCCCAGCACTGGACGCTGCAAAGCTACCTGACTACTGCAAGACATGGTGCCTTCAGCCTAGCACCAGCAAGACAGTCTCTAGCACTCTCCACCTCCACCTCGCCAATGTGAAAAGGGAACTAAACATCATAATGAATGGCCAGAGGCTGAAGCATACCCAGTTTACTTAGCTGTGACTCTTCAAATGAACTATGAGATACAAAAGCCCCCCTGAGCAAGGTAGCAGCGAAGGTCAAGAAACACAACAAACTTCTCAGCAAATTGGCAGGTTCTTCATGGGGAACCCCCAAGGACCGCAGCCCTTGCCATCTCATACTCAATAGCAGAGTACTGTATGCCAGTATGGAGTGG
Source organism: Chelonoidis abingdonii (assembly GCF_003597395.2). Lineage (NCBI taxonomy): Eukaryota > Metazoa > Chordata > Testudines > Testudinidae > Chelonoidis > Chelonoidis abingdonii. The sequence continues at coordinate 49,166,406 of NC_133771.1, forward strand.
GTCAGCACACACCAAACTTGATCATGTGCAATTCCACTCAACAATGTGCATCATCACAGGAAGTCTCCGACTGACTCACCTTCCATGGCTTCCAGTTCTGAGCCACATTGCTCCCCCTTACATCATGAGGGAGATTGCAGCTGGCAAGCTACTTGAGAATGTATGTGCCAACCCACATTTACCCTGGCTCAACAATCTTTTTAGCCCACCAGCCACACATCTTTCATCACAACACCCACTGTGGTCAAGGCTGCCATGCCAGGACATGACAGCAGAGTCCCTGTGGCAGGAGACTGGTGCTTAACACCAACCACCAATGAGTTCCTTGTCACAGACCCTACTGTTCACCCACCCGCTTTGACCTGCCACATCATCAGTGGGCCCTTCTTAAGCAATTCTGCACTGAGAAGGCCTCTGTGCAGCAAACCAGCACCGTTAGGGTCTTCAAGACAATCCAAGCTGCGGCACAGATCAAACAATGATACACATTGTTGAGTAGTACCCACTAACCAAATTCAGCAGTGGGCTCCAAGAGCTCCAGATGGCTAATAAGAACACTATTTCTTGGGTCAGCAAATATGCAAATACTTAAGTAATTAATGTTAATGTCTAATGTTATTTAATATGGGTACATAGCACCACAGGTTTGCAGGCTGCTTAATTTTAGTTGCTCACCTGTGCTATTGGGTCTCATACAGTGGTATGATATAGAATATTCAATTTAGCCACCATATTAGGGTTGTCAGGTGTCTGGTTTTTGACCAGAAAATCTGGTCAAAAGGGGACCTGTGCAGTGTCCAGTCAGTACTGCTGACCAGACACCAAAAGTCCAGTTACCACAGTAACTGCAATCGGCCTCTGTCGCTGGAAGGGCAGGAAGAGCAGCTGCTGCTAGAGGAGCTCAGCTGATGGAGAGAAGCACACAGTGTTTGAGAAGTGGGGACAGCAGCTGGGCTCATCACCTGTGACAACCCATCCCGCCTTTGCAGCTTCCAGGGACCCTCACTGTTTCTTGTCCCTCACTCCAGGGACCAACCCCCACCTTTGCTCCACTGTGCCCCAGTTGGGCAGTCCGGCAGACTCCGTGTGAGCCAAAATGTTGCCAACCCTCCAGGATTGTCCTGGAGTCTCTGGGAATTAAAGATTAATCTTTCATTAAAGATAATGTCATGTGAGGAAACCTCCAGGAATTCATTCAAACAAAGTTGGCAACGCTATGTCAGCTCCTCCCAGCCCAGCTCTGCAGGTGTCAGGTGAGTCCCAGGAGAAGGAAGAGTGAGTGGCAGAGGAGCCTGTAGTGTCTGGGTTTGAAAAATTGGAAAGTTGGCAACCCTACACCATATACAAGCAAAGGGAGTTTTCACTTTCACTGTTTTAATGTAATTTTGATTCAAGTTTAGATTAACTATAGCAATAATCTTTTAACAACTGGATACTCTGTGGTTCAGGAACTCTGACTGCAAAATTTTAATATTCAAAACATTATGGGTACCCTTGTTCCAAAATGGAATTATACTGCCTCATGCAACAGTAATTAAAAAATACATTAAAAGCCACATCAGAACAAGATTCAACTGGTTAGAGCTTTTTTTCCCCACATACAACACATGTTTCCAACGGCCCTGTCAAACAACTTAGGCCTGATATATGATCTAGCTCTAATTATCATCTGCTATGCGTTGTTCTCTGAAAACCAGATTCTGAATATGTTTGGGAGATACCCTCAGATGCTATACATGTAACCTAAAGATATTTTAATAAAATAATTGAATTATAGAACTGGAAGGGACCTCAAGAGGTCATCTAGTCCAGTCCCCTGCACTCATGCCAGGACTAAATATTATCTAGACCATCCCTGACAGGTGCTTGTCTAAACTGCTCTTTGAAATCTCCAATGATGGAGATTCCACAACTTCCCTGGGCAATTTATTCCAGTGCTTAACACCCTCACAATTAGAAAAATTTTTGTTAATGTCCAACCTAAACTGCCCTGGCTGGAATTTAAGCCGATTGCATCTTTTCCTGTCCTCAGTGGTTGAGAACAATTTTTCTCCCTTCTTCTTGTAACTTGAAAACTGTTATCATATCCCCTGTGAGCCTTCTTTTCTCCAGACTAAACAAACTGAATTTTTTCAATCTTCCCTCATAAGCCATGTTTTCTAAACCTTTAATCATTTTTGTTGCTCTTCTCTGATTAATTTTGAATTAATCAATTTACAAGATATTTAGGGGATAATGCTGAGCATCATTTGTGAGGTCCTTAAACTCTGTCAGCTTCCATCATATTCTGCCGGGCTCTTACATTCTGCTTCTGTAGCATATTGGTATTCCTCACAGGCACTGAAGCTAATGGCAAAAAGGGATGTGGGTTGAATCATAGAACATAGAATCACAGGGTGAAAAGGGACCCACAGGTGTCCTCTAGTCCAGGGTTTCTGAACCCATGGGTCAGGACCCAAAATTGAGTTACCAGAATGTTTCAAAAAGTTGCGTGGCAGCTCCTGTCACCTCCCTGCTCCAGGCATTGCAGCCTCTGGGGTCCCAGTGCCATTCAGATTTGGCCCAGTTGTCATGATGACAAGAGTCTGGGTAGGCCAAATGTGAGTGAGTGGCACTTCAATCCCATAAGCTAAGTCATAACTCCACTCACACAAATTTGGTACAATTGTGAGGAGACGCAAACCTGAATGGTGCTGCAACCCTGGAGGTTGCAATGTCCAGAGCCCAGAGCCAAGCCCAGCCAGTCCCACAGCACAGATGTTGCCACAGTGGGGTGAGTGCCAGCAGGTCCCAATCCCTCACCACCACGGGGGCAGGACTGACCAAAACCAGCCCAGCACACCCCCCCCAGACTATTTACTGGGTCGTGACAGGTTATAAACATTTACAAATGAGTCCTGAGTGCAAAAATGCTGAGAATCACTGATCTAGTCTAACCCCTTGCCAAGATGCAGGATTTGTTGTGTCTAAACCATCCAAGAGAGATGGCTATCCAGCCTCCTTTTGAAAATCTCCAGTGAAGGAGCTTCCACAACCTCCCAGGGCAGTCTGTTCCATTGTCCTACAGTTCGTACAGTTAGGAAGTTTTTCCTGAGATTCTAAGTCTGCTATGCTGTAGATTGGGCCAATTATCTCTTGTCCTGCCCTCTGTGGCAAGAGAGAACACCTGTTCACCATCTTTTTTATGACAGCCTTTCAAGTATATGAAGACAACTATAATGTCCTCCCCTAACCCTAACCCTTTTAATCTCTTTTCCAAACTAAACATTCCCAGTTCCTTTGCTCAAATGGCTTGCATTCCCATACTTTGATCATCTTTGTCACTCGCCTCTGGATCCTTTCTAGTTTCTCTACATACTTTCTATGCAGCAGTGATCAAAACTGAACACAGACTCTAACTGAGACCTAACCAGGGCTGAGTAGAGCGGTACTATTACCTCCTGTGACTTGCATGCTATGCCTCTGTTAATGCAACCCAAAATTGCATTTGCTTTTTCTTCATCACATTGTTGACTCATGTTGAAGCTGTGATCCACCACAACTCCCAGATCCTTCTCAGCAGTGCTGCTGCCAAGCCAGTTATCCCCCATTCTGTATTTGTGCATTTGTTTTTTCTTCCCTAAGTGTAGCACTGTCACAGGGCAGGACTCACCCCTGCGGCGCCTCCTGCTGGCCGTCCAGGGAATTAGTATTTCCAGCCTCCGGAGCACCCTCTTCAGGCTGATGTCCTGCTTCCTGCCAGGTTCCAAGTCCCTCCTGGACCCCGGTGCCCCTTTCAGGCTGAGGTGCTGCCCCCTGCAGTACTCCACAGTTTTGCTGGGTCTCCTCTTCCCAGGAAACCCCCAAAACCCTAACCCCACCTTGCCTCAGTCTTAGGCTACTGCCAGTCACCATCTAGCCCCCGCTCACTGGGGTGGACTGCAGTATAATTACCACTCATCATCAGCAAGGAGGGTTTGGACCTGCTGCCTCTGCTTACCCTTGGGCTGCCCCTTTGCAAACCCAGTACCCTTTCTGGCCTTTAACAAGGCCTGCAGCCTGGGGGGGTTTCCAGGCTGCAGCACCCCTAGCCTTCCCCCAGCCCTGCTCCACTTTAGGAACTCTTTCTCAGCTCCCAGGAAGCCAGGCCCTTCCCTCAAGAGCTCTAAGGAGAGTCCTCTCAGCTCCTGGCTTCACTGGCTTTTATAGGGCCAGATGCAGTCTGATAGGGGCGTGGCCCAGCTGCAGCCGCTTCCCCAATCAGTGAGCCTTTAGCTCGCAGCCCCAGCCCTCTCCCAGGGCTGGCTTCAAGCCCTTTCAGGGCAGGAGCAGGTGACTACCCCACTACAAGCACCTTACATTTCTCTTTGTTTTGTTTAATTTTGTTGTCTATAGCCAATTCTCCAGCTTATCAAGATCCCTTTAAATTTTAGCTCTATCCTCCAAAATGTAAGCAACTCCCCTAGTTTTATGTCATCTGGAAATTTGATTAGTGTGCTCTCTGTTCCTACATCCATGACTTCAGTGGAAGTAGGATTAGACCATTAAGCAGCAAAGTGCAGGTCCTTGAAATCACTGAGTGTTGTAGGCACTCAGGTCTGGATCCTCAAAGGATTAGGCACCCATTGATTCCAGTGGGAGTTAGACTCCTAAATATCTTTGAGGATCTGGGCCTCGGCATGTTGCTGATTCCTTGCTTCACTAAAGAACGAGGCCAACAAACAAGAAAACCACTTAGCCAGCAATGCTGTGCTGCCAAGGCTAATGACATCACCAGTAGTGGTGCTGACAACACCATACAGCCATGTTGGCAACATGCTTTTTAAAACACAAGTGAAGGAGGAGAAAATATTCGCTGGATGGAAAAATAGCCAGAATAAATAGGGGGAAAGATTTATTTTCAAACATCTAAAAGAATGTTTAAAACAATGGACAGATAAACCACAAATTAAAAATTGATTCAGAAATGCTTTGGTGACATTTTTCAGTAACGAGAGCAGATGTGGGTAGAATGCTTCCCATTGTTTTGAGATCATACAAGCAATTGCAGGAATGAGTCGAGGCCAGCCCTTCCCCTTCCCAGACTACAGCCTCTCCCAGATAACGAGCCCCAATAATTGTCACCTATGTGATCAGTAGGGGGTGCTTCAAAAGCAGTTCTGTAGAAGCCCTCCATTCCCAGAGCAGCATCCCAATCCTCAGTTTCATGGTATTATAAGAATGGGCATGTACACTTGGACCGTCAGACTTTGAACTCTGCTCTGACCATATACTTGATCCTTTGTCTGCTTTTTGCTTTCCCTTTCAATCCCTCTCCTTTCATAACACTTCCATACTTACTCTTTTCTACTTCCCCCCTACTTCCCATCTGCTTTCCATTCTCACCCTCCACACAAATCCACGGAATTTAACGAAACATGCCAACCTGCACCCTCGCCAGTTACTTGTATATTATATCTATTTCCTCTCTTTGTTTTTTGTCTTTTCAGCTCTCAGGACAGGGATTGTTTCTTCCTCTGTGTTTGGAAAGTGCCATATAATGTGTGGTGCTGCAGTACAAAATGATTACAAAACTAAGAACAAACTCAGTATTTTCAAACTGTTCTGGTGCAGCTCAAGGTTTTTGTTACAGTTGAAAAGTGGCTGAATCTGGTTAAATAACTTTTAGGGTCAAATTTTCAAAGTTGCCTCAACCAGGACTCTGCATTTGTGCAAACAACTGCCTTTGTGCAAGTAAATCAGTTTGGACTTCTCATTTACTTCTAGGCTAATCCAGTCTGGGAGACTAACCAGGCTGTCATTAACAATACTAGGGATACTGAAATCTCCTCCCTAAGCGCTGACCAGCTGGGCTGATTCCTTTATTGAGGAAGCAATTCAGTAAAGTAGCTGGTTCAGCTGCAGGCACCCAGCACACGAGAAAAGGCAAAAAAAGTGGATCTGAGTCCTCCACCTGCAACAATGGCAGCACCGACCTCTCATGGATACGTCGTCAGTGGAGGGTAGAGCAAGATAAGACCTAGACTACTCCCAAAAGCAGGAAGAAATGGGCAAATAGAGGCAGAGGTACAATCTCCTCTTCAACTTCAGAAGCAGCAATCACCTACCAAAATGTGGGGGAGGGGACTCCCTTGTTCTCAAAGTCAGTATCAGCTTCCTCCCTCATCCTGGCAGGCAGGAGGGAGAACAAGATAATCTGGTCTTCTATGATGAGATAACTAGTTCTGTGGATATGGGGAAAGCGGTAGACATGATATACCTTGACTTTAGCAAAGCTTTTAATACGGTCTCCCACAGTATTCTTGCCAGCAAGTTAAAGAAGTATGGATTGGATGAATGGACTATAAGGTGGATAGAAAGCTGGCTAGAGCGTCAGGCTCAACAGGTGGTAATCAACGGCTTGATATCTAGTTGGCAGCCGTTATTAAGCAGAGTGCCTCAGGGGTCGGTCCTGTGGCCAGTTTTGTTCAACATCTTCATAATGATCTGGGTGATAGGATGGATTGCACCTTCAGCAAGTTTGTGGGTGATGCTAAGCTGGGGGGAGAGGTAGATAAGCTGGAGGGTAGGGATAGGCTCCAGAGTGACCTACACAAATTGGAGGATTGGGCCAAAATAAATCTGATGAGATTCAAGAAGGGCAAGTGCAGAGTCCTGCACTTAGGACAGAAGAATCCTATGTACTGCTACAGACTAGGGACCAACTGGCTAAGTGGTAGTTCTGCAGAAAAGAACCTGAGGATTAGAGTGGACAAGAAGCTGGATATGAGTCAACACTGTGCCCTTGTTGCCAAGAAGGCTAACAACATATTGGGCTGCATTAATAGGAACATTGCCATCAGATGAAGGGAAGTGATTATTCCCCTCTGTTCGGCACTGATGAGGCCACATCTGGAATATTGTGTCCATTTTCCCCCTCCATCCCCCACTACAGAAAAGATGTGAACAAATTGGAGAGAGTCCAGTGGAGGGCAACGAAAATGATTAGGGGCCTGGGGCACATGATTTACGAGGAGAGGCTGAGGGAACTGGGCTTATTTAGTCTGCAGAAGAGAAGAGTTGGGGGGGGATTTAATAGCAGCCCTCAACCACCTGAAGGGGGGTTCCAAAGAGGATGGAGCTAGGCTGTTCTCAGTGGTGACAGATAACAGAACAAGGATCAATGGTCTCAAGTTGCAGTTGGGGAGGTCAAGGTTAGATATTAGGAAACACTTTTTCACTAGGAAGGTGGTGAAGCACTGGAATGGGTTATCTAGGGAGGTGATGAAATCTCCATCCTTAGAGGTTTTTAAGGGCTGGCTTGACAAAGCCCTGGCTGGTATGATTTAGTTGGGCTTTGAGCAGAGGGTGGGACTAGATGTCTCTTTCAACCCTAATCTTCTATGATTCTATGGTTGCCAGGGAGGTGGGCACCTGGCCTTTCACATCATTTCACCAGGAGATGTGGGTAGGTAGGATAGAGGAGGAGAGGAAAGGCGGTTTTATATGTATGTGTGAATCAGTGATATTTTTGGAGTGTATCTGCCACCCAGTGGAGGACTTCTGCAGAATCGTCATGAAACAGGGCTTAAATTACAGCAAGAATTATATGGTAAATTTACTACTTCTTTTTTTTAATGCATCTACTGTCTTTTTCTGGTCTGCTTCTGCCACCCAGTGGGGAACTCACATGAAAACCCACTTAATGTACTTTTCACATGTAACAACTGATTTACAGGTGGGATTTCCTTGGTGTTTTTTAGCATGTTCTGATACCATGTAGGAAAGTTTCTATCTCTGAAATATGCACTTATTTTTGTTTTAATTAACTACATTTATTGGTTAGGCACCTCTTAGAGGCAGGGGTGCCTACCATGCCATCGATTCACTGGTCCTTCTTCACCATGGTAGCTAAGAGAAAGCTATTAAGACTACATAGCTTAATGTAGTCCATTAGAAGGCATTTGGATTTGCCTTGTGGATCACTTTTCTGTTGGAGAAATCAGTGACATGGTGCCAGGGTATATTTTTGATGTAACATGTTTTAGTTACACCAGTCCTGGAACGGAGTGGTCATAAAAAGCAAGCAGAACAATCTCCTGTTCCTAGACTCTCAGCCCAAATACCAATACTCAGGTCACAGGAAGCCTGTCTCAAGAACTGACTCCAGTTAAATGGACTAGGGCAGATAACATTTCTTCATGACTTAACACCACTTTTTCAAAGCAACTATCACCAAAAAACATTTCAGAATTTCTTCCAAGACTAAAAACTTGCTCGAACTCTAAGATCTTGTAAGACTATATTTAACAACATCCAGTCACCCTTGCCATAAAAATGTCGATATAAATCAACATAAATAGACTGATAGGAACTGAGCTGCTCTGCAGGTATCACCACACCTTGGGTTGGTGAAAAGTATTCTTCAGCTTCATCCTATTGCAGAATTTCTCTGTGATCAAGTAAGCTTCTGAGGCTTTGCTCAATAAACAGGATTTGGGCCCAAAGCCTAAATCTTACTATTGATTTTTAAGCAAATGTTTCATTTTGTTATTGGTAATTCTGCATGTAAAATAGTGAAAAGATTTTGACCCAAGGGCTTGATGTTTGATGAAGATTATTAGAATTGTTAAATATTTATAATTGTGGTAGAGCCTAATATCCTCAACCAGATTCTGCCTCACTATGCTAGCCACCGTACAAACGTAGCAAAATGACAATCCTTGTTATAGGTAGCAGGTGGTTAGGGCTGGGGGGGCTCAGCCCTCCCCCCCAAATCTGAGCCACCCCACTGCCTATGTGTACAGCCCAGTACTCGACAAGGAAAGCTATGTTTCCAGTGGTACCTGGGCAGCAGAACAAGCAGGGGGAGGTAAGGTAAATCCACAGGGCTCTGGCATGGTGGTGCTGGCAGAGTCTGTCCTAAGTGTGGCCATCACACACTGAGTCTGTCCCTCCTGGTGCCTGTGATCAGAGCTGGGGCTGGTGCTAGTGACAGATGAAGGGAGGGAGAGAAGGGGGAGGGCCAGACAGATGAGAGGAGACAAGATGAGTCAGGAGGGGAAGGGGTTGCAGAGAAGCAAGGCAAAGGGAGAGACTTCCACAGCCAGCTGCAGCCACTGGCATTTGCCCCACACCCAACTCCCCCTGTCATAGACCCCTAACTAATTCCCCAGAGACTCCCAACCTGTCCCTCACAGACCTCATCCATAGCCCCCAGTCCATCCTTCCAACAGCTCTCACCAATCACCCCTCAATCCCCCTGCCACAGCTCCTATCCAACTCCTCAATAACCTTCCCATCCACCCCCTAGTCCCAGTTTAAACCCATCCAATCACCTGCTAAACACATCTCAACCCCTCACACACACACACCATATAAACCCACAACCCCACACCAATAAACCTAACCCCCTCAAAACCTCCTCCTGTCACATCCCAGCTCCCCACCCCACCAACCCATCTCCCCAAATAAATCCACCCCATCTCACAATCCCCCTAACAAGTGCCCCCGTAAAACATCACCATGCAAAAACCTGCCCCTGCTGCTGCTCACCATCCCCAAGCTCCATTCCCCAATAAACCCACCTCTTCAAACTTTTCCTGCTCTTCATTCCCCAATCCCAACCATCCCCAAACCATTACCTCCCTCTTCACCTTTGTCTTCCTGCCAGTCCATCAACTCTTAATCTCCCCAGAGCCCATCTGCTGCCCCCAACACCAAAATCCATCTACTCTAAAGATCAGCTGAAATGCCCCCAACTCCTGACTGCACCAGACCCTTCTCCTTTCTTCAATAGTTCTAGTCCCCTGTGGTTCATCCAGGAACCCGCCACAGAGCCACTCTCCCCTTTAACACTGGCATCAGCATCCTAACTTCACTTTGGAGTGTGATGAGAAGCAAAAGTCGTCTCAAAATTAGATGCCACTGTAGGCTTCAGGCAAATACCCCTTGCTAAACAATCTATATTGTTAACTACATTCATTACCCCTTATGGACAGTACTGTTTCAATTTTCTTTCACTTGGCATAACTTCAGCATCAGAACATATCCAAAAGAGAATCTCTCAGACTGTGTCATGTTTGCCTGGCATTCTTTGCCATGCAGATGATATGCTGGTATATGGCTGAGAGAAATATGAACACTATCAGTAACTACATATAGTTTAAAAACATTTCCAACAAGCCAATCTCAGTCTGAATGAGAAATGTGAATGTAGAAAAGAGCAGATGAAGTTTCTAAAACAAAATTAGCAAACAGGAAATTCAGCTAGAATCAGACAAACTGAAGGCATTACTCGCCTTATCCAAACCCAATGATATTTTTGCTGTAAGAAGCTTCCTGGGCATGAGAAATCATTTTGTGAAATTCTTACCAAATTTAGCTCAGCTAACAAAACTCTTGAGATCTTGGTCTCAACACGTGGATTTGGAGTAACTCACAACAAAGTTTTAATAAAATGAAAAAAACTACTGACCTCTCCACCTGTTTTAGCACAATATTTGGTAAACTATCCAACAGTAGTAGGGGAAACATCTTACTATGGTTTAGGAACAGTGCGCATAAAAATGCACCCAGGACACCAGGGAGCTTTTGCCTTTATAGCAAGCAGCTGCACAGAAACTGAGCAGCAATACGCTCAAGTGGAAAAGGAAGCTCTAGCAGTCATTTGGGCCTGTCAGTAGCTCAGTGCATATCTGTTTGGCTTTGACACAGAAACAGACCACAAGCCCTTAGTCACATGACTGGGTTAAAAATCCTCTATTTGGAGCCATAACAACTTGGCTTTTATATGCCAAGCCAGTTGGCTGTTTGGTACATTAAGGATGTTATCCCTCATGCATAGCCGTTTCCTTGAATCATGTAAAGTAGAGGAGACTGTTATCAAAGATAAACTTCCATTAAAAAAAATTACTGTAGCTCTGTCTGTTAGTATAACTGGAAAGGCTGTCAATGTCAGGAGATCAGAATAAAAGGCCTCTCACTATCCTCTTTAGAAGCATGATCCTGCAAAGTGCTGAGCAACTCTGCAATCAGGGCCAGCTCTAACTTTTTTGCCACCCCAAGCAAAAAAGAAGAGTGCCACCCCACCACACCCCACCCCGTGAGCGCCACCCCACCATAACCCCACCCCCTTCTAGCACCGCGCTGCCACAAGCCCCTGCCCTCCTCCAAGTGCCGCACCAAGGCCATGCCCCCCCGAGTGCCGCATCCCCACCGCTCCTGAGTGCCATGCTAGCCCCCGCCCCCCCAGTGCTGCCCTGACAAACCAAAAAAAACCAAATCTAGCGCCGCCCTGCCCCAAGGTGCCGCCCCAAGCACGTGCTTAGTCGGCTGGTGCCTGGAGCCGGCCCTGCCTGCAATGCACTAAGCGCTCGAGTTCCACTAGAGTTAGTATGGAGGAGAAGGGGTTGAGAATGTTCAGTACCTCACAGATGCATTCTGCACATTGCAGAATTAAGCCCTAAAAAGAGCCTTTCCAAAATAAAGAACTGATAATCAGTTCCAGTTTGACTTCAATATCCTCCTCTTCCTTCTCCAGTCAAGGGTGGATGATGTCACTTGCAGGTCATAGCCTGCAACAGTTCCAGCACTGACGCAAAAGCAATAAAGACTTGCGGGGGGGGCGGTGTTCACTAGACACTACTCCTCCTCTACCATGGACTCGGATAGCTAAGTAATTTTATTCACAAAATATGAAAATTCCTTAAAGTGAGAAAGAGTTATTGGATACGAGGAACCTGTATTAGTCAAGTTGTTTGCCACCTGGAATGGTCCTGCTACTCTTTGCAGATGCTGTTGTGGAGGTGAAGGTATGATTTTTTTCTTCCTGAACAGGCATTGCATACAAAACTTCCATCACTGGTGCTCTAATTTTCCCCTCTGTCAGTCACAGGTCAGCTGAACACTATGGTTAACTATTAGGGTAAAGACAATAAAAAAATGTTTAATAACTACTAGATCAATAGTTGAGGACAAAAACTGTGTAAAATGTCCTACCAAGCCATCTAGAAACTAGTTTGTTGGCATAAGAGCATTCATTCCAAAAGTCCTCTGAAATCCCACAGGATCCATTAGACTTTGAGGGTGGACCATCAGAACAAGTCCTTTGCTTCAAAAGCTTAGATATTCCCTGATCTCAAAAGAATGGAGATAATGCTTAATCTGTGCACATAGATGTGATCTCTACTCCTTACACTTTCAATCTGATCCTAAATACTGCATCTGGAGTTTAAGTATGGCTATAAATAGCCTGAGACAATCCCTTGGATGTACTCGAGGCCATGAAATCTGGAGTTCACTCACAAGACTTATCATGTGAGCACTAAAGTTTCCAAAAACACCATACTACTGTCAGCATATTTATTAGTTCTTTGTACTGCGGTACTACGTAGAAATCCCCAGTTAGGGGTCAGGGCTCTATAGGTTTAATGCTGTACATACATAACAAGTATCAGAGGGGTAGCTGTGTTAGTCTGGATCTGTGAAAGTAGCAAAGAGTCCTGTGGCACCTTATAGACTAACAGACGTATTGGAGCATGAGCTTTCATGGGTGAATACCCACTTCATTGGATGCATGTCATGTTATGCATGTACATAACAAGACTGAGGCAGGGAGCAAAGAACTTATGATCCAAATAAAAGCTGAAGCCAAGCCGAACTACACATAAACCAACAATAGGTCCTATCTTGGGACTCAAATAAAATATTGATACATGACAAAAAAAATTTGCAAAAACAGCATGAGAAGTAAATGACACCCTTCCTCCCCACTTTGAGTAAGCAAAAGCATATTACAGTCTGGGTAAAAGGTGAGTTATGCCTGTTAACGTTTTGCAGGATGGGATTTAGCCCCTGCTGCAAGTAGCAGCATGTCTTCCTCCTTTAATTAGTGCATATATTCCTTGGTCATGGAGATATGCAATGGGTGGACTAGCTTATCATCAGCAGATGTCATAAATACTTAATGGTGAGCAGCCTGATTTCAGCCTGCCAAACTGCGAGGAATGTATAAAGGCTTAAGAACCCTCATACAGGTCCCTGATCCTATATCTTTTCTTAGGATGGAAACACAGGTTGGCACCACAAGAGATAGACTTCCATAAAATTAAAACAATCATGTAACGTTTTTCAACTTTTATTATAAAAAGCATTTCCTAGGTACATTCAGAAAAGAAACAGTTGTTTGGATGTCAAATATAAAACATGGCATTGCTTTATATTAATATACGTTGTACAACATACTCAACATTTAAAAAGCAAATGCAGTATTTTAAAAACAAATATCCTCTATCTGAACAGGTGCCATTTAAATGAAATGGTTTACCACTTAGGTAGAATTATCATGTTATTATTTTACACTAAAAATTCAGGAAGTGAACTGGCTTCTAGATTAAACAGTAATTCATATGTATTTTTCAAAAGGTTTCAATTTTGAAAAAGGAGCAAACACATACTTTGTTCAATTACACTTGTTTTCTTCCACATCAGAGGCTTTCGTGATGTTTCTCTGAAGTCTTCACTCACTTTGCTTGCCATACAAAAGAAGATGATGACTCACTTTGCTGATCTACATCATTTGGAAGATAAGGATCGCACCCTGTTTTACATATACCTGGAGGCCCTCTAAGTCCTGGGTATCCTCTCAAACCAGACTGTCCCATACGTCCCCGTGGGCCAGGCTGACCTGGAAGTCCATTGAATGCTAGTCCACTTCTTCCACGTTCACCTTAGGAAAGGGGCAGTGAGTAAGAGAAATCAGGCAATTACAGTAATACAGGTTAGAGATGGAAAGACCTGTGGTCTCCCTAGCCTCTCTCTCTTGCCTACCTGGTGATCTGGCACCAGCAGTGATGTTGAGACTCCACCAACGCCCATTAAGCTATGATGCTCAAGACCTGAAAGTGTGGCTGGCCGTACGCAGGGTGGACAGGAAAGGTCATGTTAAGTAGATGTGTGCAGTTTGGCCTGACATGATACAGCCTTTATGAAAAGGTTCTTTATATGGATATTGGAAAGTATCCACGTAAATAATTTTGTCAGAAAAGCGGCATGATCTTTATTTGCTTTTGATTTAGAGAAAACCAATTATGTAGAATTTTCACTATTTAAATAATCAGACTGTGTTAATAGTCTACTCTAAAGTGTTTCATCCGCCATGACAGGCTGCAGTGCAAAATACAACCTATTTGGGCTTTACATGGTGCCTTTTATATATCTTTTGAGAGGTTTGCCCCAGTTTTTGAAAGAATTGCACATATACAGGATCATATGAGCATCAATTCACAGGACACATCTCGTACATCCATACCACATTAAAATGTTTACCAAAACCTACCATAAAACAGTACGTACTGTACAAAATGAATGCAGAATATACTTAATATATTTATAGCAAGAAAGATTTCAAGAGCAAAAAGGAGTACCTCTTGGGCCCTGATTTCCTTCAAAGCCAGCAAATACAAAACCTTTCGGACCTCTATCTCCTCTGTCTCTGTGTTCACCTAAAATTTAAAAATAATTAAGTGTCTTTAAATGACTACCATATTTGTCAACAGCAGCACTTTCACACTTGTGACTGCTGTGATTTATTCAAACAAATATTGCAAAAAAAATATTTTCCATTTTGAAAACATTTTACCTTTTGGTCCTTGTTTTCCTGGGTCACCAACATCGCCATAAAAACCTTTAGGTCCATGTTCTCCATCAGCTCCATTTAACCCAGGTTTGCCCTATAGAAATGCTAAAAATATTACAGTACATGAAACTACTCGATATTTTTTTTGTGTTGTTGAATTCCAATCAGTACGATCAGATAAAATACTGTAACTATATAAAAATTAAAGGATTAGCTACACTGAAAGGAGAAGAGTCCAAATGTCACCTTAAAAATCAAAAGTATTTGACTTCAATCAACTTTCCTACTCTCCAACAATAAAACATTTAATTCAATTCACAAATGAAGAAAGAACTAAGGGTTATTAGAAGTCTGCTTACTTTTATGAAAAAGTCATAGTAAAATGAAAAATCAGTAAAAAATAGAAAAAGCACAGTTCATTTTTACATAGGAAAATTCCTATTGTAGTTCATTATGCCCACCATAATAAGGCAAGAGCCAAGAATATTTGAACTAGATAAAGATCATGTGGGGAGAAGGATTAAGGCATCCACAAAGGCCTCAATTTCTCTAGAAGATCGAATAGTGTTTAAACTTGATTTTTACCAATCAAATTAGCTGACATGGCGCTGCTGACCACTGCTGACTAGGCCATGGCACAAAGACAAATTGTTGTTTAATATTATGTTATATAGTTATGGATAAACACTGGTCCCAGTAGGGTTTATTCATAATTGAGTAGATGCTAAACACAACTTTCCTTTTCCATATCAGGCAGTCAGCAATGGTAAATATCTCATCTAACTTGTTACATCTGCCAGGGGAGAAAACCCAAAAGCTATTGAAAACAGGCTGTGTGTTTGGGAGGTATTTTTTACCCACCCACCAGTGCAGTTGGAAAACATGAATATAAGAATTGCGGGAGGGGAAAGAAGGGTGATCTATATGTAGGAGCGAAGTTGCAAGTGACTCTATATATCAAGAATGAAGGGTGAATGGGGTATACTGAAAGGAGTTCAGAGGCAACTGAGTGAAGTGGGAGAGCAAAGAGTGATTAGGCCAAAGAAATAAGATGGAACAAGGCTACAGAAAGATTTGAGAAACACTAGGCAGATCTTTAGTTGTATACTTTGGAGTAGAGAAGGTAAAAAACTGAGGCAACGTTGCATGCTTGCAGCTTGGCACTGTACTCTGGGAGTTGGAGTCACCAGCCAGGAGGAAGTCAGCATTTAAAGATTTGAAGGCATTAGTAAAATGTAAGTTTTAATTTGTTTACTATTTGTGTATTACTTCTATTAGGTGATATTAACCTTTATCCAACATATTAACCTAAACTTTCACATTGAAATAAGCTTTTTTTTTGGCCATGCTATTCCAATTTTGCATGCAGTATCTTATTAGTCCATTCTGTTCAGAAAAGATTAATTTCTATATTTGTGGAAAAGGTCACTAAATATAGCTGTTCCCTGGCTTGATGTTTAACTTTAGGTTATGAAACTAAATCTCTTTTTTTAGAATACTTCATACTGCAGACAGTCATTTGCATATAATAATACAGATACCTAAAGAACCATGAAGATGAAAAGGAACAGCTCAGAAATATTACCAGGAAATCTTAAACTTTTAAAAGTTTCTTACCATTTAAGTTACTTATTTTAGATTATGTGAAAGGGTATTGGCTGCAACACAATAATGAATGTGATAACTCTGAAAAATAAGAACTACTTAGGCAGTTACTCATGTGTTGTACTGTAGGTACTGGAAAATACTACTGCGCTGTACACAATGAAGTTATGGTTCCTCAAAGGTCAATATTTCATAGATTAGTGGGTAATGAATGCCATGGTTATGAGTCAGAATTTGCCTTTGGAGCTGTCAAACATCATGATAGCACTCAATAAAAAATTTTGTTTCATATCACTTTTTAGCAGCTTAATTACTTGTGAAAAAGGTCATTACATTACTGTTCAGCTTGTAATTGTATTAAATGTACTTGTCTGATACAGCTCCACTACACATTTCTTTAAGCTTAAGATAACACAGTTATGATCTCAGGTTTTTTTTCCAACATGTTAATTTCTTCCATAGTAGTGTTGTACTTGTTGGAGGAAAATGGGTCTTCTCCTGAAGTCAATACCAAGCTCACATTGATTTCAATGGGAGCAGGATCAAGCACAATATTGCCACATGGAAAAATGTTTTCTATTTTTTCAATTCATGTGTTAACTTCATTTAACAATGTTTTCAGTGTTTCAGTAACTGGTTAATTTTTTTTTTAATGGTTTGTTTTTCTCCCCCTGTATAATTACCTCTTCTCCAGGGTGTCCAGGCAAACCAACAGGTCCTGGAGACCCCATAGGCACATCTCCATAAAGCGGGCACGTGCTGGCACATTTCCTCCCAACACTATTGGCAAACATTGACATTTGTTCTGAGACGATTCGTTTGCACACTTCTATCACATGAGCTGCTGGGAAAGGCAGCCTCTGCATGAGGAGAACATGAGAACAACCAGAGAAATAAAATATGCAGGAACAGTTCCATTAATAGCATAACTCGCTGAAACACCTCCTGAGTTTCCTTAATTATCCATGTAACATTTGGCTGTGCTGTTCTTTGTCACTGTACAGCTAATTTTATGATAACTTTAAAAAAGATTTCCAAGCATATTAATAAATGAATCTTGTTAAACAATTATTTTACAAAAACAAGCAATTTTTACAAGAAAATGCCTGATGGACTAATTTAGTTTTTAAATAAAAATTTAAAACTACTGAGCCAACTTCCTCCCTTCTATAATTCCACTAACATGAGGAATGAATTTGGCCACCTTCTCCAATTCTGATCCTACTTACACATGTACAATCACATTTATTACAACATGCATGTAACTGTGAGCAGAATTTGATACACCATCTCACAACTTTGAGTACTTAGTTTCTTCTGTAATATTTTAGGTCAAAAGAACTGTAAGTCTTACAGGAGGTCCAACTGATCCAACATTTCCTGGTGAACCCTCATCTCCAGGAACACCCTGTTCTCCAGTTTGGCCTCGGGATCCAGTCTTTCCTGGTGGACCTCTTTTACCAATAGCGCCTTCTGGTCCAATTGGTCCTTTGTCTCCAACCTAAAACGAAGATTTGACTTTGTTAGTAAGTAAAGATTTCTTAGAATGGTGTTTGAGCAATTATGGTTTGCTCTTGTTGGTTTTAAGTTCAAATATCATACACCTTTGATGAGTGCAGTACAATTATCCTAAGATAAAGACAGAACAGCAAGGGGGTAAAAGGTGTTTTTACTTACATTTCCTTTTGGTCCTTTAACTCCTTTTTCTCCCTTTAAATATAAATACAAATACTATTTTTGGCACTGAAATTCATACAATAATATTTCCCATTGCTTTGTTTGCTATCCTTGTGTAGAAGTAAGAATGTTAATACCTTACAATTATGCAGCATTTTTCATCCAGATCCAAAACACAGTTGCAAATTACAAAATAGGAGTATGAGAGGTCATTGGGCATATCATTCAAAACTTCTGTTCATAGAATATATATTCATATAAGGCCAAATCCTCAGCCCAGCATCCACCCATCTTTGACCCAAGTTTGCATAGCAGCTGTTGAGACACTTTGTTGAGATTACTTCTACTGTATGGCCCAGATTTTTAGGCTTTATGGCATTCCGTGTTGCAATGCCTAATTGATATAGGGATTTTCTCATTTTCAAAAGGACTTTAGGAGCCAAGATCTTGAGCTCTGACATGCCTTAATCCCAGGGGCAGCTCTAGGTATTTTGCCTCCCGTCCCTGCAGGAGGTCCCCAGTCCCGCGGATTTGGCTGCAGCCTGTAGGAGGTCTGCTGATGTCGCGGGACCAGCGGACCCTCCGCAGGCATACCACCGAAGGCAACCTGCCTGCCACCCTCGTGGCGACCGGCAGAGCGCCCCCCATGGCTTGCCACCCCAAGCATGCGCTTGGCGTGCTGGTGCCTGGAGCCCCCCCTGCTTAATCTCTTTTGAAAATGAGATTTAGTCTCTTAAAACAGTTAGGCATTGCAACACTGAGTACAGCAACAGCTAAATACCTTTAAAAATCTGGGTCTCTATCTGATTGTTTATTGAAATGTGATATTCACAGTCTACACTGTACTGACTAGCTACGTAGGTCATTCAGGGGATTGAAACAAAGCCATCACATTTATATAACAGAGCAAGTTGTGCAGTTTACAAACCAGTATACAATTCAATAAATTCACCAGTGGTGAATATTCAAGAACACAGGCTAAACATTTGTGTCTCATGAACACTTGCACTAGCAAAGCTTGTTTGCTTGAATGCTTGTGGAAAGTGAATGTGGAAGTGCTGTAAATAGGGTTGAAGAATTTTGATTGCAGTATCCACTTCGTTCTGCATGGGACATTTAGGCCAATATTCTCAAATTTTGAGTGTCCAACATTAGGCACCTAAATAAAAGGCCACATTTTCAGTGAGGCTGAGCACTGCACTCTCACTGACGTCAGCGGCAAACCAACACATCAGTAACTAATATTTGTTGCTTGCAAGATTCTTCCTTTAATTTTACTTACCAGTGCAAAGTTCCACATACCATAAAAACAGTAAATGTCAAAAGCTATGGTGTTGCTAATATCTATAGGAAACTAATATGAGTGTGTAAAACTATAACAATGCGAAGAGTGTGAACAATGAATTAGTTACATGTAATATTCAATTACACATACACCTCTACACTGATATGATGCAACCTGATATAACACAAATTCGGATATAGCATGGTAAAGTAGCGCTCTAGGGGACATGGCTTCGCGCTCCGGTGGATCAAAGCAAGTTCGATATAACGCGGTTTACCTATAACACGGTAAGATTTTTTGACTCCCGAAGACAGCGTTATATCGGGGTAGAAGTATGTGTCATATATTACTGTACCTTGTCACCTTCTTGACCCTTTATGCCTGGAACACCAGCATTTCCCTGCACAGAGAAAGAAACCCCAAACAAATATTATAATTATATTTTTTTAAGAATAGTCACAACAAGACTTAATGCTTCTATTCATTTTTTGTGAGCATTATCAAAAGCTTAATAACCTCACCACTTTCCATTCCAAATACTAAGTGCACTTCTTCAACCTGGTCTATGCTAATAAATAACAGTTATATCACTCTCATTCCTGGTACACTGAAATGTCTTCATAACATGTTAAATAATAACATCTTTCTTTTCAGCAGCGGATTTCAAAGCACTTTACAAAGGAGATCAGTACAATTATCTCCATTTTACAGATGGGAAAACTTACACCCAGAGGGTGAAGGGACTTGCCTGTGGTCACTCAGGAGGCCACTGGGAACAGAACACATATCTCCAGAGTCCCAGTCCCCTATCCACTAGATGACACCAGTGGTTCTGGGGGGCCATGGACAGGCTTCAGGGGGTCCACCAAGCATGGCCGGCATTATACTCACTAGGGCTCAGGACAGGAAGCTAAAGCTCTACCACACAGGATTGCAGCCCAGGGCCCCAAACCCCATCACCTAGGGCTGAAGCCAAAGATTGAACAACTGAGCATCACAATGCTCCCTGTGGTGTGGGGCCCTGGGCAATTGCCCTGCTTGCTACCCTCTAACTCTAGCTTTTATATGCAGAAAAACAGTTGTGGCACAGCTGGGCCATGGAGTTTTTATAGCACGTTAGGAAAGAAAAATGTTGAGAAACCCTGGACTAGACCATTCTGGTATCTCAGCAGGGGTCTCTTCTTTTCTAATGATTGATATTCAGTGCCAATAAGGTGATTAGTAGCCTTTGGACTCTACTAAGGGGCCTGCTGAATGCTCAGTGGTTGCAGAGCCAGCATAGTACCATTTGTATAGTTAAGGTAAAGAACCATAGAAGATTAAGGTTGGAAGAGACCTCAGGAGGTCATCTAGTCCCTGCTCAAAGCAGGGCCAATCGCCAACTAAATCATCCCAGCCAGGGTATTGTCTGGCCTTAAAAACCTCTAAGGATGGAGATTCTACCACCTTCCTAGGTAATCCATTCCAGAGCTTCACTACCCTCCCAGTGAAATAGTTTTTCCTAATATCCAACCTAGACCTCCCCCATTGCTCCTTGTTCTGTCTTCTGCCACCACTGAGAACAGCCTAGATCCATCTTTGGAACCCTCCTTCAGGTAATTGAAGGCTGCTATCTAGCATGAGTAAGGGTTGCAGAATGAGACCTATATTATTAAAATACATTTTACTGCTACTAATTGCTATTTAAGAAAATAATAAATATTCTTTTTTTTAAAAAAAGCTAAATTATATATAAAAAAGAACATTTCAGAAGCTGCTTGCTACTTTTCATCTCAGATTATCTTAATTTAAAATTCATTATACCTAGACTTGTAAGGATTAGATTTTTATCAGTAAATGACAGTTTCCCATACACACATAAACTGAAGAAAAAATATTTCCATTGATAATAAAACATTAACAGATAGACAAAGTAAAATATTGCTTGATTTAAGGATATACACTGTTTACTTAGTATATTTTGACATGATGTTGACAATTTGTTTAATGGTTATAAAGTTTTAACTTTTTGAATCTCATTGTCTACTGTCATTAAATAAGTATTGTCTCCCCCCACTAGTTTCCTGCAACTCTGAAAATTTAAAAAGATGAAAATAGAAAAAAAGCTTAAAAATAAACATAGATATTATCTGTTGAAATTATAAAAAAATATAAATTGAATACTGCCAAGCCTAATTAGATTGTATATGTAATCTATGTTTGAGCCACCAACTCAGATTCTTAGCTACCTCTTAACTCCTTTTTGCTCAGTTCTCAACTAGCCTTCATTCATGCTGCACTCGTTTGTGAATATAAAACTCATATTTTGTGTGCACAGCAGAACATTATACGTTCAGTTACCTGATTTTACGGCAAATATACAGTTTTCCATGAACACAATACTGCGGCCATCTGAAAATTAAAACCTTTATCTCTTTGTCATTCAAATGGAAATAGAATAGGTTTGCCAGTTAAGAGCCAGGAAGAACCTGGCTCTTACAGAGTTATTCAATGAGGGAGGGAAGGAAGGAAGGAGCTTTCCCCCCGTCTGCAAGGCACAAAGGCTGCCCCATCCTTTCTCCACAGAGGCAATGACAGCCCAAAGGAGGTAGGAAGGGAAGAGGTGGGAATAAGGCAGTGCTACTGCTCTAGACCTATGCCTGTGGGAAAGTAAGTCAGACCCCACAATGAGGAGAGTAGCAAACATACCACCTGCTCTGTCTGGATGCTTATAGGTGCTCCAGGAAACATTATGTTCCCCTATAGCAAAATTCATTCCACCACCCACACTGCTCTTTTCTCTGGGTTGTTCCTAAGCAGCACAATGTAGCTTTAATGAGGAGCCTTTTAATGTACAGATCATACTTTCTCCAACCCTAATACAAGGATGTGTTTGAAATTTGAAAAAAAAAAAAAAGGTTGTGTGTATTATCAGTTATAATTTCTGCTATACCCACATGCATTTAAAGTTAAAATTTGGACAAGTTTCCAGTAGCCTGTAATCTTTTTCCACATCTGTTTACCTCATTGAAAGGAAGTTCTCCTTTACTGTAACCATGATCAGCCCTGTGCTCACTGTGCAACCTTAAGAATCAAACTAGAAGTGTTTACTCCTGAAATAAAAAGCAAGATTTCCAGTAAAAGAGTTTCATAAAGGTACCTTCAATCCACGAGTTCCTGGTAGCCTAATATGACCCTGTAGAGAGCAGGGAAAGAAAATGACAACTGTCAAGCAGCAGAGGCAGCTCTAGGTATTTTGCCACCCCAAGCATGGCAGGCAGGCTGTCTTTGGCTTGCTTGCGGAAGGTCCCCAGTCCCATGGATTCGGCGGCAGCCTGCAGGAGGTCCGCTGAAGCTGTGAGACCAGCGGATCCTCCTCAGGCATTCCACCGAAGGCAACCTGCCTGCCGCCCTCGCTGAGACCGGCAGAGTGCCCCTGTGGCTTGCTGCCCCAGGCATGCGCTTGGCATGCTGGTGCCTGGAGCCACCCATGTCAATCAGTATATAGCCAATTATCCACATACAATTAGGACCTGAATCCACTGCCCATTCAAGTCAATGGAAAGACTCCCATCAGTTTCAGTGGGTGGTAAATCATGGCCATGGTTACTAACAATGAAACTTACAGTAGCTCCAGGGGGACCAGCAAAGCCAGGCCTACCAGGAATTCCTGCAATCCCTTTTGAACCAGTATCACCCTGTCCAGGAAACATTGAATCATTAAAAATAAATTCACCCACCTTGATCACATGCTTAGTGCTTTATATTATCAAAAATTTAAAAAGGAAGAGAAACTAAAAAGTCCAGGTATATAAGTTTAGATATATCTCTGCCAGTATTTGTTTGCTTTGTTTAGATAAAGGGACTTCTGTGATACTCATCACAATGAGAACCAGTCTGCAAAAAACCACCAGCATTTTCTTCGGTCTGTTAG
This sequence comes from Chelonoidis abingdonii, assembly GCF_003597395.2. NCBI lineage: Eukaryota > Metazoa > Chordata > Testudines > Testudinidae > Chelonoidis > Chelonoidis abingdonii. The sequence continues at coordinate 49,189,482 of NC_133771.1, forward strand.
GTACCCAGAGTGCAAGCAATTCAAACAGGGATGTCCCAGAGTGTAGTTTTTCAGAGTCCAATGGCCAGCTCCTTCTTGATCTCCAACCTAAGGTGATGTGTGTCTGCTCAAACCTCTGGGCAATCAGAACTGGAAAGTTTGCGTATGTCTGTCTGTGTCTATATCTGTGCTGTCAGTCAGATACAAGGATGCTGTTAGCAGTCTGAAGAATCCTTCCTCCTCATCATCCCTGCAAATGGTGTTTGTGGTAGACGAATGATAGGATCCTCTTTCCCCTGGGAAAGCCCAGCCCCAACCACAAGAAGATGTGCTGTTTTGCTACTTTTTTAAAGAACCCACCAAGGAGAGGGATCTCTCTCTCTCTTACTTTCTTCCCTATAACAGGAGCCCTAGAATCATAGCAACTTTTGCCCTCTGCACAGCCCCAACAGTTAGGAGAGAGGAACTCAACTATTGTCTAGGACTATTTATGGAACAGGGAATTTATTTATATGTACAGGTATGACTACTCCCAAATACCTTTGCTTCTATAGACAACTAGCCTGGTGAGTCTCATTTGCTTCTGTCTTTACATATTGAGGCCTGGGGCCAAAATCCAAATCCTTATTGCCCTAGTCAAGCAAGTAGTCCAGTTAACTTCTATGGAACTACTTGTGTGAATAAAGGCAAACTGGATTCAGCCCTGGGTCACCAATCTGAACGAATAACAGCTCCCATATATAGCTCCCATATGCTGCCATCTGATGCATGTGTGTCCCAGAAAGTCATGTCACTGAGCAACTAGACTGGGCCCCTCACAAAGAGAATGATACTTACTGTTCTTCCCCAAGGGCGTTCAGGACCTGTTTCTCCTAGAAATCCTCTCTCCCTACATAAGGGTAAAATAGATTATTTTAATCTACACAAAAAAAAGTATAAATACATTAATAATAGATAGTTGAGGGAATAAATTCAGATTTTAAAAATTCTACCTTTAAACCCAAAGTACCTTGACCACCCTCTGGCCCTTGAGATCCTTGATAGGCCTAAAGAAAAAACAACAATTAAGACAAAGAGGTTAGTTTTTAAGATTACATACACAAAATACTGGTTGCTTCATAATTCCACACCCCATTTAGCTCTATACCAGGATCCCCCTCTCTCCTAGGCAATCCAGGAGAGAGGGCAAGGAAAAAGAGGCGAGCGGCTAGTCCTGCAGAAGGAGGGGAGGAGTCAATGGAGGCGACAACAAGTATGAGCCCTAGGAGGATTGCGAGGGCGAATACGAATCGAGAGGACTTGCGGCCAGCTGGTG